>NC_065511.1:23685117-23700552 GCF_006386435.1 Epinephelus moara | reverse complement strand
ATCTCTGTGCAAAGTTTCATGTCTCTATGACATACGGAGCATGAGATATGCCCATTCAAAGTTTGCAATTTCAATCGGTTGCTATAGCGCCCCACTTTGGCCAATTGATGTAATATTGCTTCATTCACATCCTCCCATGACCCTCTACCACTGTGCCAAATTTCACATGGATAGACCAAGTCAGTGAGGAGAAAAACGTGGAACAGACACACAGACAGACACCAACAGACAGAGTTTTCATCATTATATAGTAAGATGTCAAATATATAGCCCAAGTGAATTATCAATTTTGTCCATAGACATATTCATTTAAAGATTACAATACAGAACAAAAGCATAATCTTGAATATGTATGGAGACAATTACTTGGTCAGTTTGCAGTCAGGATAAATAAACAAGTCCAAGGTACAGTAGGGCGAGGGGAGACAAACTTGCCAACTTTGAAGAGATCTTAAAACGCCACTTTGTGCTGAAAACATTTTCAGCTCATCTACATGTGCAGCCA
This sequence comes from Epinephelus moara, assembly GCF_006386435.1. Classification (NCBI taxonomy): domain Eukaryota; kingdom Metazoa; phylum Chordata; class Actinopteri; order Perciformes; family Serranidae; genus Epinephelus; species Epinephelus moara. Next base: position 23,700,047 of record NC_065511.1, on the reverse strand, counting down.
AAATCAGATCTTATGCCAACATGAGCACTTCATGTTATTTTCACTCTACAAATACCTGTATACCTAGTATTGCCATTTTATGGTGTGATTTTATTCTTTATATTTGTAGTGCATGCATTCCCTCTTTTAGCCAGATATGCCATTATCTGCTCCTCACACTACGATTACAGGTTTGGCTACAATAACTGATATTACAAATAGCCTATGGAAAGTCACGTTAAGAGCATGTGTCCACATGAAGTTTTACTTATGCAGAAAAGCAGTGGCAGGGCACTGGGGAATGTTTCTTCCCAATGCTTTAGATTAAGTGCTCACAGTGCTTTTTTCAATGATGGGCTACACGTGAGTAGGTTTCTATAACAGCAATATCTTGACATGAATGCTAGCTGGTTAATGTAACACTATGTTAAGTGAGGGCTGACTATACAGTTAACAAGCTTATAACGCGTACAGTGATGAAAGCACAACCCTCACCAGCAACATTCAGTGTCCAGTTGATACGCTCCCACAAATGGACTTTTACGTCTTTGTGGTGATAGTTTCTGACTGATATCATACAGCTCAGGATAGACAGTAGCACCTTTGACACTGATTGGACAACGTCCTCTTTTTTTTTTGCTTTTCGGCATACTCAACTCTCATTGGTGTATTGCTGTTGGCTCTAGCTGTTAGACTTAAGTACTGTACACCTGGTCAAACTCACATGACGTCATCAGCTTTTTGCGTCCTTCAGAGAGACAAATCATTCCAGTATTGAAATGAAAGTGATTGAACCCAAATGCAGCACACTGAGACAGGCAGACAGTTGGTAATGACCTTTATTGCTCACACAAATAGGCAACAGCTCTGGGGTCTTTGGGTTTAGCTTGTTTGTAGTTTCAGCGGTGAGTGAGTGAGCCGAGAGCAGGCACTTGAGCAGTCTGAGAGTTGGGGACTGTACCGTGAGTGCAGGTGGGTTTCTCTTGAGGCTGGTAGTAGAGTGAAGACTGAAGTAACTTGCCGAACGAGGAGAGCTGAGGTAAGCAGGATTGGTGTAGCACTGTGCAGCCACAGAGCTGAGCAGACGAGAACCAAGAAGGGAGCAGGCAGGACTCAGAGTCGGAGAAAGAAGGCTGAGGTGATTACCAGGACAACAAGCACAAGCAGGGTCGGTACTGGGAAATCAAGCCAAGAGTGAGTGCTGGAATGTCTTGCATGAAGTTGAAGAACAATCTGGCAAAGAGTGTGTGTGCTGGAGAGGCTTAAATACCAGGCAGATAGGCTGATGAGCTGCAGCTGTGGAGGCAGGTGAGAGGGGTTGTCTTAATGAGGGGGGGCGTGGCTGGCTAGCAGGGTGCAGGTGAATGGAAATTTACCAGAAGCAGGTGAGGGAGAGAAGCAGACTGTGACATGCATAATATATACCAGAATGCATACCTGCTACACAAATTGCATACATCGCTGCGAGGGTCATAAGGACAGAGGGATGTCGTATGCTGTAAAGCCCTGTGATTTGTGATATTGGGCTTTATAAATAAAATTGATTGAATTGATTGAGACATTATGGGAAATATATTAATTATCTTTTTCACTATTACTATGTGTTCAAAGAATACACCAGAAAAAATACAGTATTATATAAAAGAGATGTCTCTCTTATCTCAATGTCTGCAAATTCACAGGAGCAGGATTCACATGGCGGAGGCTTTGACATTAATCAGTCTTTTGTTGGCATGCTGTCTGACGTCCACATGTGGGACTACACCCTTTCCCAATGCTAGATCCAGAATTATTATCTGACCTTCACCCCGGGAAATTTGCTCAACTGGAGGACACCGGAGTTCCTGAGTAAAGGAAGAGTGCTGATAGAAGATAAACAAGAGCCCTACTGTTAAACTTTTCAGGTTAAACAAAAAAAAACAAATCCTCCTAACTCCAAAGATTGTTTATCATGTTTTAAAAATCTGTTGTTAATATTATTATCTTTTGCTATATTTGTTCATCATATTATTGCAAAGAATGACTTTTTCTTTTTCTTTAATGTACTTACTGTGCAATCATAAATCCAGTCGAAGCTAACTTTCCAAAGTGAATTTGTGATTGTGAAATTAAAACCAACCGAAAACCGATGAAAACAAAGTTCAAATTGTATTGCATCAGTATGTGCTATTTTTCCAAAGAATACTATTTGTATAGATATTACACATTGTGTGTGCTCCTCAGTAGTAGCTTGTGAGTACTGTATATGTCTCCTCTTTTGATCGCTCCACATTCTGTATTCTTCATTTCAGTTGTCTCCCAATGGTCTCAATTGTGTTGTATTTAAAGCAAGATCAAACAAGTTTTGAAGTAAAGTTGTATTGTGTTTAATAACGTCTGTAGCTCAACAATGAAATGTAACAAAGGATACTGTAAATAAAAAAGTGAATATCATGTAAACACTCTAATTTTGTATTGTGACGAAGCTGCTCAAAGCCTAATTTTGTATGGTAAGTGTACCCTGTAAGAGTATAATCCTTTTAAGAGTCCTTAGTTAATATTGCAAGGAAGGAGACAAGAAGAAAACACACTGCTGTGAATCATCGATAAGTACCAGATAATCACATGTAACTACTACATATAAGTACTTGGGTTTTGAGCTTCAGCAGTTCGGGCGCAATGCATCCTTGTACATGTAGGCACTGAAATGACGGCTGTGCAAGACGGAAACTGCTGTCAATGCAGCACGCACTGAGGAATTTATTGCCACAACTGACTGCATTTACCATCAACACTGATGGGATATCTACTTGAGATGTGCCAAACTTCTCATTTAATGTTTACCATGTTCACTATCTTTTGTCCTTGAGTATATAATAAAAAAACACAAAAATAATATACACTATGTTGATGGTTATCTTGAGGATGTGAAACAATGAATAAATGTAATAAAAAGATAAACGCAGACGTACATGTGAGCGGTCTGTCCTTGTTGTTTGAGGAAGTGAGATAAGGCTGTACTGTCAGAGGAGTTCAGGTAATCTTGTCCGGACTGTCTGTGCCAAATTTCGTGGCAATCTATCCATGTCATTTCACTCAAAACCACTAATATGAACCTGCTTGTGGCACTACAGTAGGCATAAAGTCAAGGGGTCAACCAAGCTATGGGACACACAAATACTGACTGACCAACAGAATTTGCCATTTATACAGGAACACCAATACCATGGTTAAAAAACACCTGCTTCCATTATTAAATGTAATTGTGTTGTTTACGGTTCTGACTTATCTTGTTTGTTTTTCATTTTGTGTTGTGACTAAGCAGCTCAAAGTCTATTTTGATAAGTTTTATAAGCCTAATAAGACAGTTTTAGGAGCCCTTAGTTAATATTCCACATTTCCAAATAACTGGAATCTGAAGCCATATATTGTACACGGAAGGAGACAAGAGAAAAACACACAGCTAATAACTGAAATGAGGAAGCAGCAAAAGTATAAAACTCGCACTCCCATACACTGTTGCACACAACATTCTGACACAGGACTCAAGGTAAGATCAACACATGACTGGAAAATAGAGGAATTTAACATGACTGCAACATGTTCCCCTCTTCTACCTGTACTCTATATTGTAGCAGACCAATTTAAGAAACAGAAAACTTCTTGCAGTCTGTTACACACTGGTAGAGAAGGTTTTACAGTATTATTATCCTTGCATTAACCCTCAGCATTTTGTATTGTGTGTGTTTGTCTTTGTAATAGATGGCATTGTTGCTCCTACTGGTGATGCTGACAGCATGTGCTGCTGCTCCTCAAGGTGAAAAAAACAAACAAAACTTTTTACTTTCACATTGTGAAAAGCAAAATGAACCATCGCAAGACAGCTACATGCAAATGTGTCTGTCTTACAGGAGCTTAATAATCTTTGATTTTGTTACCTCTATGTACACTCTTTTGAGTATTTTAAGTTTTTTTTTTTTTTACTGTAACAGGATGAAACAAACATGACCTTTATATTAATAGCAACAATGTCAAATATTTAGCTCAAGTCAATTACCAATTTTGTCCATAGACATAATCCTTTTTTAAATTAATTTAGGGATATCAATACAGAACAAAAGTATAATATTAAATATCTATGAAGACAATTACTTGGTCAGTTTGCAGCCTTACCTTCAGTAACAAGTCAGCAGTCAGGATAAGTAAATAAGTCCAAGGTAGGGCGAGGGGAGACAGACTTGCCAACTTTGAAGAGATCTTGAAATGCCACCTTGTGCTGAAAACATTTTCAGCTCATCTACATGTGCGGCCAAAATCAGATCTTATGCCAACACAAGCACTTCATGTTATTTTCACTCTGCATATACCTGGATACCTAGTATTGCAATTTTATGGTGTCATTTTATTCTTACATAGCCTATCATTCCAAGTTCAATTACTATGTGCGGATTCTCAATTACTGATGTCAATGTCAGCTGACTGTCCAGAAGGAATGATGGAGAAGTCTGGACATGCAGAGGCACAAGGACAGCTTACTTTACCAACCTAAATGACAAGCAAGCTAGCTTTCAAATTCATTCGTAATGTTAGGCTAACGTTAACTTTGTCCACTCCACTTCAGTTCATTTACCTTTGCAAAGAAGTTCAAAGACTGTTCCTCGTGTATGGAACCAGTCACTGGAGTGAGAATGGGATATGAGTGGGATAAAATCAAGGTCAAAAGTGTTGCTCTCGATTTGCATATCCTGGCTACTGTCTCTAAAAACGACATTAAATATTTTTCAATCATCCCCGATTGCAAAAATTAGTTTTCTGGGTGGGTGAAGACAAGAGGGGAAGAATCCTGTGCTGTGATTGGTCAGTCTCTTATTTTGCTTTTTGGCATACTCGATGCTTGTTGGTGTATTGCTGCTACTTCCTGCTTTAAGACTTTGGTACTGTACACCTGGTCAAACTCACAAGCCATCAATAACTTTTTGCGTCCTTCAAGGTGACAAATCATTCCAGCACATATGCCAGAATACATACCTGCTACACAAATTGCATACAGGTCACAAGGAACATGATAAGGGCAGACAGCAGCTGAGGGCAGGTAGTGCAGAGGGCAAAGTTCATCTTTGCTGTGCTTGTGTTGTGGTTCTACAGATGGCAACATACACTGTCATACAAGTTTCAGACCTGCTACCACAATTCATCTAGTGATTTTATTAGTTCATTACTGGAAACTTTAAGAATTTACCTATCACATTCTGATTTTAAATTTCTCTCTTTTTTATAGATCTGTCAGGTAAAATGTTCACCTTCCCACTACAAACCAACTCAGCTCAGGTGAGGCTGACAACATCAAGACAGTATCTGAGGGCTGTGACCGTCTGTCTCAGGTAGTGCTGAATATGCAAATTAATGAAACAACCCACTGTATTTCTGAAAGTGAAAATCATCATGTATGATAATGTCTTTTTCATGCCTACAGGTATTTTACAGACCTCGGTAGAGATTGCAGTCTTTTCTCTTTGGCCACACCCTCTGCTGACAATGCACTTCTGATTTACAAGTGGGCTGCAAGCGATCAGATTTATCTCGCGATCAGGAATAGTGCTGCAGACTTCAGAGGGCAGGACTACAGACTGAACACATGGCACTCAGTTTGTGCCACATGGGATTCTGCGTCTGGTGTAGGGCAGATGTGGTTAGATGGAAAGCCCTCAAGTAGGAAATTCATCAGCTCTGGATCCGACATCAGCGGGCCCTTCATAATTGTTTTGGGACAGGTACAGTTTTTAATCAATATACTTAAAAGTGCTGTATGTAATTCTGGAGAGAGATAGTTAATTATTCAGTCTTATTGCCAGGATGTCTGATACACAGGCTTTGGTTTGGTAGTCGGACCAAGCACAAAGTGCTGATGTCTCCTTTACAGGAATGGGTTGACATTATGGGAAATATATTAATTATCTTTTTCACTATTACTATGTGTTCAAAGAATACACCAGAAAAAATACAGTATTATATAAAACAGCTGTCTCTCTTATCTCAATGTCTGCAAATTCACAGGACCAGGATTCCCATGGCGGAGGCTTTGACATTAATCAGTCTTTTGTTGGCATGCTGTCTGACGTCCACATGTGGGACCACACCCTTTCCCAATGCCAGATCCAGGACTACGCGGATTATCTGAACTTCACCCCGGGAAATTTGCTCAACTGGAGGAAACTGGAGTTCCAGACTGTAGGGAGGGTGCTGATAGAAGATAAACAAGAGCCCTATTGTTAAACTTTTCAGGTTAAAAAAATCAATGAAAATGATTTTTTTTAAAAACAACAACTCCTCCTTACTCCTAAAGATTGTTTATCTTTTATAAAAAAAATCTGTTGTTGATAATATTATCTTGTGCTTTATTTGTTTATCATATTATTGCAAAAGAATGACTTTTCTTTATCTTTTTTTCATGTACTTACTGTACAATCATAAACCCAACCAAAGCTAACTTTGCGAGATGAATGTGTGATTGTGAAATTAAAACCGACCATACTGTAGATGAAAACAAGTTCAAATTATATTGCATTATGTTATTTTTTTCAAAGAATATTATTTTTATAGATATTTCGCATTGTGTGTGCCTCTCGGCAGTAGCTAGGAGTACTGTATATACCAAAAAGCAAAAACATTAAAACCAGTGGTGGGTGAAGTGAGTAACATTGATCATTTTGGTACAATGCAATGTTCTGCTGGGAGACCATTTTGTCATGGCATTCATGTGGATGCCACTTGATGCCCTCCACCCACCCAAACAATGCTGTGGGCTAAGCTCTTTAGCTCTTTCTTACATTCCTTGGGCCATTCCTGAGCAGTTTCTGGAGTGCAGCATGGTGCATTTTCTTGCTGGGGGCCACTGCCATCTGGGAAGTTCTGCTGCCATAAGGAGTGAAACTTGATCTGCAGAGGTGTTTGGGTGGGTGAAGCCCATTAAGTGGCATCCTCATGAATTTCTGGACCAAAAGTTCTCCAGGAGAACATTGTATTGTAACAAAATGATCAACGTTACTTTTAATGTTTTGGCTGATCAGTGTATGCCTCCTCTTTTGATTGCTCCACATTCTCTATTCTTCATTTCACTTTTCTTCCAATGGTCTTAATAGTGTTGTATTTAAAGTTTTGAAATGAAGTTGTAAAGTTGTATTGTGTTTAATGTAGCTCAACAATGAAATGTAAAAAAGAACACTGTAAATAATAAAGTGAATATTATGTAAACACTAATTTTGTACTGTGATGAAGCAGCTCAAAGTCTAATTTCATAAGTTTAGTTTACCTTATGAGACAGTTTTAAGAGTCCTTAGTCAATATTTTACATTTCCAAATTACTGGAAACTGAGTGCACCCAAAAAGCACCTGAGCGGACACCATCCCTTTATTTCTAGCGCCATCTAGTGTGACCCTCCAACATTGCAGCTTCAGTTACATTGTGTATTGTGTAATACCCCACAGCTCCTGTTGGGTGAGAAAGCGTGTCCCATTCTTCACTGAATAGCTTTGACTGCGCGGCCCATAGAGCAGACAGAGTAGAGACTTCCGCCGGCTGAGCCAGCTACTTCTGGTCAAGCAAGCATGCTGGTAAAATTACGGTTTGGCTGCTATGTAAATAGGCTTCAAAGCCCAGCCACTTCCTGAGGGCCTGGAACTATAGATTGTACATCTGCATTTTCGTATGCAGCCACCACACCAAATGTTAGCTGACCTAAAGATTAACATCCCAGTAGTGAAAAAAGTCATGTCACAGGGACTGTGAACTATAGATTACACTTCTGCATTTTCATATGCTGCTGCCACAGACACAAAGAGAAGAGCTAGACATAACTATAATCAAAAGGTACAACTAGGCAGAGCTGATCAAATATAAACATATATTCTGTTACTGCAGCCTATTGTATTACTTTTTGGTTGTTCTATGATATTTTGTCGACAACAAGTGGTTGCCATATTGTTTCCTGTATTGTAAGAACAGAGGCTGAAAATACTGAGATCAAATGGTTAAACAAAGCAGTGTTGATCACATCTGAATCAAAACTCTGTTAAGATATCACTAGTGATGGCTACAGTAGTCTTGAGTCTTCCTAACTAGGCTAGCTATGGGCTCTAAATCCAAAAAGGGAAAAGTCTCAGGGGAAAAAAGAAAATTTAGTAGTGCGTGGACAAATTTGTTTGCTTTCATCGACAATGCTGCAAAATTAAAGTACCAAATAATCACATGTAACTACTACATATAAGTACTTGGGTTTTGAGCTTCAGCAGTTTGGGCGCAATGCATCCTTGTACATGTAGGCACTGAAATGACGGCTGTGCAAGAAGGAAACTGCCGTCAATGCAGCACGCACTGAGGAATTTATTGCTTTAGCTGATGGGATATCCGCCTAAAACGTGCCAGACTTCTCATTTAATGTTTACCATGTTCACTATCTTACTTAAGCATGTCAGCAAGCTGTTCAAGAAGGTGGAGAGTTGTCCTTGAGTATATAATAAATAACCACAAAAATAATACACATTATGTTGATGGTTATCTTGAGGAAGTGAAACAATGAATAAATGTAATAAAAAGATAAACGCAGACGTACATGTGAGCGGTCTGTCCTTGTTGTTTGACGAAGTGAGATAAGGCTGTACTGTCAGAGGAGTTAAGATAATCTTGTCCGGACTGTCTGTGCCAAATTTCGTGGCAATCTTTCCATGTCATTTCACTCAAAACCACTAATATGAACCTGCTTGTGGCACTACAGTAAGCATAGAGTCAAGGGGTCAAGGGACCCACAAATACTTACTGACCAACAGAATTTGCCATTTATACAGGAACACCAATACCATGGTTAAAAAACACCTGCTTCCATTATTAAATGTAATTGTGTTGTTTACGGTTCTGACTTATCTTGTTTGTTTTTCATTTTGCGTTGTGACTAAGCAGCTCAAAGTCTATTTTGATAAGTTTTATAAGCCTAATAAGACAGTTTTAGGAGCCCTTAGTTAATATTCCACATTTCCAAATTACTGGAATCTGAAGCCATAAATTGTACAAGGAAGGAGACAAGAGAAAAACACACAGCTAATAACTGAAACGAGGAAGCAGCGAAATTATAAAACTCGCACTCCCATACACTGTTGCACACAATATTCTGACACAGGACTCAAGGTAAGATCAACACATGACTGGAAAATAGTGGAATTTAACATGACTGCACTATACAACCATGTTCCCCCCTTCTACCTGTACTCTATATTGTAGCAGACCAATTAAAGAAACAGAAAACTTCTTGCAGTCTGTTACACACTGGTAGAGAAGGTTTTACAGTATTATTATCCTTGCATTAACACTCAGCATTTTGTATTGTGTGTATTTGTCTTTGTATTAGATGGCATTGTTGCTCCTACTGGTGATGCTGACAGCATGTGCTGCTCTTCCTCAAGGTAAAAAAAAATCTTTTTAATTTCTCAACATGAAAAGCAAAAAGAAACATCACAAGACAGATACGTGCATATGTATTGCCATTTGTTGGTGTAATTTTATCTTTTTTATTTTACTTGCCAATATATAAACATTGCTCTGAAATTACATATCATTCCAAGTTCAGTTACTATGTGCTGATCCTCAATGACTGGTGTCAATATCAGCTGACTGTCCAGAAGGATTGAGACAGTCAGAGGCATGGTCATTCCTTTTTCTAGGAATTTTTGTAGTGCGTGCATTCCCCTTTTTTAGCCAGATATGCCATTATGTAATAGCCTGTGGAAAGTCGCATTAAGAACATGTGTCCACATCTTGTTTTTCTCATTCAGAAAAGCAGTTGCAGGGCACTGGGGAATGTATCTTCACAATGCTTTATAAAGTGCTCGCAGTGCTTTTTTCAGTAATGTACTACATGTGGGTATGTTTCTATAACAGCAATATCTTGACACGAATGTTAGCTAGGTAACCTTACACTATATTAAGTGAGGGTTGATTATACAGTTAACAACAAGCTTACAAGGTGTGCAGTGATAAAAGCACAACTCTTACCAGCAGCAACATTCAGTGTCCAGCTGATGTGCTTCGTGGTGATAGTTTCTGACTGATATCATACAGCTCAGGATAGACAGTAGCCAAAGGAGCAGCAGTGACAACACCAGCGCCTTTCTACAAAGTGCAGAAGCTGCACTTTTTCTTGAGGTAGCTGGATGCTGTTGCTTATGCTCTGTCCTCATTGGGAACAATTGTAAAAAGATGCTGTGGCTAAAAAAACACCTATGTGAATCCTGGCAATTACCATATGTGACACAAGGACAGCTTACTTTACCAACTTAAATGACAAGCAGGCTAGTTTTCAAATTCATTCGTAATGTTAGGCTACCATTAACTCAAAGTTTCTTTATGCTTCTCCATACACTCCGCAGTTGCTGTGTGCCGATCATAGTTCTGCGTCCTGTTGGTCTATGTCGCTATGCAATTCCCCGCCAAAGTGCTTGGGGGTGCGGTGTTCTTTTATATACCTACCTAGACTCTGTGGTGTCTCTGGTCGTTGCTCGTTCATTGTTTGTTCATCTTCCGGCTTTGCTCTAGTCACAGTGAAGATGGCGGCCGAGAGAGAAAGACTGTTGCTGGAGCTGGAAATGACTGACATTGAACAATAAATGTTCTTATTACAAATGTTACGACGAAGAGAGGCGACTGCGCCGATGGTCTGTACGCCCGTTGAATGGCTCAACCAATTGATCACAATAGAGACTTTTGAAAATGGCGGTGTTGTGGTACTGCAGCAGGAAGTGAAACCTTGTGAAATGCCGGAAATGATGTAGTTTGAAGGACCAATCATAGATCTTGTGGTCTGCGTTGGGTCTGTATTGCCTTGACGCGTGGTTGCAAATTTTTTGGAGGTGCACGTCGCGTCTCTGCGTCAGTCTCAATCATCCCCAATTGCAAATATTTGTTTTCGTGGGTGGGTGAAGGCAAGGGGGGAAGTATCTTGGCACTGTGATTGGACAACGGCCTCTTCTTTTTTTTGCTTTTCGGCATACAGGCTGGCTGGTCTGCAATTCATTTTCTATGAGAAGTGGCAAATCACAAGGAACATGATAAGGGCAGACAGCAGCTGAGGGCCGGTAGTGCAGAGGGCAAAGTTCATCTTTGCTGTGCTTGTGTTGTGGTTCTACAGATGGCAATATATACTCAACATGTTTCAGACCCGCTACCACAGTTCATCCAGTGATTTTCTGATTTTGAATTTCTCTCTTTTTTATAGATCTGTCAGGTAAAATGTTCACCTTCCCACAACAGACCATCTCAGCTCAGGTGAGGCTGACAACATCAAGACAGTATCTGAGGGATGTGACCGTCTGTCTCAGGTAGTGCTGAATATGCAAATTAACAAAACAACCCATTGTATCTCTATCTCTATAGTAACAATTACCATGTATGATAATGTCTTTTTAATGCCTACAGGTATTTTACAGACCTCCGGAGAGATTACAGTCTTTTCTCTTTGGCCACACCCTCTGCTCCCAATGAAGTTCTGATTTTCAAGACGGGTGCAAGCGATAGGATTGATCTCTGGTTCAGGAATAGTGCTGCAGACTTCGTAGGGCAGGACAACAATCTGAACACATGGCACTCAGTTTGTGCCACATGGGATTCTGCATCTGGACTAGGGCAGATGTGGTTAGATGGAAAGCCCTCAAGTAGGAAATTCATCAGCTCTGGATCCGACATCAGCGGGCCCTTCATAATTGTTTTGGGACAGGTACAGTTTTTAATCAGTATTATTAAAAGTGCTGTATGTAATTCTGGAGAGAGATAGTTAATTATTCAGTCTTATTTCCAAGTTGTCTGATACACAGGCTTTGGTTTGGTAGTCGGACCAAGCACAAAGTGCTGATGTCTGACATATCAACAATCAACAATCTTTCTCCAAAGTTACATACAGCTCCTTTACGGGAATGGGTTGACATTATGGGAAATATATTAATTATCTTTTTCACTATTACTATGTGTTCAAAGAATACACCAGAAAAAATACAGTATTACATAAAAGAGATGTCTCTTTTATCTCAATGTCTGCAAATTCACAGGAGCAGGATTCCCATGGCGGAGGCTTTGACATTAATCAGTCATTTGTTGGCATGCTGTCTGACGTCCACATGTGGGACTACACCCTTTCCCCATGCATGATCAAGCGGTATATGGATAAACTGAACTTCACCGCGGGAAATTTGCTCAACTGGAGGAAACTGGAGTTCCAGACTGTAGGGAGGGTGCTGATAGAAAATAAGCAAGAGTCCAACTGTTAAACTTTTCAGGTTAAACAAAAGAGTGAAATTCAAAAAAAAAAAAAAAAAAAAAAAAACTCCTAAAGATTGTTTATCTTTTTCTAAAAATCTGTTGTTGATATTATTATCTTTTGCTGTATTTGTTCATCATATTATTGCAAAAGAGTGACTTTTCTCTTTTTTTATGTACTTAATGTGCAATCATAAATCCATCCATACTGTAGAGGAAAACAAAGTTCAAATTGTATTACATCAGTTTATGTTATTTTTTCCAAAGAACATTATTTCTATAGATATTGCACATTGTGTGTGCTCTCCAATAGTAGCTTGTGAGTACTGTGTATGTCTCCTATCGCTCCACATTCTGTATTCTTCATTTCAGTTGTCTCCCAGTGGTCTCATTTATGTTGTATTTAAAGCAAGATCAAACAAGTTTTGAAGTGAAGTTGTAAAGTTGTATTGTGTTTAATAACTTCTGTAGATCAACAATGAAATGTAAAAAAGAACACTGTAAATAATAAAGTGAATATTATGTAAACGCTCTAATTTTGTATTGTGATGAAGCAGCTTAAAGTCTAATTTTATAAGTTCAGTATACCTTATAAGACAGTTTTAAGAGTCCTTAATTAATATTTTACATTTCCAAATTACTGGAATCTGAGGCCATATATTGCATGCAAGGAAGGAGACAAGAAGAAAACACACCACTGTGAATCGCAATAAGGAAGCAGTGAAAGTATAACACTCGCAGACACTGTTGCACATAACAGCCTGAAACAAGAATCAAGGTGAGATCAACCCATGAATTAACTGCATTATATACAAACATTGTAGCAGACCAATTTAAGAAACAGCAAACTGCTTGCAGTTTATTACAGACTGGTGGTGAAAGTATTGTTACAGTTTTAGGGTCCTTGCATTAACTCTCAGCATTGTGTACAGTGTGTATTTGTCTTTGTTTTAGATGGCATTGTTGCTCCTACTGGTGATGCTGACAGAATGTGCTGCTGTTCCTCAAGGTGAAAGATGTCATTTTAATTTAACAAAGGCAAAAGCTAAATGAAACATCACAAGACAGATTGTTTCCTGACAAACGATACCGGCTTATATGACATCATGCATACTTGATACAAAAGCTGTGTACAGGTTGGCAGGTCTGCAATTCTTTTTATATACATGTTGCAAATGCCTCACGAGGAACACAACAAGGCAGACAGCAGCTGTGGTCAGGTAGGGCAGAGGACAAAGTTCATCTTAGCTGCAGTAGCTGTGTGGCTCTGTCCAGAAGTATATTCAACATGTTTTAGACTTGTTACTACAAATAATATAGTGATTTGATTTTCAGCTTCAGCTTATGTCTTCTCAGAACCTCTTTTTAAGAAATATTCAGATGTCTGTCCACTGAATATATCTTCTCTAATTCATTTGTCTCTTTTTTATAGATCTGTCAGGTAAAATGTTTACCTTCCCACAACAAACCAACTCAGCTCATGTGAGGCTGGTATTATCAGCACTGAATCTGAGTGCTTTAACAGTCTGTCTCAGGTAGTATTGGACATGTAAAACTAATGAAACAACCCACTGTATCTCTGAGAGTAAAAATCATCATGTATGATAATGTCTTTTTAATGCCTACAGGTTTTTTACAGACCTCGGTAGCGATTACAGTCTTTTCTCTTTGGCCACACCCTCTGCTAACAATGCACTTCTGATTTACAAGGAGGCTGCAAATGATGTGATAAGTCTCTGGATCAGGAACTATCATGACGACTTTAGAGGGCAGGACTACAGACTGAACACATGGCACTCAGTTTGTGCCACATGGGATTCTGCGTCTGGTGTAGGGCAGATGTGGTTAGATGGAAAGCCCTCAAGTAGGAAATTCATCAGCTCTGGATCCGACATCAGCGGGCCCTTCATAATTGTTTTAGGACAGGTAAAGTTTTTAATCAATATATTTAAAAGTGCTGTATGTAATTCTGGAGAGAGATAGTTAATTATTCAGTCTCATTCCTAGCTTGTCAAATACCAGGTCAACAGTATGGGAAATACACTGATAAGGTGATCAACACCAGTCTCATGTCAGCATGGTAAATATGTAACGAGGGTCGGCCGCCTGTTAGCTTAACTTAACACAAAGACTGGAAGCTCTGTCCAAAGGAAAGATACTCACTCTACCAGCACCTCTAAATCTCAGTGATTAACACCTTGTTATTTGTTTAGTCTATACAAACGTGTAAAAACATTACTCGTCTTTTAAGAATGGTTATGTGCAGGACTGTTTCCCAGCCAGGAGCAGTAACTTCTCTGTCTTCTCATTTCTGCCGACTTCCTGGCAACTGCTGCTGGCCAAGAAATACTCTGTCACACAACTCCTTAGCAAACATCTAACTGTTTTTGTTTGGTTGGTTTTTGTTTGTTTGTTTTGGTTTTTATCTTAGAATTTTGGTATTAATATGTACTAGTCCATAACCATTGACTGCACAGTTGCACACGTACAGTTTCACATGGTGTGTGTTTGGGATACAGGTCATAGGAAATTGCAGATTAAATAGTCAACTGAACCCATTAAGAAGAGCAATGTATTCAGACAGAGTTTTTGTGAATTTGATAGTACGATTGCTTTATTGAAAGTACAATAGTACCATTGCCAATAGTGGGATAGTTAGTGGGCTAAAACTGTACAT
>NC_065511.1:23626857-23684398 GCF_006386435.1 Epinephelus moara | reverse complement strand
GTGTGTGTGTGTGTGTGTTATAATATGTTCTGCGTATCTGTGTTCATTTGTTGCATTCACAGACTCGACATCAAAGCATGTGATATTTCCACTTTCATCAAAAAATTAATTATTCTGTTTGCGGGAGGAAACAACCCACCTTTAGATCTAAACAGAGAAACGGATTTTGTTAACCATACATGTTGACTCGACTTCATGAAAACTTCACAACATTTATAAATCTCAAATGATGAAGGGGCCACACCATGGCGAGCGGTGCTCACATGTTTCCCATTTGATTTCAAGCATCAGTGGTTCATATGCTTCTGTATGTTCCTACAGTACATGAACATTTAGCATTTTTCTTTCTTCTTCTTTTTCTTTTTGGTAGATCTGTCCGGTAAAATGTTGACCTTCCCGGAGCAAACCAACACGGCAAATGTGAGACTGATAACTTCAGCACAGAATTTCAGTGCTGTAACTGTCTGTCTCAGGTAGTGCAAAATGCATGCAAGAACTCACTATAACTCTGACTATAAAAGTATTACATTTGATTTCTTTGTTTTTTCTTTCAATTCCTGCAGATCATTTACAGACCTCAGCAGAGCCCACGCACTTTTCTCTCTGGCCACGTCATCTGTTCACAATGCCTTCCTGATATTTAAGAATGCTGATGTGATTGAGCTCTATGTCCAGGATAGAAGGGCCAATTTTGCAGCAGATGACTACAAGCTGAACATGTGGCAATCTGTTTGTTCTACATGGGACTACACATCTGGTCTGGTGCAGCTGTGGTCATAGACCGCGGAACTGGGGGGGCCAGGGGGGCCATGGCCCGGGTAACTTTTGTACTCTGACATAGAGGGCTGCACTGGGATTGGGTCCCGCGGGTCCCCATTAAACAGTAGAAGAAGAAGATGTAGCCTAGCGACAGGATGTCAACACAGGAACTTGGTGCACATGCATGAGCGTTTCCACTCCATATTTATTCATAAATGGACAAATATGCCCTGAACCAGCTTTCATACCAATTTGCCGCTTGCTCCACTTGTCTGTCTGCCTTTATTTCATTAAAAACTAAATGAAAACAACGAAATAGGAGCGCTATTCCTGACCAGTGCGTCAAAAGACATGCAGACCAGGGAAACAAAACAAACAACCCCATGAATCTCCTTATTAATAGCCTATAAAATGACGTGTTTTCTCCTGCGGGACGGGAGAAGACACAAAATCAATGCATCTCTATTATTGTGCGGGCATAAATTCTCAAGTTTTGCGGGAGCGGGCAGGAGTGGACATACACGTTGCGGGCGGTAATGGTCAGAAATTCAGCGTTCTGGTTACTTTTCAGTAACTGCGCAGCTGCGCTTGTTTTGTTGTTGGGTGTGTGTGTGTGTGTGTGTGTGTGTGTGTGTGCGGCTCTGCACATNTAAGAAAATTTACACTAGATATTGAAAAACATTTTTGTAATAAAGCTGGGAATACATGTCCAGTGCATACAAACTGTAGGCCTATTACCTACTGTGGTTGAGATGACTACACTCCACCAGTCTCCTCCGGTCCATCCTCCTCATCCACAAATCTCAACGAGACTCTCCTGTCCCTCGTCGACCTCCTCGACATTTCTCCTCCAGTATTTACAAAACTATAACTAACTATATCTATGTATGAACTATAAAAACACAAACTACTGCAAAAAAGACGAACGATGGCAAAACTACCAACTATGGTGAAAACACAACGAAAACACGGCAAAGACACTCAAAAACACACTATAAAAAAACTCAAAATCTCTCCAAAAAAACACAAAAATACTATTATTTACAACACTAAATATTATTTACAAAGAAAATGTCACCCAAACTCCACTAAAACTCACCAAAACTCCGCTAAAACACCGCTAAATCACTCCAACTTGCACTCTCCTCGTCAGCTGTCACACTCCTCCTGCTGTGCTCACTTCCCTCCCCTCCTCCACAGGTAATGACGTCACTACCGTAATGTATATCACTGGAAAGCTCCGCTTCTCAGCTTTCAGAATCCGTTGGAATTACGTCAATAGCGTGAATGGTCGAGGAGTTACAGTAATTTGAAAAATAAATATAAAAATAAAATTAAAATCAATTATGAGTTTTCCAAATCAATGCTTGCATCGTTCAAGACGCATGCATCTAAAAGTCGATTTTTTTTCCCCCACCCCTACTGTAGACTGTTGAATTTTGATTCCTTTGACATCAGAACACAAACTCTTCACCAGCAAGATTCCCCTGGCGGGAGGTTTGGTGCTGATCAGTCCTTCCTTGAGAAGGTGAGATCAAGCGCTACGTGGAATATCTGAACTTCACCCCGGGGAATGTGCTCAACTGGAGGGCGTTGGAGTTTGTCACCAATGGAAGAGTGCTGATAGAAGATCGACAAATGGCCTGTATGATGTAGCCACAGTAAAGCAAGACCTTAAGTAATACTCCATACAAGGTCTTTTCTTTTGAGTATAACACGCTAACACACTGTAGACGTAAACAGTGGCTTTAAAAAGTTTGTGGCTTAGTCTTAGGAAATTGCGGTGGCTTTAATCAGCTTGAAATAAAAAAAAAACGATCCAGTTTTACAAATTACAATCCTTATTTCTGATGCCAATCTTCACTGTAACTGTGCAATTGTTGTATGTAATCATGTGACCTTTGTGATACATCTTCGGTCTGTCATGTCTGTGATGTTCTTCATGACAGCTCATTAAAAATGACACATTTTGCAGTTCCTGTCTCATGTCCGTCATTCTGACATAAATCATTTGATAATATTTAGCACATCAGTGGAAGGCAGGGGTGCCCTGGACCTTTTGGGGCCCCTTGATAACTGCTCAACAAGCCTTGATGCAACACATTTCTTTTCATCTCTATATGTTTTAGAGGCCCAATCCAGCTTTGGGTCCCAGAGGTGCTACAAGAGGACTACTTTAACATTACATCTTTCTGCTTTAGCCTATGGGCAATTACTAGAACGCAAGCCTATGAAGGCACTGGTACTGCCTTCGGTTGCTGCATCAGTGTCTTTAAAGGAATCATTTCCACAGGGGATTGGGGTGGAGGCGTCCTCCTTACTATTTAAAATCCTTTTTTTGTCTGCACCACTTTTATTGTTTAAAGTTGATTTTCATTGATTTCTGATGTTGAACTCTGAAAAAAACAAACAATTTAAGCAAATTATGAATGAGCAGTGTTGGGAAAGTTTCTTTAAAAAAGTAATTAGTTATAGTTACTAGTTACTTTCCCCAAAAAGTAACTGAGTTAGTAACTGAGTTACTGCACTATAAAAGTAACTAATTACCAGGAAAAGTAACTATAGCATTACTTTTTTATAAAATACTCAAATACGTCAAATTGCTTGGACCCCCCCATAATGGAACTGTATGTAATGAAGTTCAACATTGAATATGTTAAATGAATGAAACTGACACTTAATAGAATAAAACATTGTACACTTATCTGCACTAGTTAACGAACCTCCATTAATCGTGCAATTTAAATGTGAAAAGTCTCATTGACTGACCGTCACCTGTGTGTATGCGGAGAAGGAGAGGGGCGGAGGGAGCAGAGCTGTGGAAACATCCTGCAGTCCGACATACTATCATGCGTTTAAATAACTTATTAGACAGATATATATAGAGAAAGACGACGTTTAGAGAGCAAGCCCAAATAAGTGACTCCACTTTAGAAACAAGCCCAAAAGGCAGCAAACCACGACTACCAATACCTGTAAGCGACTTTACAGAAAAACAAGCCCACACAGCAACCCTGCTTGTGTGCTTGTGAATACCCGCCCTACTCTGCCTCTGATTGGTTTATGATGAAATTTTACTCTTCCTAAGCCAATCATCAGTTATGCGGTTGTCTCTCCCCTGCCCTCACCAAAGAAAACAAACTTCAGAGCTCCACTGAGAAGGAGCTTGCTTAGGTGAAAGCCGCTGCAGTGAACTCAAGTAAAGCCGAGTAACGGCGCATTTTATTGTGAGTAACAGTAACGGCGTTATAACAGGGGAGACAGTAACTTTTTTGATTACTTGTTACTGAAAAAAGTAGCGCCGTTAGTAACGCTGTTTATTTATAACACTGGTATTCCCATCACTGTGAGTATTAGAAGTTTTTCCTTTTAAATGGACACTCAACAAAAATATAAACGCAAAATTATTGTTTTTGCTCTCAATTGTCATGAATTGTAATAAAAGATCTAATACTTTCTCCTTGCACAAAAGGCTTAGTTCTCTTAAATTGCCAACAATTTATGAACCATACACCAGACAGTTGTGGTACATCAAGACTGTGATTAAATAAACAGCATCATCTTTTATTTAAACTTGTTTGCTGATTATTTATTTGTTGTTATGTTATTATTATTTTCATTATTTCTTTTTCATGTTACTTTATCCTGTTGACTCAATTAATCTGTTGTCATTTTTTCTATCGTTGCCTGTAAGGTGACTTTAAATGTGTCTGGAAAGGTGCCTATGAATAAAATGTATTGTTATTATGATTATCATTATTTTTTAAGATATTTTTTAGGGCATTTTTGCCTTGAATTGATAGGAAAGCTCAGAGTGAAGGGGGGAGAGAGAGAGGGGATGACATGCAGCAAAGGGCCACAGGTTGGAATCGAACCCGAGCCACTGCGGCAACAGCCTTGTACATGGGGCGCCTGCTCTATCCACTAAGCCACAGACGCCCCAATGATTATCATTATTAAACAGATGTGCCTAAAAGCCGGTTCCAGAATATGCAGTTTGATCACACAACACAGTTGCTACAGATGTTATAAGTTATGTTAACCGAAGTTTTTGTGAATAATAAATTGGATGTAATGTGAACACTTTGTTTCTGAAATGAATGATTTGATTTTCCGTAAAAGCTGGACTTACTGCTACAAAAAGCACAAGCTATTCTGTAAGTGGTTATCTTAAATGAAATATGATTTTGGTAATAATCTAGCTTTAAAGGTTTCTTGCCACAAATTAGTTGAAAAGATTGCTACCACTTTAACGTCTGTATAATACACAAAGTTGCAGCCAGTTAGCTTAGCATAGCTTAGCATAACGACTGAAAACAGGGAAAAACAGCTAGCCTATCCTCTAAGGACCACTAATTTGTACATTGTGTCGTACTTGTTTTATACACACAAAACAGATTTGTGAGATATTATTTCTTTGTGGGGCACAGCCATTTAATTTAGTCCTGGCCTAAATTTTGGCAAGAAAGAGAGTAAATGTAGGCTAAGGCTACTAATGCTTTAAAATAACAGAGAAGTGCAGAAGTGAGTCCTGCTCATCCAATGAGTTATTTATTTCAGCGTGTAAAGAAAAACTAATAATAAATACCAGTAGAAAAAAATATAAATCAAATGACACATAGATGTCCCTTAATTTATTGTTTTCTTTTGGTTTGCATGTATTTTTAAGCTGCTGTGCTTTAAACTCTCTGAAGTTTGAACATTTGCACAGACTGTCTCACTGGGGATGAAAGCTTCTCGCCAACCTATGCAGGGACTTCCACAGTTAATTAGCCAATTACGTAACACTGTGTGTTGCGTGAGCACTCAGAATAAGCCTCTTCTGTTAAGCTAGCTGGTTCCAGATGTGATGCAGGGCATCTATGAGCCATTAGCTCATTTGTGTTCAGCATGACTGATGACAATCTTCACTGTCAGTGGCTATAGTGAGTGCCCATTTTTGCTTTAGGCTGCAACAAGTGCACCTGTTAAAGTTGCAGTATGTGTTGTTGATGGTTGTAATTGATTAGGTATTAATATTATTTACTTGTCAACATTTTTTTATTGTGTCTACCTGTGCAGGCCTGCCTACCTATTGTGGCTACTCCTTTTTTCAACCAAAACATCAATGTACATCGGTTTCACATTAAAGAGATACTTTGCTGATTTCAACCAAATTGTAGACTTGTCTCCATCTTACGACAGCCCTGTTCTCCCTGCTCATCTCTCAGCACAGATTTCCTCTGGCTTTAAGGCTGTTGCTCAAACTAAACATGGATATATAAAGAGAACTGGATACAGCATTGGAGGCGGGGCCCAGTTCATTCATATCAAAATTGCTCAGTGGCGCATGAAGCCAAAAAGGTTCAACTGACAGGTATAAAAGTACCTGGATGATCAGCACTGCTTTCACACTGTGTGCAAGGAAGTTACAAAGACAAGTCATAGCGTCATATTGCATCGTCATTGGGGTACAACACATGCAAAGTGAAATCTGATCTGCACTTGCCATAGCTCAATATCTGGCGCACTTTAATAGAACATGGGGATGATTAATTTGTTTCACTGCAGTGTCCACAGTTGGCCTTAGGTTGGAATATATTTTATGCGAAAATGAAGACTCACAACTCTTGAAAACGTTCTCATTAAAATAAACCATAAGCCAGTGCTTTCTTTTTGACAGTCGTCTATTGTATATCAGCTGCCACCCAACAGAGTGTACTCAAGTAGGCTAAAAAGAGTGCACCCAAAGAACACCTGAGCGGACACCATCCCTTAATTTCTAGCGCCATCTAGTGTAACTCTCCAACATTGCAGCTTCAGTTACATTGTGTATGTGTAATACCCCATAGCTCCTGTTGGGTGAGAGAGCGTGTCCCATTCTTCACTGAACAGCTTTGACTGTGCGGCCCATAGAGCAGGCAGAGTAGAGACTTCCGCTGGCTGAGCCAGCTACTTCCGGTCGAGCACTTCACTAACTTAAAACAGGGGAAAATGATTCAATTGTGCTTTCTTTCCAAATATTAGCCGACCAAATGATAAACATCCCAATAGTGAAACAAGTCATTTCGCAGGGGCTGTGACGCTCCAAAAAACTGAACCAGACAAACTAGTCATGAGTTGTTCATTTCAGCAGGAGGAATGTCACCTAACATGGTCAAGTGCAAATGTGGGGCAAGCTTCATTCAGAAAATGTTACCAAACAGTAAGAACGAGACGCACCACAGAGCCTTAGTCTTATGGTTTGGACGCTATGTAAATAGCCTTCAAAGCCCAGCAACTTCCTGAGGGCCTGGAACTATAGATTGTAGATCTGCATTTTTGTATGCCGCCACCACTCCAAATGATAGCTGACCTAAAGAATAACATCCCAGTAGTTAAAAAAGTCATTTCACAGGGATTGTGATGCTCAAAAAAAGGTATCCACTGATTTACAGATGTCTCTTTCGCCATGTAAATCAATGGGAGAAAGTCTTTTTGGCCCATAGGGCATCACGTGCTGGTAAAATTAAATGGTAAAACCCAGCCACTTCCTGAAGGCCTGGGACTATGGATTGTACTTCTGCATTTTCATATGCCGCCACCAAGGACACAAAGAGAAAAGGCAGACATAATTGCGATCAAAAGATAAAACTAGGCAGAGCTGATCAAATATAAACCTAGATTCTGTTATGGCAGCCTATTGTATTACTTTTTGGTAGTTATATGATCATTTGTAAACAAGAAGTGGTTGTCATACTGTTTCCTGTATTGTAAGAACAGAGGCTGAAAGAACTAAGATCAAACCAAAGCAGTGCTGATCAGACATGAACAAATTTCTGTTGCTGCGTTGCCTGCATTGTAAATCAGATTGTTTGTTACAGCCTGCTACCATGTTGTTACTGCAGAGAAACGTCAGGCGCAGTGCGTTATGGTAGTCGTAGGTTTTCCACCTCTTGAGCAAAAACGAATGCCACCGCCCTTTTCCTCTGTTGTCATGTAGCAGCACCAATTTCAGAAGTGTGTGCATGTACAGTATAGACAGCCCCGTTTTAAGACCACCTTTCCAGCAGTGACATATTTCTTTCATGTCTTTATACAGTCTCACTGATTGTCCTGACCTTACTTTAGATGCAAGAAGAACTGGATTCTGGATGGTGTTACTATAACAACATCAGTGAGTTTTTATATAGGATACCAAAAACCTTTAAAAACTCAAGGGTACATTTTACAGATAAAATCCTGTGTGTATTTTTCACGCAACTTGGCTCACAATATGTGTCCTCATCCTCAATTTCAGTTGTTTGTTTATGCTCATATTGAAGTAAGCCTTCATGGTTGGACTCGTGTAATCGTATTATGGGTCTCAGGGTTGCCTAGTTGTGTGAAATTAAACATGAGTGCAAATGATGAATGTAAGCTAGCTTGTTTCACAGCTTTTCTGTACGTTGCTACATCTTAATTCTTTCCTAGGGCCATATTATAATACCCTATCTAATTTATACATCAGCGCGCACACACACACACACACACACACACACACAAACACACACACAGAGCAGGAAATAGGCTAAAATCAACAGCAGTCCTTTGGTAATAGGAGAACAATACAATGTGAGAGGGTGTAAGGGATTGCAGATTGTGTGTGCAGATAATGCTGTTAGATGCTAGATAACAGGATGCCTCTGACTAAATGTTCCGCTTTGGGCAAAAAAAGGCGCTGCATATTTCTCTTGTAGCTTCATGGCGACAGCTGTTCCATCCTCCTCCCTTCCCTCCTCTGCATCTCGATCATCTGATTAATCTCAGTATTGTGAATACTAACTTCTCGTTCCCGTTCCTCCACACCTGCCATGCTGCACCTGCCCACAAGTTGTCCCTACTGAGTCCGAGTCACATGTGTACCCAGCTGCTCCTCGTGTGCTGCCTGCTGCACTATATGAACAGAGTGTCCAAGATGTACATGCATAGTTTATGCGCTATGTTTGGTGTCTCTGAAAATAGGTCAAAATCTTGATTGTCTCTTAAAAGTTCAGCCAGTAATTACAGCATAATAAAGTGACACCTAAGTGAGATCTGTGCTTTCTGAATCGTGGTTATGTGTAGTGTAATCCTAGTGGCATGTGTCTTTGCTTATTTACTTCATTCCCAGTCAAAGCTGGGCCATCTGACAATGAGCTTTATGCAAAAACCAGTCAGATTTGTTCTTAGGTGGCATGCATGACTGATTTACACCAATATAAGGCATTGTACTTAGGATTTTCCCTTCAGTTCAACCAAAGTTCACAAGTGGTGCAGATCTATTGGATTTTTAATACAATATCAATATAGCTAAAGTAAAGCATTTAACAAAAATGAACTTGATGCATAATTAATATTCTGGTAACCATATCATCATCATCATGTCTTGTCAATTCACTGGCCATTTTCCAAAATTTATTTAAACATATGATTTCTATATGCATATTTCAGCACACCACCTTTTTAGGAAGATTCACCGAAAGCAACTTCAAGTTCTTTATGCAGGTTACTGTCCAGCATCATCCTCTGTTCCACAGCACACCTGGTTTACATGACAGACCGAAGGACCTGAAGCTCTGCGGTGCGTCTCGTTCTTACTGTCTGGTAACATTTTCTGAATGAAGCTTGCCCCACATTTGCACTTGACCATGTTAGGTGACATTCCTCCTGCTGAAACGAACAACTCATGACTAGTTTGTCCGGCTCAGAGAGTTTGGTAAATCTGACTCACTTATCTGAGCCACATGCCAGCTCTCCTGGTGCCTTCTGTATACTGTACTAAACAATAGCAGTTGTTTTTTTGTTTTTTTCATCGGATATAAAAACCTTTTGAAACCTTAGAATGTAACAATCGGTAAATGATCTCCAACATTAACTTCAGTGTGATTGAAGAGTGTTTATTTCTCTCTCTCTCTTGTCCACCAACTACATCTCATCATGTCTGAAAGCTCAATCAAACTCAGAGAGATTTTTCCCCGCTGACTTGACTGTGCTGTGTCTAGTCGTCTCGGTCTGATCCCTCTCCAGGGTTCATCCCTCCGGCTGATCTGCCATTCTCCAGGAAACATTCGCTCTGAGCTGCAGGCTTCTCCCCAGTCACTACTGGATCTCATCACATCAGCGGAGAGAGGCGCACGCAGACTCCTCCATCACTGAAGTCCTCTGCAGAGAGGATATAATATTTGGATGTGACAGCACAGATTGGCTGTTGTGATGTTAATGTCCTGCTGCAGCAAGTCATTTAGCTGATCGAGAGCGTGGAACAACACACGCTTTAGTAAAGCAACCAATCAAAATGTTAATAAATCCACTAAAAACAATGGCGTCTGTCCGTCTTATATAAAACCTGATGGCACAACCCTGTCTCATTACATTTGTATGTTTGTATGTAAATAGCTTTTAATTATGTTGATGTGGCAATGCAGTTGCTGCCTTTCACACAACTAAACACTAAATTTATGTACCTTCAGAAGACAGGTGGTTGTTGAGGATGGCTAGTGGACAAGTGCAGGACCTTGACAGCAGAACATCAGATTCACATGCAGACTCCTGTTTTAGGTTTAGGCAACAAGACATTTTGGTCAAGGTTTGGGAAACAGCATTTATTATAGTTAAATGACTAAAAAAAAAAAGCAATAAAAAATAATGCTGTAGTCACTACAAGTGGATACTGTATTGCAAGATTTTATGCTGATGACTGAAATACGTTGTCAGTAAACATGTTGGTGATACATTCAGTATCAACATTTTTGCATCTTGCCAGATACAGTAATTTGCAACATTTCCTTGTTAACAGAAAACGTAAATTTGCTCAACATTTCCCTCAAACATATTTCCTGTTTCAAATTAGCTCTATATCTAGAGACAGGGCTGGATGCCATGCTCCTGTAGCTTATTGACTCAGCGTTGCTCGATACATCAAACCAAACTAAAGTTTCTACAATACAACAGTTTGAAAATATGTCCGATGTCCTTAAAACTCAACCTGATGATTAATTGCTGGGGTGCACTACTGATCCCCATAAAGACCTGATTATTATTTACAGCACGCTCATTTCAATGAGCCGCATGCAGCCGGTTGTTTACCAGTACTGTACATATGAAAAACACAGTAAAAATAAAACACTTTGTATAATGCTGTGACCTATTTTCTGAATGACAGGTATCAATTGTGACTGCAGCCAAATGCCCTTTTGATGATTGATTTTTTGAGAACAAGAGAACAAAGGGTGCGGGCCTATTTTAATCCTGGGCTTCGTGAGGTAAAGGCGTGATATGTGTGTGTTTGTATCTTTTGTGTAATCTGTCACTGCTTTGTTTTATTTACTTATTTCCATTTGTATTAATTTAATTGCCATTATTACATTTGTTAAATGTCCCCTTTACTTTTTCATAATAACTACAGAGGTACAGCTGGATGTGTGTGATTGTGATACATTTATTAAAACAGCATTAAAGGGGAACTAATGTTTATTTCAACCTGGGCCCTATTTCCCGATCTACTTTTGTCTAAATGAGTGATAGGCTGTCCAATATTTGACATTTCTCCAGTAAGAAGCTAGGGCTGACCTGCCTGCAGCCTGTGAGCGTGCGCTATATTAAATAATAGGGCACTCAGACAGCGTCAAACAACGTCAAAATACGTCCACTAACACTGCATTTTTTTCACACAGATAGATTGTTAGTATAATTATCGGACAACATAACGGAAAGGAAAAATGAATGTCTGTGTTTACCTTTAGCTGGATTCGGACATGTTCCTCTGCCTGTTGCTGCTCCCTCCCTCTCCTTGTCTGCTCTTCAATTTCAATGAGCTCTGCATCCGTCTATGTCCGTGTACTCCATGTTCACATAAATACAGGCGGTCATCAAATTCAAATGGCTCATCCAGATCCAGCTGGTCAAAATCGGGTAAAAATTCAGCCATGACTACTCCAAACAGAGTAACTCCTCGCATTACGTAAGGTCACTCCAGCGGTAACTTCCTGCAATAACTCAAATCTCGCGAGACGTGAGATTTCAGAGCCAGACTTTCACTCTCTGAGTGAGTGTTTTGACTTGCTGCAACAAATATGTGCGAATTTTTACCCGATTTTGACCAACTGGATCTGGATGAGCCATTTGAATTTGATGACCACCCGTATTTATTTGAACCAGAGTACACGGAGGCAGAGCTCATAGAAATTGAAGAGTGGACGAGGAGAGGGAGGGAGCAGCAACAGGCAGAGGAACATGTCCGAATCCAGCTAAAGGAAAACACAAACGTTCATTTCTCCTTTCCGTTATGTTGTCGGATAATTATACTAACAATCCGAGCCTATCTGTGTGAAAAAAATGCACTTTTAGTGGACGTATTTTGATGTTGTTTGACGCTGTCTGAGTGCCCTCTTATTTAATATAGCGCGCGCTCACGGGCTGCAGGCAGATCAACCCTAGCTTCTTACTGGAGAAATGTCAAATATTGAACATCCTATCACTCATTTAGACAAAAGTAGATCGGGAAATAGGGCCCAGGTTAAAAAAAAACATTAGTTCCCCTTTAAAAGCCTGTAATGCGCATTTGCCTGCTCTCTATAACAACACTGTATTGTTGTGTAAAAGGGAAGTGTTCACAAGGAAGTAACGCAAATCCATGACTGAAATGCACATAGACGAGGAATGAGGAAACAGGGAGAGTATAAAACTCACACCTGTTCACTGTTGTGCAAAACATCCTGACACAGGCCTGAAGGTAAGCTCACAACATGATGTCCAATGCAAAATAGAGTAAATTGAGGCGACTGAACTTTTTCTATCTGCTGTATGTTGCATCATGTAGGAACACAACAGGATCTGATTTATTATATGTGTCTGTATTTGTCTTTGTGTCAGATGGCGTTTTTGCTTCTCCTGGTGATGCTGACGGCATGTGCTGCAATGCCTCAAGGTAAAATATATACATAAATATTCTTTATTTGACAGAAGGAATGCAAAAGGAATTTTGCAATAAGCTTACGCATGTACATGTACACAGTTTTCCACAAAAAAAAAAAAACAAACAATTTCTCAAAACGAACAGAATGAAAACAGTTGTATGGGCTAATTGCAACTCGTGAAAACTTATGACAGGTATGTCTAAATTACTAAC
The DNA here is from genome assembly GCF_006386435.1 of Epinephelus moara. NCBI lineage: Eukaryota > Metazoa > Chordata > Actinopteri > Perciformes > Serranidae > Epinephelus > Epinephelus moara. The sequence continues at coordinate 23,671,533 of NC_065511.1, read as the reverse complement.
GTTGCGTACATCTGTCATTCTTGTTCTTTTTAATCATAAGATTGTTTCGTACTGCACAGGGTATTTAGATTTGTGTGTGTGTGTGTGTGTGTGTTATAATATGTTCTGCGTATCTGTGTTCATTTGTTGCATTCACAGACTCGACATCAAAGCATGTGATATTTCCACTTTCATCAAAAAATTAATTATTCTGTTTGCGGGAGGAAACAACCCACCTTTAGATCTAAACAGAGAAACGGATTTTGTTAACCATACATGTTGACTCGACTTCATGAAAACTTCACAACATTTATAAATCTCAAATGATGAAGGGGCCACACCATGGCGAGCGGTGCTCACATGTTTCCCATTTGATTTCAAGCATCAGTGGTTCATATGCTTCTGTATGTTCCTACAGTACATGAACATTTAGCATTTTTATTTCTTCTTCTTTTTCTTTTTGGTAGATCTGTCTGGTAAAATGTTGACCTTCCCGGAGCAAACCAACACGGCAAATGTGAGACTGATAACTTCAGCACAGAATTTCAGTGCTGTAACTGTCTGTCTCAGGTAGTGTTTAAAGTGCAAAATGCATGCAAGAACTCACTATAACTCTGACTATAAAAGTATTACATTTGATTTCTTTGTTTTTTCTTTCAATTCCTGCAGATCATTTACAGACCTCAACAGAGCCCACGCACTTTTCTCTCTGGCCACGTCCTCTGTTCACAATGCCTTCCTGATATTTAAGAATGCTGATGTGATTGAGCTCTATGTCCAGGATAGAAGGGCCAATTTTGCAGCAGATGACTACAAGCTGAACGTGTGGCAATCTGTTTGTTCTACATGGGACTACACATCTGGTCTGGTGCAGCTGTGGTTAGATGGAAAGCCCTCAATTAGGAAATTCATTGGTGGATCAAGAATCGGTACACCCATTATCATCCTCGGACAGGTAATTCATGAACATTACAGTTTATATAATTCCAGAAATGTCTGTAGACTGTTGAATGTTGATTCCTTTGACGTCAGAACACAAATTGTACAGCACAAAAATGTTTTTGTCACAACTCTTGTAATCACCACAGGAGCAAGATTCCCCTGGTGGGAGGTTTGATGCTGATCAGTCCTTCGTTGGCATGATGTCTGATGTCCACATGTGGGACTATGCCCTTTCAACCTGTGAGATCAAGCGCTACGTGGAATATCTGAACTTCACCCCGGGGAATGTGCTCAACTGGAGGGCGTTGGAGTTTGTCACCAATGGAAGAGTGCTGATAGAAGATCAACAAATGGCCTGTATGATGTAGCCACAGTACAGCAAGACCTTAAGTAATACTCCATACAAGGTCTTTTCTTTTGAGTATAACACGCTAACACACTGTAGACGTAAACAGTGGCTCTAAAAAGTTTGTGGCTTAGTCTTAGGGAACTGCGGTGGCTTTAATCAGCTTGAAATTAAAAAACGATCCAATTTTACAAATTACAATCCTTATTTCTGATGCCAATCTTCCCTGTAACTGTGCAATTGTTGTATGTAATCATGTGACCTTTGTGATACATCTTCGGTCTGTCATGTCTGCTGTTTTTTGTGTGATGTTCTTCATGACAGCTCATTAAAAATGACACATTTTGCAGTTCCTGTCTCATGTCTCTCATTCTGACATAAATCATTTGATAATATTTAGCACATCAGTGGAAGGCAGGGGTGCCCTGGACCTTTTGGGGCCCCTTGATAACTGCTTAACAAGCCTTGATGCAACACATTTCTTTTCATCTCTATATGTTTTAGAGGCCCAATCCAGCTTTGGGTCCCAGAGGTGCTACAAGAGGACTACTTTAACATTACATCTTTCTGCTTTAGCCTATAGGCAATTAGAACGTAAGTCTATGAAGGCACTGGTACTGTCTTCGGTTGCTGCATCAGTGTCTTTAAAGGAATCATTTCCATTTAAAATCCTTTTTTTGTCTGCACCACTTTTATTGTTTAAAGTTTTCATTGATTTTTGATCTTGAACTCTGAAAAAAAAAAACAATTTATGCAAATTATGAATGAGTATTATAAGTTTTTCCTTTTAAATGGACACTCAACAAAAACATAAACGCAAAATTATTGTTTTTGCTCTCAACTGTCATGAGTTGTAATAAAAGATCTAATACTTTCTCCTTGCACAAAAGGCTTAAATTGTGTTTAAATTTTGTGCACTTTGCCAACTGATTCATAAACCATACACCAGACAGTTGTGGCACATCAAGACTGTGATTAAATAAACAGCATCATCTTTTATTTAAACTTGTTTGCTGATTATTTATTTGTTGTTATGTTATTATTGTTTTCATTATTTCTTTTTCATGTTACTTTATCCTGTTGACTCAATTAATCTGTTGTTATTTTTTCTATCGTTGCCTGTAAGGTGACTTTAAATGTGTCTGGAAAGGTGCCTATGAATAAAATGTATTGTTATTATGATTATCATTATTAAACAGATTTACTTGCCGTTGTCACAATCAATAAATAATAACCTGAACAACCTGGAAGTGGAGGTCCTGGGCTGGTGTGGTTACGCAGGATCTGCGGTTACGAGGACGGTTGGATGTATTGCCAAATTCTTGGAATCAACATTGGAGACGGCTTATTGTAGTGAAATAAACATTCAGTTCACAGGCAGCAGCTCTAGTGAACATACCTGCACACAATATGCCAATGGCAAGCTCCCTCAAAACATGGGGCATCTGTAGCATTGTGTTGTGTAGAGTGGCCTTTAATTGTGACCATCCCAAGGCACACCTGTGTAGTAATGATGCTGTGTAAAAAGCATCTTGATATGCCACACGTGTCAGATGCATTGATTATGGATTAATCCATAAAACAAAATCTGAGGGAGCTAAGCCTTTTGTGTATAGAACAAATACAATTATATATTATATATTATACAACAGTTAGTTCCGGCCCTGCAATGTGATTGGTCGAGAGACAGTAAAACCGTGACGATATTGGAGTACAACATCACGGTTATTTCACTGTGTATGTATCACTCCGCCTCACAGCTGATTGCAATCAACAATCAAATCAAAACTGACGGTTAGTGTCAGCAGTTAAGTTGCATCCCTGGAAAAGTATTTAAACAAACTTCCACCAGATGCAAATGACCTTTATCTGAAGCCCAGGATGACAGCAGCTCACACAGACAATATCTGGTACACTAAAGCTCCGCTGGGAATAAACTCACTCGCACAGATGCTGCCGAAGATGTGTAAAGAGGCGGGGACAACAGCTATCTACACCAATCACAGCCTCAGGACGACTGCCATACAGAAGCTGTCAGATGCGGGTCTTGAAGCTAGGGAGATCATGACAGTGAGTGGGCACAGGTATGATGTTTTAACGTAGCCTATGTGTAAAGTTAGTCTTCTAATTAGGAGTTGGGCCCTAAAATATACCTTTTGTCTTCCAGGTCTGAGAGCTTGATAAAAAGCTACTGGAAGCCATCCATGGAGAGCAGAAAACGATGGAGCAACATACTGTCAGATCAGAAGGCAGAGTTGGCTGTGCCTGTGAAGCGACAGTCCACCATGCAGTCACCAGAGACTGCAACGGCAAAGGCAACGGTGACAGCGGAGTCCTGAGGGAACTATTTTTGTTGCCGGAAGACAAATAAAATGCTTAAATTATCTATTTTGTCCTCATTTTTCAACATTTCTTAATCAGCCTTGCTAATTTAACTGTTGAACTGTTGTATAAAAGCAATATCACACTCGAGCTCGTGATGTTATACTCGTATATCGTCACGGCTGTGATTGTCTTCGGCATGAGGCCGCAGGCCGAGTGCCTATGACCAAATCACAGCCGTAGTATAACATCAGGAGCTCGAGTGTGATGTTGCTTAATTTTATTTCACCTCTTGAAATATGGGAGCAAAAACAAAAGTGTTGCGTGTTGATTTTTGCTCAGTGTAATTTTGTTACATTTTGGGAAATTCTTTGATCAAGTAGTTTATTTTCTTCCATTCCATATACACTTTGAATATCAGCAAAGTTTCCCTGCTTCCCCTCACTGGTATAATCATTAAAAAGCAAAAGCAGCATGTGTATACATTCAGTGGGCTATATCTTAAGTAGCTAGCTAGCTAACCCTACACTTTTCAGGGTTTGATTTTGGTTTTGGAACAGGGAAGAAACATATATCTGTTTCCAACCTTTCCAGGTAACGAGTATCATTAATACACGATGTGCCCCAGGCACAACATTTAGCTCCAAATCCACAAAACCAGCCTGAAAATGAAGGAAATCTGAAACAACTGCATTAGAGTCAACGGAGCACAGCTGTGTTGTTGTAGGACCCTGGTCTGAGTTGCCCCAATCTTTATATTATTTTTTTTATTACACAAGGGTTTTTTTTGTGTGTGTCAGATCTTATTTTCATTTTTTCCATGTTTGCTAAACACGCATTTATTTTTCTTCTTCTTGCCTTTTTTTTTCATATATCAAAATGGTCTCATTCACAAACACTCAGTAATCCTCCTACGTAAGACAAGCAAGACCAGAAACCTGCTCTTTGAGAGGCCTTTTTATTATTTAAAAATGTTTAAAATAATTCATTGTTGCTTTCAAGGATGCAGTTTCCTCATTTCATAGTCATAGTCAGTTTATTTGCCATTTGCAGTAAAATACCACATTGGAAAACAATTACGAGAGATTCACATTTAAGACATAAGGGACCATAAGACAAACATTTAAATGAATAAATAATACAAACAGGTAGGTACATAACGGACAATGCCCCCAGCGATACACCCACATCATCTAAAAGATTACAAGAAATTTAAAAGTGCTGCCAAGTTTGGAACAAGGAACAAGGAACTACATATCAAGTCTGCAGATCTGGGTAGTGCCTTGGCATTCATCATGATGTGTTTTGTATTGTTCAGTTCATTAGAAAGAAATCCCACCTTTCCTCGTTTCCTTATTTGCTAGACTAAGTTTCCTGCTCTAAGTGAATTGCAGCATATGCTCAAACTATATGGCCCTAGCGATGCTGCAGGCTACTTGCAAACCTCCAGGGTTTTTCCACAATAAATTAGGCAGCACGATAGGAGCTGTAGCAGTAACACTACTCACCTTAAATGCCCCTCTTTTGACACTCCTTCTGAATCAATTAAGCACTATGTGCTGCGTGAGAACTCGGAAAAAGCCCCTTGTGGTATGCTAGCTGCTCACTGATGTAATAGAGGGCAATTTTTACCTCAACAGACGGAGAGATTGAGAGTTGGGGCATATTGTAAAAGTTCAATTCAGTGGACAATGAGGAACACTGTCGCCTCGGATGCCATTTGCCCCCTTGATGTCCAGGGCCACAGTGCATGTACCCCATGCTGTGTTGAGTTATATAGTGTTAAGTGCAATCCTGAGGCGTTACAGAGTTGGTCCTTCTGATCTGTATGAAAAAAAACTGTGTGTCAAGAATTACCATATAGGTAAAGACTTTTATTTAATCTATTTCAGGTAGCAGTTTTTCTTTTAACCTGGAGAACACATAATTCAAGGTTCACAGAAGGCAGAAATTTTTAATTCAAAAATCAATCTAACAATGGATTAAAAAACAATCCATGGACCATGGATTAAATGGTAAAAACTTCTGTCAAAACAGTTTATTTGTGTTTAAATAATGTTTTACAGTTGTAAAAAATGTTTCTGTTCAGCCTTGGATTTCTCTGAATGAAAACACTATTGTTACAAGACAAAACATCAAGACAAAAACAAACCTATTAAGTTTCTTTTGAGATATGTTATCAGGTTTGCTTGACAGAAAAAGATGAATACAATATTGCAATCGGTGTTCAAAACCAAAATCTGAGACAATAAAGAAAAAGCCTTGGGCATGATTAACATACATCTTGTTTTATTAGAATTTCAACTACACAAACTCTACAGAATTAGACAAGAAACATCAAGTAAGTAAGATCATTTTGTTACAAAAGCAAATATGCAAGTTATGCCCAAACTTTGGCATAGAACAAGGCAGCAAGTCATTTCATTATACACCTTTCATTAAACATCCAAGTGAATCCTGGTGAGCTCATCATAATCTCTCTTTACTCGCACTCTCACTGTGTCACTGTTTATACAATATCACCTGACTTTCTGGCAGTGCACATGTGAGTTTTCCCTCACAGATCTACCACTTTAATATCAAAGAATATCCACGATTGGCAAGTGCCAGTCCTCACCATGACCCCCTTGCCCTAATCCCTCCAAGACATGTCCACATGACGAGTACTAGCCAGTCACTGCGTGGATGTAAATAGCCAAATAGCTGCAGAGGGACTGTTCTCACCTGGGTGCGAATAGACACACTGTTGATTTTAGGCCCATATAGAAGTGTGCCTTCATGGCTGGACACAGGGGTTGCCTATAGGTGTGTGAAAATAAACACGGGTGGAAGGCTAGCTTGTTTCACAGCTTTTTTTTGTACGTTGCTGCATCTTAATTCTTTCCCAGGGCGATGTTGAAATACTTATCTCATTTATACATCAGCACACACAGCAGGAAATAGGCTAAAATCAACAGCAGTTCTTTGGTAATGGGAGAACAATACACTGTGAGAGGGTGTAAGGGATTGCAGATTGTGTGTGCAGATAATGCTGTTAGATGCTAGATAACAGGATGCCTCTGACTAAATGTTCTGCTTTGGGCAAAAAAGGCGCTGCATATTTCTCTTGTAGCACCAGACTCTGTCATGGCGACAGCTGCTCCATCCTCCTCCCTTCCCTCCTCTGCATCTCGATCATCTGATTAGTGTTGTACATACTAAGGTGTCTTGTTCCACGCCTGCCATTCTGCACCACCAGCCATCACTATTGACTTTGCCACCTCTGGTCATCACCTGATCAAGTCGCCTGCCTACCCAGCTGCTTCTTATCTGCTATCAGTGTATACAGAGGGCAGCTCATAGACTGTCTACGTTGCCTTCATTATACAGCCTATATTCCGCTCTGCCTCCTTGTACATGCTCTGATTATCTACCTGCTTTAGCCCTCTGTAACCCTGTTTTAGATCTAGAAAAGACTGTTTTTGTAACACCTGTTCTTCTTCCTGAGCCTGCATTTGGCTTCCAAATCTGTGCTCCACTGTGGTGTTGGCACCATGTATACGTGCACCTATGTGTGCATGTGTGTCGACTCTGCAGGTGGTAATATAATTAGCTTAACCTTACTCTCCTTTGCACTGTGTATGTGCATTTGCAGTGTGTTAGTATACACATTTGCACGCCCTTAAGAGGCAGGCAGGTTTGGGCAGCGCAGTATTTGTGTTAGAAAACAGGGAGATCAATAACATCCTGAAAAGAGAGCGACCTCAGGGATACAATTGCACAACTTGAAGGGAGAGGAGAGAGGGAAGCGGAAACTGTTGCCTATGTTTATCAAAACAATGGATGTCAGCGGGGGATATCAATCTATTTTTTACCACATTCTGTGAGAAAGCAAAATCTGTTTTTTTTTTTTTTTGTCAAAGCTCAAAGGAAATAGACATTAAAACATTTATATCCACGGAGACCTGTCCATTTGGCTGAAATAAACTATACTTTTTTGTTTTGTTTTGTTTGGCTATTGCACAATTGAGAGTAGGCAGTGCCGACTGATCAAAGGACACAATCACACACCAACTGAGCATGGACAAAATTATGTTTTCTGAAGTATAACTCATTCTACATACCAACTTTAATATAAAGACATGTTTTCCAAACAGATGACACTTCAGAAAATTAATAGCTTGTGCTTTATTTGCTAAATGAAAACATATTGTAAATCATTTGCCAACGTTATGACTGTATACAAATTACAAATGTGTCCCCCCCCCCCACAACAATAATGAGTGAAACTCAATAATCAGCAACCCTGATGACTTCAGAGGTCAGAGTTCACAGGTTGGTGGCCTTACCCATCTCCTCCTTCGGCTGGGTCCTCTCCCAGCCTTGACGAATGCGGGTTAGGCTTCGATCCACGCAGGGGAGAAGGATCAACGCCTTGAGCACCAGCACCACAGAAGGCACAATCAGACAGAGCATGTAGCCAGGTGGAGTGTACCATTTGTAGGTAGAGGGACGAAGGAATTTGTTCCAGCCGTAAATGTAGCCATGTGTCGTGCATATGATCAGGGTCAGGTGGCCCAGTTTAGACTGAGAAAAAAGAACACATCACATATAATGGAAATATTTAAAGAATAGGAAGATATTTAAAGGTCCAGTGTGTAGCATATAGTGACATCTAGTGGTAAGGTTACAGACTGCAACCAAGTGAAACTTCGACCGTGTGCCAAGCATGTAGGAGAACCGCAGTGGCTGATACGAAAACATGAACGGCCCTACCTATTTGTCTGTGGCGTAGAACAACATCGCAGACTATAAATGGCTCATTGTTAAATAACAAAAACACAACAATTCTTATTTTCAGGTGATTATACACTAATAAACAACCTAGCTATAAATAAGCTATTATATACCATTTCTGTCGATAGATGCCTCTAAATCCTACACGCTGGTCCTTTAAGGAAATACGCTTATCTATTTTCTTGTCTGTGGTTTTCATACAGACAACAGATATAAGTTAATTAGTGAGCTTTAGAGGAGCTGGTACAGTAGGTATATTTTGTGTCCAGGTTAGTTGTTTTCTCCAGTTGTCAGTCTTAATGCTAAGCTAAGCTAACCAGCTCCATATTTAAGGAGCATCCATAGATATTAATCTTCTCATCTAGTCCGTATTTTCTTATGTGTTGTGCATCCGTCATTTAATAAAAATTGTTAAGCACAGAACTGCATACTGAGTCCAGTGTATTTTATTCATTGTGAAAATTTGCAGTACAAGAAAAAATGGAAAGACACTTTTGCACCCTTGCTTCTCTCCACTGGAGGTACACTCCCGACTGTCACCACTCTCTGCCTGCATCGAGCATGTGGCGCAGCGGCTACCTGAGCTGTGCAGCGATTAAATTGCACTCACTGCTGTTGTGTATTTCTGGATAGGCTAACGCAGGAACTGCCCATTGGTTCGACTGCCCATTGGTTCGACATCCCATTGTTCCGACCATATTAAACTCATTGTTCCGAAATCATCATGATGCCCTGTGGTTAAGGTCTGGTTAGGTTTAGGCACAAAAACCACTTGGTTAGGGTCAGGAAAAGATCATGGTGTGGGTTAAAATGAAAAAGAAAGTGACAAACACATAAGCCGTGAGCCTGCTCCGCCTCAAGCCGGTCACGGCCGTTCAGCACCGCGGACAGTCGGACTAATGGGATGTCGAACCAATGGGCTGTCGAACCAATGACATGGACCCGGCTAACGCTACCTTCTCTTTGTTTTGTGGAAGATTTCAAGGAGGACACAGCTCTCATATAATTCCACTTATTTTTCTTGCTGGCTACCTATCCACTTCTGCCCTGTTCCTCTCTCATGTGGCGGATGTTTTTTGTCCCACAGGTTACGCCACATTTTCTTTACTGCCTCTTGGACTAACAACGCAGAAAACTTAACCTGTTCTGAAAACGTTAATGGCAGCGGAAAGTTTTTGAGTTGGTGAGGAAACAAGATTGACCCAACGTGAACTCGTATTTATTTTGAAATGTGCAACAATTTCAGCGTGAAAGTTCTTAACCCTCAAGAAAGCAAATAAGCATTTTTTTCTACAACATTACACTGTTCCTTCAAGAGTTTCACTCTGCCATGACGTACTGACTGATATACATAAATAACATTATTACTTGCTAACATCTGTTTTTCTTACAGAAATTGGTTAAATTAAAAATCCAATACAACTGATACTATTTATAGAAAGCTGTCACACGCTGAGCCTTTCAGTGGTATTTTTCTGACAGATGAATGTCTGACTCTTTTCTTTGCTTGTGGAGCCCACAAGTGTTACAATAAGCTAAAAATTCAAATTGTTTCACAGCCGTTCCAGAGTAATTGGTTTTGTAGCACCAGTGGCCTTTGAGGCTTGGTTATTGTTAATTACTTGGATAATGTGCTTTCATTTACATTTTTAGCATTTGGCTGCCGATATTTTCATCCACAGTGACTTAGAGTAAACAGCACAATGAGGAAACATTCATATTAATGTAGTGCAGTAATGAACGCTGCCCCTATAATGATAATCAGGGATCTTATTTAACCCATTTAGAACAGCAAATCCTTCTTCTGTGCGCGTTAACATTCAATAATTTTCATGCCTCTGTTGACAACCCCTGAAATAAAACAGTTTATGTAAATTGATACCTGTAATTATATGTTTTTCCACAAGTCTCCTCGCCAGATCATACGGCTTATCTTGACCTAGACCTCTATCGTGGAGTCTCATTCCCTGCTTGAGGTCTACCTATGGATCTGACCTTTACTCAAATGGACCTGTGACCTGTATTAACAATCTCCTCCCTGCGGATTATACCAGGTATCATAATTCTATTTAATGAATAACTTAACATTTAAGATCCTGGGCTGGAGTCAGCCAGGCTTTCACTCTGTGTGCCTGTGTTAGGCAGTTAGCTAACTAGGCTCCGGGGATATGACTGCCAGTGACATATTGCTTCTACAACACTTTAATAACTCGGATGAAAACTTGGAAACTCCAAATATAGATTACCACGGCCCTAAAAGACGTTTTTTACTGATAGTAAGCACATGACTGATAACGTCTGTAGGCCTTAGGGTGAACTCAAACACACACACACACACACACACACACACACACACACACACACAAACACACACACTGTAAGTCTAGCACATGCACATAAAGGACTGTACATTTCCAGCTGCGCTCTGACCTGAATGAAGCTGAACTCTCTCCAGCTGAGAGAGCCTCCCACAGAGGGCAGGGATGTTAGTCCTAGCAGGACATAAAGAAAGAAGCCCAGGATTCCCAGCACGTAGAATGAGTCCTGTGCCCATGCCTCGGTGTTATCAAAGTAAAACGGAGTGGTTTTATTGTTCTTCATCTAAGAAAGACACAGAGAGAAAGACAGTGTTGTAAAAAAAAAAAAAAAAAAAAAGGTTAGCTTTGTGTCATGATTCTCTATGTGCAGGATTGTAGAAACACTGCAAGGCTTGAACCAGTCTGCTGTACAATACCTCATCTACCACAAGCGTGATGAGCTTGTGTCTGACAGCATAGCGGGTAGGAGTGATGAATGTATAGATGGCATGGAGAAAAGCATAGCCCAGTGCAATCAGACCCATCTGCTTCCTGCACAGCATCCAGCGGTCCAGCCAATCAGGGAAACGCCTAGAACATGCAAATACGAGCTGGGCCTCCAAAAATGATACACCTTTTACACCAAATTGCACAGGTAGTGGACATTTTTGATGTCTGACCTGTACTTGGTTCCTCTGTAGAGCTGTAAGAAGGCAGCTATGACACCAGGCAGGTAACACAGCGACAACATGATGAGAGACACAATGGGAAACACCTGAAAAGTGGGCGATAAACAAAGAATCCTTTAAAGTGACCACGAAACACCATCGAGAGAGGACACTAGACCAAAGGGGGACACGTCTTTACCTTGTTGCCCAGGGACACCGGGATCCTGAAGGAGATGTCTTTCCCCTGTTCAACATACCCGTAGATGACATCTCTGATGAGGAGATAGAAGAAGAAGAAGGCAGTGAGGCCAACGGCCACACATAGCGGCAGCCTCCACTCTTGGAACAGCCGTAGGGGGAAGTCCTCCAGCTCTCCGGCTGCAGCAAGAGACCCTTTATCCAGAACAGTGAGGCCCAGCTTAGTGGCCATCTCTGCTACTGCCCGCTTTGCTTCTGCACTGTTCCCACACAGGTACACCTGGAGCATGAAGCAGTGGGTTTTTTTTGGTTTTTTTTAAAAGGGCTGCTATAGTCATGGGTTGTTTCAAAAGTAAGGCTGGTGATGTTCTGTTTTTTTTGTTGTGAACAAATACCATGAAATGACCAAGACCAACAAGTTAGTCCATCTCTCATAATGTTTCAACTTATTAACACTGTCTGTGCTGCTCAGCCCCAAGCCCACTGGATCCATACATTCATTCATTCATTCATTCATTCATTTCCCACAGCCCAGTGACATGCAGGTTAATTGGTGACTCTAAATTGGCCGTAGGTGTGAATGTGAGTGTGAATGTTGTCTGTCTCTATGTGTCAGCCCTGTGATAGTCTGGCAACCTGACCCAAAGTCAGCTGGGATAGGCTCCAGCACACCTGCAACCCCTAACAGGATAAGTGGTTACAGAAAATGAATTAATTAATGTTAAATACATTTTTCCCAAAGATTGTTTCTGGTTTCTTTTTTCTTTTTTTTTTGGATACATTTGGTTTTAATTGGTCATTTGATGCAGTAAAATGGGGTGTGACATCATGACTGACAGCTTTGTGTGGCAGTCATTGTGCTTGCATTCAAAAGTACTGCTCACGATTGGGCCAGATGGGGTGTATGGGCAGGAACTCGATTCTGTAACTCTGCTGTGCAGACTATGGCTTCATATTACTTCACCGGGGTGAGATAGCAGCGCCTGTACCTGGGATATTTTGGCATAATTCTTCTACAGTGGGAGGAAGTGGAGACATGTCGTCCATCTTTATACACAGTCTATGGTCTCAAGTTGCCAATCAAAGCTGTAAACAATGAGCAGCTCACAGAAGAGGAAGTCTTGACCCGGATATCCACTGGCTGCACTGCATCTCAAAACTATAGGCCTCCAGAAGAAAGAATATGAAAAGTTTCGGCATGTGCGAGTGGGTCTTATTATATCTTTGCAATTATAAAAATCATCAGTCAGTAATTTCAAAAAACAAGCGCATGTTTTCTACCAAAATGCCTCAGAATAACAATAGAAATAGAAATGTTTTCCTCTTGCTGCATTCTGCTCAGCTTTTGTTTTTTAGTTGCTAATAATTACTCTATGCTTATTGTGAGATGACTCACCAGCCCTGTTTGCAATATAAAGCGCATGACTGCACCGAGTGTACCTACAGCGTCTGTCTACAGAATTACGCTTCTTCTGTTGATCACCACTGTGCTGTTTCAGTAATCTTGAGATGAAGCCCCTGGAAGTGTGTGTGACTGTGTAAAGACACATGCATACTATATGCTGCTCAATATGTAATCCCATTTCTAGATCTTCACTGTGCTGAAGGTTATTAACACACTCACAGCTCTGTGATAAGACGATTAAGTTGTTTGTAAAAGGGGAAAAAAATGAATCATACAAAGAGAGAGACTGAGAAAGCAAGTGAGCGCTAGAGAGAGAAAGAGAGGGAGCAGTTTGACAGGCATATAGTGGAGTCAGTGGGATTGAGCAGTTTTCCCCCAGGTGTGTGTATAAGTGGACCGGGCAGCCAGCCATGTCTCCCTACATTACTGCACCAGTAACAGCAGGGGACGGCCGACAGACTAAATCTCCATCTGAATGTAAATGTGACAGAGCCACAGCCCCGCTGTGGATCTAATCAAATTGCCGGCCGAGGAATAGCGCACACTTACAAGCATGTGCGTGTGAATATATACTGTACCTACACATGCACTGATAAAGACACACACGTTCAAACACTCCTGTTCTCTCACAGCTACCTGTTTTCAAAGAAAATAGAGCACTGCAGTGGTATCAGTGTGTGTGTGTATGTGTGTGTGTGTGTATGGGGCGGTTGTTTGTGTTGAAGAGGATTCGAGGCAGATTCAGGTTTGGTCTCCAGAGGTTCCAACATGTTTGTGTTTCTCTTTGTAGCTGTGAAACGGAAGCTGCAATAAACAGTGGTCTTTCAACTTTGTAACATCATTAAGCGTGTTTGTTTGTTTGTGTGTTTATACAAGCACTGTCCTCGTTTCCTCGTGCGTTGTTATGGAAAGACGGCAAAATCAATCATCCACAGCAACACAAATGAAATCAATTCCCTTCCTAAATTCTGCGTGGTGCATGGTGAAGCGTTCATATCCTATTATTAACAAGTCTGAGAGCCACTTATCCCATTGTATTCCAGGAAATGTTGAAAGCTGTTATTGTTGCCTGGTTTGAAGTCAAATATGTCTCATCACGAAAAGCTCAAGTTGGTAATCTCCCCTCCTGTTTCTGCTCTGTCTTTGTATCTTTACTCCAGTCAACCAAAGCCCTCCTTAAGGCCCAGAAGCTTCCTGGCTCTGTTTCGTCTTGATCCCACTGACATCTTTTAACAGATTCCTGACTTCCACTCCTCTCTCACCTGTTTTCCTGCCAGAAGTCCATTCTGCAGGGCCCAGGCAGACAGTGTGTTAAAGCCTTTCACCACAGCAGCTCCAGGGACCAGTCTGAGGAACACACAGCAAGGACTTAAGTTGCTTTTGTTTCTATCTACAAATACACAGACAAGGAAAGAAGGGCCACAGAATGGTGAGAATCAATGTTTCCACTTGAACTGAATAGACACACAGCAGGCCATCCTGCCAAGGGAGCTGCAACCCCGCAATTTTTTGTCATTTCTTTTGGATTCAGTTGAGAGTTTTGATGTCTCATGCTCTAAGTGGGTTTTAGGAGCACTTTCCCAAAAAGACAGCCAGCATTTGAAAAAAAAGTGGCACCTACTGTTGCAGAATGATTGTTGACATTAAACCCAGAAATGAAAAGTTAGCTTCGTTTTTTTTTTTTATTATCAGATCATGACTGGAATAAAACATTATATTCACGAGGATGGAAGTGTTTACATGCACAGTATATTTATCAGTGAGACATCCTGCATTCCTTCTCCACACTCTCACAGGAATCTGTTACCTCTGCAGGTAGGCGGCGTTGGTTTCTGGGTACATGTCTTTCTTCAGGTTGTTACTGAGGTCCACCAGCACCTTGTAATCAGACCGTAATCAACCCATCGAGTGGAGGAAACAAAAGAAAAAAGGAGTTTAATCAGTTTAATTAACTCTTATCTTGTCTCATACATATTCCTATACAATAAAGATAGAGCTGAGTTATTCAGAAATTATGATAAAGATGTGAACAGAGCTGATTATCCCCCTTTATGAGTCTAGAAAATGCTGATCGCGCAGTGACAAGAGTAATACCTTGCAAACTACACTGTTGCTGTAATCACAATACTTTTTTGTGTAATGGAGTAAAATGGAGTACATTACAAATATGTTTTTTTCTATTTTGATTCATTTTACAGTTCAAGTATGCCTCATCTGCTTTTTTTTTTTTTTTCAGCTTTGGCTCAGGAGGAAGAAGGGGTCGTCTACTAATCTGAAGATTGCCGGTTCAATCCCTCCTCCTCCAGTCCACATATCATAGTACCCTTGGGCGAGATACTGAACCCCAAATTGCTCCTGAAGGCTATGCCATCGGTGTGTGAGTGCCTGTGAATGTTTTAAAACTGAGTAGCAGCTGGCACCTTGCGTAGTAGCCTCAGCCACAGCTATAGCAGTGTCTGTGTGAATGGGTGAATGGTACTCGTAGCTGGAAATCACTAGAATAGAAAGGCCCTATACAAGTGCAAGTCCATTTGCCATTTACTAATATTTTGATTTTTATTGAATTATATTTACTCTATTTCATTTTTCCACCTCTGAATACCGTTTTCTTTTTGTTTTTTTTTGTTTTTTTGTAGTGATGAAATGTTTAAATCTTGGTATTCACATGTAAAGCACGTCATGAAATCAGCCCAGTCGCCAGAATAAAACAATGGCATTGAACATTTTTGCAAACCATCTTATTAACATTTCTAAAGTGACGTTCAGATTACATGTATATGAGCCGAGTATCTCATCAAGAGGAGATGGATGGTGGATGGCGGGATGGCTGCCAAGCAGCAGACAGCAGACAGATCACCGTCTGAGACCAACAAACATCCAAAAAAGGAATTTTGTAACAACAGGTCAGGAGATTTTCAGCCATGTTTGTGGTGACCAAACCCGATATTTTAAGCCAAAACCTGATGTTTTCTAACCCTAACCAAGTGCTTAAACCTAACCACAGTGTTGTAACAGCATAAAATGACAATTGAAATGTAAAGTTATGCATGAAATGCACAAATATAACACAGGCCTATCAGTGGTTTGCAGAAACATTTAATGCCAAAATTCATTCTGGTGATTGGGTTCATTAAATCTGAGTATGTGGCTGTGTATAAAGTTTTATTGATCGTCTCTTGAGCTACATTCTTTGTGTTTAACCCCTTCATTCTGCGTTCAAGATGTATTTAAAGTAAAAACAACGTAAAGCTGGTGCTCATTTTATGACGATCAAGGAGCGAAGTGTAATCCATGTAATCTATTTACAGCTAACAGCCCAAAGACTGGCTGTGTAAAGAGTCTCATGTAATACTATATGTTGCAATGCGGTACACAGAAACCAGAACAGTTACTGAGGAATGTGTAAAGAATAAAGCTGAAATGAAATGAACATTAATTAATAGCTAACAAGTTTCAGAAACTCTGAATCATGGATTAAATCGTGGCTAATGATAATTTACCTGAGAGAAAATATAATGTTAGATTCAACACGTTAGTCCCTGACTATAAATCTGCATACTGATCACTTGGTTCCAAACCTGGTGGTCGGGACCCTTTGAAAGCATCACAGGATAATTTTGAGGGCTCTCAAGATGACTATATTTGGAAGTCATGGATAAATATATAGTATACTAAGACAGGTTTATATTTTGTAAGACAGATATTTGGTAATTAATATTATATATTTACATGAGTTATTTTTGTGTGGCAAAGTTAAATGGTAATAAAACCCACTCCCTTTTGGGATGTGCAGATCAAAACAACTATACACTGACAATTACTTTTAAATTATGCTCTTCTTAATTTGTAAATATTACTTTCTTTCTGTCCGTCTGCTTGTTTGTATTCATGTCTTTTATTTACATGTTCGAATTAAATTACAAATATCAATATATATCAAATATTAAACTGGATACTTGCACCTCCTCAGACCTCTAAAGATTAATTAGATGAAAGAGTCTGACAGAATGTAATTATTCTTTGCTGTGACAATTCAACAGTAAACGTTTTAAGGATCACTGACTTACTTGATCTGTATCAGGTGATAACACCTAACCAAAAATGTTTTAGTGCTTCTTTATTATACTGCATACATATTAGTAACTATTTTTCTGCCCATAGTTCATTACTGTGCGTCATTACTCAGAGAGCATCATTATCACTCCATGATTACCTTACACTTACTTCAGTTTTATAACTTATTAAACAAGTGGGCACTAAAATAACAACTGATATGTACGTAATAACACAGTGCTGGTTAATTATTGTTGACATGCCACTTATCACCTGATTCAGAGGTTACTGGGAGCATATGTAGATTGTCAATTTGCAGATTCACAGATGTGGAGGAAATATATTCTAGTATAGTGTCCTAATTTAAATAGCTAATACATCCTGATTTGTTCCCTGTTAAATGCCAAGGATTATGTGTGCCTTATTGTTACAGATTCTGACATTGACTCTTAGTTACCTTTCCTGCAAGATGTGGTGCCATTGTCTCCAGGAATTCATAGTGTTCTCTGTGAACACAAACAAAGATCAGACTGGCTGATTGGGCTGCTGCTACATGACTCATCACCTGTTAAAAAAGAAAACCACACAAACGTGTCTGAGCTGCATACACACACCTTTTTGTACATTTTGACAGACTGAAAGTGCTGTGTCATGCCATGTGTTGTACCTGAGCTCCCTGAGGCAAGGGGCCACAGCTGTGAGGTCTGCGGCTGCCGTACACCACCCTGTAGCCGGACTGGAGCAGACGCAGGCCCAGAGAGCGCCCCAAGTCCCCCGTCCCAAAGATACACAGCATCTCCGGCGCAGGGGCAGCTGCTGCGCCCAGAGGATGCAGTGACACACTCTCAGGCTTCATCATCTCCGGTGCGCCATTTGCCTCCATCATGTTCACACTCTGAGTTTGCTTGGTCACTGTTCCCAGCTGTGTAGTTATATTGCTGTGGAATCTGACCTTTGAGCGTGCACAACAACATGGGATTCTGATCATTGTAAGAGTAGGTGTGTGTTTGTGTGGGAGGTCAGGGTGAATTTATTTATTTGTTTATTACACCTAGAATCACATTTATAGGAGCGTGTGAGCATGCGTCATGCCATATGATTCTGTATTTGTCACTGTGAGTCGTCATCGCTCCACTCAACAATATGTGAGTGTATTACTTTCTTTTTATTACTGCATGTGCATTCCAGAGATTGATTGATACGGCAGGACTTTAAACTGTATATCGCTCATATGGGGAACCGTCTGTGCTCTGCGGATGTAACTATAACCTCACATTCACACTTTTTAACATTTTATCACTTTTTAGAAACATAGGCCTCTTTAAAGGCGGTATCTAGTTCAGCCAGAATTTGACTTTCACATTTGACAGAAAAAAAAAAATCTTATTCTGCTGCTTTCCAGGGCTGCCTTATTCTGTTTCTTCTGTTTCCACACTAGACATGGTGCCATGTGGGAGATCCTGGCCCACAGATTCATTATCATTTCAAAACCCACTGTTCCAACCAAACGACTGAGAATTTGTGCAAATTTAGTGTTCATGTCCCCATGGCTAAAACATCTGCAAAGTTGTGACACGAACAGACTCAACAGAGCAGAAATGAAGCCTGGCACATATGTAAGTGTTCTGTGTGTGGCTGCTTTACTTTGTATGAATGCACGGCTTTGCTTGAAAGTGCTCATTGTGTGTGTGTGTGTGTGTGTGTGTGCATGTATGCGTGTGTGCTGAAATGGGTCAGAATGAGCTGAATAGAGTCTCAGCTGTGATCCCCACCACCTGGGGAGTTGGCTCTGCAGACCGGGTGACTACCTGGCTTTAGAAATGACACACAGCATCACATCAACTTTACTGACTATTTGCACAAAAATACGCACCTCACCATAAAAGCAGCCTCATTGAAATCACAATGTGCATATAGATAGCCAGTGATATTTATGGCAGACAAGCAGCACGTTACCCCAGGAGCTTTTACAGTCAAGTCCATAACTAAAGCATTAATGTCTACCTTGGGGGATATCGCAGCAAAATGAGAAATCATTTTATGCCTAACCTTTAAGGCATCCATTCACTTGTAGCACTGTTAGAATAGACCTGATAGCAGATCCACTCCGATGACTCATTTACTTGCTCTGCCTGCGGGACATCTCTCTTTTCTTCTCCTCTTCCCTCTCTCTCTCTGCCTAGAAGTCACTCTCTCTCCTACAGTGCCTGCCTTTTTATTTCTTTGTTTGCTCTCTATGCTCCCTCACTCCATCCCCTAGTGCTCCCTCACCTCTCTTTTCCAATCTGTCTCTAAATTAACAACTATTGAATTCATTGAGTCAATTCAAGTGAAGCTGGCTGTAATGATTTCCACTGTCTGCCTGTTTAATAGTACAGGGTAAACTAAAAGAAGCCTCTTTGGCCTCAAGGTTACCAAACCTCCCTCTCCTCCACACACAGAAACACACAGGTTGAACACCGTTAAGGACACTTGTCCCTTCACTGGTGGCTTGCTCCAACTAAGTCATGTTTGATGTAACGACACCTGTTGTTATTGGCAGTAACAACAAGTGAGTTTTAATAATACAGGTTCCAGAGTGACATGAATTGACGCATGTGCCAACCACTGGGAGCAGCAAACACACCTTGAGAGGCTCATCTGTCAAAGACGCAACTTCAGTGCACCAAAACAAAGTGTTGGCTGACAGGATTCATTCCTCACATTGATTTAATTGAAGAAGACAACAGGAGACAGTCAACAATGTCCTCTGACACCCGCTTTTGCGTCACATCCAGTATGTGCTTGCATCTCTTCCTGTAAATCCCTTGTGCACAAGTATGCAATTTGAATCCCTTGCCAGACTTTGCCAGTAACAATTAAAAGTTTACAGAATGCGGATACACTAAATGTCTGCTGCTAAAAAAGTGACAGCTATAAATAGCAACAAATAGTGACATTTTTAAACTTACATAAATCTGATTTTTGAGCACTTAGGGAGCACGACAAGCTCTAAATTTCTATATTGTTACCATATAAAGTTATGGTGAAAATGTAAAGATACAACAAATGCAAGCTTAATATTCACTCTCCTTCAGCTTTGTTTTGCCCTTCACCAATTCCCAAAGGAAATATCTGGGTCTTTATCAGCTATATGCTTCACTGTACTCAGCAGCTGGATGATGACTTTGGGTACCACTTGGTGCTAGAAGTGGGTTTTCAGGATAACATAAAATAAAATAAAAAGCTCCCTTCAATGCCTGGTTACAACAGTGGATGGATAGTCTAAACCAAAATAGAAAACTTTGGGGCAACAAAACCAAAACAAGTTAAAAGGCGTTAAAATGTCCCCTACTGTTAAATGACCCTGCAGTATCTGGTGATAACCCTCTGTTGAGCCCTTTCACATTACATATAGGCATTTGAGCTAATGCTGATAAACAATATTAAAGCAGCTTTCATGACATTTCCCACATACCTAAAAGACAGAAAAGTTGGTATGCCAATGACTCCCGGACATAAATTGTCACGGGGTGAGACTGTACCCAAATGCAGCACTCAGAGGCAGGCAGACAGTTGGTAATGACTTTTATTGCTGAGAACTGAACAAGGGATGCAGGACTGGTGTTGCACCATGCAGCCACAGAGCCGAGCAGACGGGAACCAGGAAGGGGGCAGGCAGGAATCAGAGTCACAGACAGAAGACTGAGGTAATTACCAGGGCAGAGACAACGGGAGCAGGTCAGGAACAAGCAGGGTCAGAACCGGGAAATCAAGCCAAAAGCGAATACTGGAATGGTCTCGCATGACGTCAAAGAACAATCTGGCAGTGAGTGTGTGGAGAGCAGGAGTCTTTATACTGAGCCAGTCAGTGATTGAAAGCAGGTGAGTGGAGTTGGGCTGATGAGGTGGCAGGCTGAGTTGAGCAGGTGAGCAGAGTTGCCTTGATGAGATGGGTGTGGCTGGCAGTCAGAGCGCAGGTAAATAGAAATTTACCAGGAGCAGGTGAGGGAGAGAAGCCGACTGTGATATAAATGGCCATTGGAGAGTACCAGCGACAGACACACAAACTAATGGTCACATTTTTAACACTTGATTAAACTTTGTGAAGCAATCGCAATCATGTACCAAAAGTTTGTGGTCAGGTTTAGGTATCAAAACTGGGTAGTTAATTATTTGTTACGTAAGTTAAAAGAGTGCTCCACCTGCAAGATCAATATTTGTATATCATAACTCACGGCATGTTATGTTGAAATCGGGAAGAAAACTTGACTGGATAAATGAGACTTGGATTATACTGCCCGAATTGTGTGAGAGTTCATAAAAGGGTGTTTTGATATAGTTTTGCTGTTGTGTAATTTGGTCCCTGCTTACTTCAGTTTATGAGGAATGTCAGCTTTTTCGGATTCTCCGCTCACTGTGGAGGTATGCAAGAAAAACAAAGTATTCTTTCTGAATTCAGGGTAACAAGCAGAGAGTCACTGATATACAAATGTTAAGTCTGCGGGTGAAGTATTCTTTTAAGTGATGTTAGTATGTGGCATATACGATGTCAGTTAAGTACGATACAAACTGAAAATATTTCAGTGTTGACTTTTGGTTTCACATGGGACACAAACAGCGGTCTTCTGGGTGAAAGTCCTGTGTTTGTTTGACTATCTGTTCACCTTAACCTCACCCCACGCTTACATTGTCAGTCTTTATGCTTCGTCACCTGACTTGCTCCTTGGCTTCCCTCATAATTACTAAAGCCAACTGATGTCACCACCTGACAATAAACGTAAGTAGTGGTTGTAATAAACAGAGGGACTTTATTGCTGTTTCTTTGGTGAGGGCGGTAAATGTCAAACCCCAAATGTGGCCATAATCTGAGTCAAACAAACTTTGATTGGTGGAGCTTGTTGAGGGCGGTGCACTGGGACAAGGTGTTGCCTGAGGGGGATAAATTCAGAAGAAAACATTTACTAGTTCTCCTGTTGGACAAGCTGTCCCTAATCAGCTATCATCCAAAATTAGTCCGAAAACACACTCATGCACACACACTTATACATACACACCTCATCAAGACCGGAGTCCTTGAGGGTTTCAAGTCCAGAGAGAATTTGAAAGCATGTGAGTGTTTTGTGCTTATCCGAAAACATCTTGCGACATTTAACAACGATTCGCTCTGGGACATGTTTACATCAAACACATGCTGAAACATCACTTTATAAATGTCAGGGTAGAGTTGCATATTACAGCACACGTTAGAAACTGGGCTCAAATTTTGTCAGTGTTGTGTTGGATCAGCCTGCAGTGCGTTACTGAAAAGAACATGCAATGTTGCAATGGTGTCCATTAAATATTTACTCTGCAAGTTTACCTGACAAAAAAAAAAAAAAATCTCATCTGCAACTCTCACTGACAACACAGCGCTGCATGCACTGCAAGAAAGAGCGAGCCGCTGTGGTGCTGAGGTTCAATTCCCGAAGGGGGATTATTTGGAAGTTTCCAGCTGCTTCCAGCTGTCAGAAGGCACACGAATGATATGAGGCACAGTTACTAAAGACAGTTTAGAGTTACAGCGAGCTTATTGTATGTAGTTCCATGCTGCTACAATGGACAAGGAAAAGCCTGAAGGATAGATGAGTTCTGAGGGATTTCTGTTATATGATGGCTACTACTGTGATGCATTAGGTATGAGGTTCAGATTGAGGTTCTGGCTGAGCTCGTGTTTTGAGGTTGTTGAAAAAGCAGACAGAGGGAAAGGTAGGAAGGCACAGTGATAGATACTGTATATACAATGAGACACGAAGACAGAAACAGAGAGAATAGAAGAGAGAGTGGGACACAGAAAGAGAGACAAAAGGAGAGATGCAACTTAGGAATGCTGAAATTGTGCCTCAGTAGAACAAAGAAGCTTGTTAGAAACACAGTTTCCCACAAGTATTCCCAGAAATATTCTATAAATATTCCATTACCAGCTTTCCAGACAGACACGCCTGGGATGTTCATTATGAAACACTTAGAACAGGTTTAAGGAGAATCAGAAACAGTTTGGATGAAAGTGTAACCTATTTCTGCAGATGTTTGTCTTTGATGAAATTGCTGCTTTAGAGCTGATGAGATACATTTATAGTTTATATGCCTATGTTGTCTGTGCACATGCGTTTCTCAGTGTTCTGGGATTTGTTTCATTTCTGTGGGTTTCCTTGTGTCATTGTCTTTGCTCGCTCAGTGGAAATAAACTGTATATGTGTGTTAGTTTATACTCAATGTTACATGATCACCATCTCCAGAGCAGGCCTACATACCATATAGAAACATCTCCAAACTCAGAAAGCCTCATCCTCTATCTCTGCTTTAACAGGATGAGCATTGACTGCATGTTTGAAGTTCAGAATCTTATCTGGCAAGCCAAGCAGCAGAAATCAGAGGCGGGGCGGAGCTGCATGAAACTGCAGATTTAGAGATTTTCTTCTTACGTCCGACACACATCGCTGCCGAATTATGTGGCCTTGCTTATTTCAGAATTCAGTCTTTTCAACAACACAGGGGACTGTGACGCTTTGAAAATATCTCCACAAAGACAAGGCTTGCATGGGATTGTCTTATCCTCTCCTTGGAAAGCAAGCCTCGACCATCTTTTTGCCTTATCTAACTTCTTCTTTCCTCCCCTTCCACTCCACGTCACTCTTTGTGTGATCTAAGATAGATGAAACTGAACAGAGTCATTCTGCTTGCCATGCTGTGAGTGTTGAGATAAAAATCTCTGATGTATCTGTGTCATTCTATATAATCATATCTTTGACGAACAGCTGTGGTCTGCAAATAGCATGCATCCACGCAGCTCCTCCCCCGTGGCTGCAGGGAAATCGGCAGCCCATTATAAGGCTGAAATAGGCCTAAAGAATTTTTCGCCTCATCTCCTCAGCCTTACCTCCAGTCGAGTGAAAGAGCTGACAAGGTAGGAAAAAGCTGACACAGAAGTCTAATTCTATAAGGATGAAAACCTCATACTCATCAGAGGTGCAATTTCCTTGCTCTGTATTTTTACAGCAGGAAGGGTGAGGGGAGGTAAGAGCGGCTAGGCAGCATGCGAAATGCACAAACTTAATGAGCGGTATGGTAATTAATGGTGATGAGGTAAATTATTGTTTCTATGTACATTTTCACACCAAATCTATAGTTAACAAGGAGGAAAAATTCTCCTAACAAGGGGGGATGCCATTTGTTTCTCATTCCCCTTCGTACTGCCTTCTGGGATACAATGGCACAATGACTCATATTGGTGAAAAATAATTACGAGCCTGCAGCAGGCCTGTTAGATCAGTAGCATGGTTACAAAGTTTAATTGAGGCCTTGTCTGTCGTGGCGGTTGTCTCTCCGCCTGTCTCTCTGTCTTGCGTGTATATGTATTTACTGGTTTGTGGTGCCCACTTTAAGGCAATTTAAATTGCCTTCACACACACATTCACAAAAAAATATGCATAATTTAATCCCACAATAACAGCCTTAATGTTTACTGTTCACTCTCTATAAACAGTATAGATGAGGGGTTTAAACCTGCAGTCTTTCTAATGACCAGCAGGGGCGAATCCACCAGTCTGTGACTAAATGACCTTATTTCTCACTTGATTTATTACTTCAATAAGCATTTTCCTAATGAGTTTATGGTCTGTCGTTAGTTGCAAGTCTTTGTCAGTACAGTATGATATTTATTTTGTAAATTATGCTCCCATTTATAGCACAATACATGACAAAGCAGGGTATGCTTTAAAGCTTGGCTACCTTGTGATTGCCAAGTTGTTGTCACGCCAGTATCCTCAGGCTCTGGCTCCACAGCTCCACCCTCTTGTCTTCATATGATCACTTCAGGCTCCAAATAAGCAAGTTGATGACAGCCAAAATGTCAAACTCATTCCCAGGGTGTAAATTCCATACCTCAATTGTCGCGCATGTGATATCAACACTGAAGGCACCAACTCCAATGTAAACCCATCTGCGGCAGTACTTGACACGGAGAGCAACTGATATAGTATAAAGAGCAAGAAAGTCCACCTAGAGCAGAAGGGAGGGGAGGTGGATGGGTCAAACAAAACTGGACTTTCATCCCAGAGACCACATGGAGTTGTACACTTGTTGCGCACTCACGTCCATCACGTGTGTATGTGGAGATGTTGACCATGTTCTATCAAACGGTGGTGGCCAGTGCACTTCTCTACGCTGCAGTGTGCTGGGGAAGCAGCTTGACGGACAAAAACAGCAAGCGATTGGAGACTGGACCCACTAAGAGCTGTGGTGGAGAGGGGCATGTTGAACAGACTGAAAGCTATATATAATGGACAATAGCAGACACCCTCTCCACAGCCTCCTGGAGTGACAGAGGAGCAGCTGCAGCAGTCGGATCATATCGTTTCAGGAGATCCTTCGTCCCCACGGCAATAAGACTGTTTAACACCTACACACATCACCTTAGCCACAACTGGACTGGACTGTGGAATGTGCAATTCTAATTAACTTTCATCTAATTTTCTATTTCTATTTATGCATTAACTTATTTTAGTTTATGTCTATTTTAATACCACTGTGTTGTTGTTGGTGAGAGGGAGTGTGGCTGTTGTTTTTTTATGAGCTACTGGACAGTTGAATTTCCCATCTATCTATTAACATAATGCTACATTACAATCATACTTATTTTAACCCAAAACATTATCTTTTTTCTAAACCTTACAAAGTAGTTTTGTTGCCTAAACCTTACTGAAACCATTTCACAACATTACCCACGTGTTACTGTGTGTCTCAGCTTGTGACCTGTGCATTGCCATGAGATAAGAATAATAATGGGTGCGACAATGTGTCGGTATTTGATGACCTGGGATGAGAATGGGTTGTTATAAACAGTAATCCAAAAGCGAGTGGATGACATCACGGTGGCTACATCCATTTCTTTTATACAGTATATGATTAAGATACTGCTCATTCATACAGGACATCTCATGCTGGATTACATAATATGTGTTTAAATTTGGGAAACACGGGGTGACGGCATTTAGCACTGACCACAGTGACCACAGGTGTCACTTAATTAACCAGGACTTAAAACTTAAGTATTACAACTTTAAACTGTACAGCATATTAACAATTAATAGCACTTTAGTTGTAATGTTCAAACACTTAAAAACTTATAGAGGATGTTTTATTAGAATGTGGCAGCCAAAGTTTATTAAATCTGAATTCAGTGCAGTTACTGGAGCAAAGAATGATGGCTTTGCCTTGAACTGCCATTTCTGCAATTTACCTTTGGTTTTAAGAATACATGAAGTAATATGAATATATGAAAAATGCATGTGAGCATCAGTTCAGAATGTGGGTTGTTTTATATGAGTAACTGTCAGTTTGGCGTTGATAATATCAGAGCAGAAATCTCTCTCCTTGTGCCCATAAAACTGTTTTATGGTGATTTTTAACACACCACAATAAAGTTAACTTTACAGATGGTGGCGACCTGCTTTTTCGGCTTGTGGTGTGGTTATTTGGTGCCACCGCGGTTTGAATACAAACCAAACTAAGAGATTAACCACATGGAATTTGGAATAAGCCTCTTGAGATATGTTGAGTATAAAAATGTATTTGTTCATCAGTTTGTCGGTGTTTCTTTTATTTTTTACTGACAGTGCATACATGTGTATCTCCGCCTGCCTGTTTATCTGACTGTTAGTTTGTCTGCGCGCCTGGCCACCCGTCTATCTCTGTGTTGCCAGTGGATGTAGTAATTCAGGGAAAAACATGATTTCCAGGGATTTGCTTTGAATTGAAGTGTATTGTGATGTTAATGTAAGAGCTTTGTTAAATTTCTCTATAATTGCAAAAAAAAAGGGGAAAAAAAGGCATTCTCAGTATTTCAGAACCTTTCTGCGTTTCCGTGTCTTGTGCTTCCCTGGAGAAAATACAACCATACATACTGTCAGCACTGATAAGACACACCAGTTTCTCGTGCATTTTGCTGTCTCATGTGGGGCTTTTAATGGAGAAAGAGAATTATTCATTGTCTTTTGTTAGGTCTGTAAAACCGTACTTCTGTTTGCCATTCTATGTGATTCTATTATGTTCTATTGTGCTGAGCATTCCTGCGCTTTCATTCAACATTTTGTTTCCAAATAGCAGATGGTTTGCTAGCAGCGATAAGAAACAGACATTTAGCAGATAAATGAATAAATAAAAATGATGATTCGGTGTAATATCTAATATTCATACTGCCAAGCTGCCATAAAAGACACAACTGTGTTTTCTTCACTTCTTTTTTCTCTCAGTGTGTGTGTGTGTGTGTGTGAGAGAGAGATTCTGTCATTGTGAAGCATTTTACCTGCTGTGCATTAACTTTAATGGAAAGTATGGATATAAATAATTGGTATTTGATGAGTGCATTAGTGTATAATGCTTGAACTGTAAATCAGTTGTGATACTGTATAGGTGGACATGCATTTGTCACATTCTAACTTTTTTAATTAGCAGGGACATTCAAATGGTCAGACCTGTGATAGCTACTTGAGAAACAACTGTTTAAAATAGAGCTGGCTTTCAATGTTGTGTGTGTGTGAGACGTGTGTGTGTGTGCATGAATGTAAGGGAGAGAGACAGAAGGAGAAAGAGACTATGCGAGCGTATGTCCTTGTCGCTCAGGAAAATAGATTTTGAGAGAAGCACAAATAATTAATGACTTGCGGCAATCACATATTAGAGAATTCAAGCATGAATGATGTGTGTTGATGTGTGTAGATGTGTGTGTGTGTGTGTGTGTGTGTGTGTGTCTGAGAGAGAGAGACGGGGTGTGTGTTATGAGGCAGCGTCCTTGCTCAGAAGCTGTGTGAAAAATGCAGTGCATGCAAACCTGAAATGGCAGGTGTCGGCAAGAACAGGTGAAAATCATACACTGGATGATGCATTGTGCCTCTGCGTGTGTGTGTGTGTGTGTGTGTGTGTGTGTGTGTGTGTGTGTGTGTGAGGGAGAGGGAGAGACTTACACAGAAAG
This sequence comes from Epinephelus moara, assembly GCF_006386435.1. Lineage (NCBI taxonomy): Eukaryota > Metazoa > Chordata > Actinopteri > Perciformes > Serranidae > Epinephelus > Epinephelus moara. The sequence continues at coordinate 23,643,557 of NC_065511.1, read as the reverse complement.
AGGGACTCTACGGCACACAGGAAAAATATTTGACAAAGGTTGGCATGAAACTTGCTGTACACACTAGTTTACATTAGATTCTGTTCCCTCCAATGTGCAAATGACTCTGCTAAAATATTCCATTTGATGAAATTGACCCCATTTAGAAGGGCACAGATGGAAAAGGAGCGGAGAGGGAGACATGCAGTTCAAATCTGCATCAGCTGCAGTTTCCATGTGCGCATGAAAGTGTGCGAGACAGAGAGACAGGGAGTGAGGAGGCGAGACAGTCTGTACAGTATGTGTAGGTTAATTGCTGTGTGACCATGCTGAGAGCAGCGAACTCTAACCTGTCAAGGGTCAGGCATGGCCTTCTCTGATTGGCTTGCAGAGGAGAAAATGTATAATTACTCTGGATACCCTTGCTGATGACCTTCATATTCAGTGGAACACATTGGAGGCACACATGAACAGACACAGCTACAAACACAGTCTATTGACAGGGACGCAGTTCAGTTGGGCACATTTTTTTCATAAGAAAAGTAGAATTACTGCCTGAGGTTGTATTTTTCCACGAACAAGTCAAGTTGCAGTTACAGTTTACAGCCAAGTCTGTTAAAACATGGATGCTTCACATGCATCTTTCCCCAACAGCACAGAAGATCTACACAATCAGCACAGTTTCAAGGTGAGCACCCAAGACTAGTGTCACCAATTCAGTATCCAACCAAATGTCTCCCTTCTGTTCCTGAGATATGATGTTGAATAATGACCAGAAAGGTGTTTTTGCAGAACATCATGATGTCACAGTGAAGGTGACCTTTCAACCTTTGGGATCTAAAACACTATCACTTCATCATTATATCCTATTAGGCATTTGTGTGAAATTGTGTAATGATTAGCATTAGACTTCTTGAGTTAAGGCCAAAAACTTAGATGTCAGAGTGACCTTCACCTTTGACTTTTAAGCACCAAATTCTGATCAGTTTTGAGTCTAAATGGACGTTTGTGCCAAAATGTAGGCAACTCCCTAGAAGCCTTTTGAGATATTGTGTTCATGAGAATGAGACAGTGTCAGTGACCTCAACCCTTGACCATCAAATTCTAATCAGTGCATAGTTGAGTCCAAATGAACATTTGTGCCAAATCTAAAGAAAGTGACCTTTCGCTAAGCCCTGCCCCACAGTAATGGTCCCACAAGCTGTTGGAGTAAGCATGGAGCCCACACTGTAACTAACTGCTCTCTCTGAAGAAATATTATCATGAATTATCATGGAAAAAATGAAGCAGTGATTCCAGAGAGAAGCAGACAGAGGGGTCTACAGTCTGTGTTTGAAGGATATATCCAGGATGTCAAACTGACTCAGCAGCAACAACAGGTTAAAAAGACAAAGATAGTTAGAAGCTAAAGCCGAACTATAGGCTACAGATCACAGTGTAAAAGTGAACCACCACATCACTGCTGATCGCCACACAAGACAATGAATATAAAGGGAAACTTTGCTGATATTGAACCAGCTGTGTGGCATCACAGTGTGTGCTGATGTGATGTGTCAGTGTGTTTGGCTTCACCACCAAGTCAAACAACGTCCATCTGCACACATTGCGATGACACACAACTGGTTGAATATCAGCAAAGTTTCCCTGCTTCCCCTCACTGGTTCCTGTACAGCAGTAGGCATTAGTAGACTATGTCTTCAGTAGCTAGCTAGCTAACCCTACACTTTTCAGGGTTTGATTTTGGTTTTGGAACAGGGAAGAAACGTATATCTTTTTCCAACCTCTCCAGGTAACGAGTATCATTAATACACGACGTGCCCCAGGCACAACATTTAGCTCCAAATCCACAAAACCAGCCTGAAAATGAAGGAAATCTGAAACAACTGCATTATAGTCAATGGAGCACAGCTGTGTTGTTGTCAGACCCTGGTCTGAGTTGCCCGATGCTACGTTATGATTGGCCAGTTTGCGTCCAGGGGCGGAACTTTGCCAAGGGTCAATTACCTTATTGTGTCTTTGAGATATCACATTCACCGGAATGAGATGGATGCAAGGTCACATTGACCTTAAAGTTTTGACCTTTGATTAACAAAATCTAATCAGTCCATCACTGAGTCCGAATGAATGTTTGTGCCAAATTTGCACTAATTTCCTCGAGTATTCTTGAGTAATCGTGTTCACATGGATGGGACGGACAGACAGACAGACAGACAGACAGACAAACAGACAGACAGACAGACCACTGGCCACAGCTATCGCCAGCACAGAGGCATAAAAACTGAAAAGAAGAACAGTGACAGTGTGCTTCCTTTCTCTGGAGATGTTTTTAATCTAGCAACAGGATAGCTCCTGACTTTAGACTCAGAGAAGAGGGGAAAAACACTCAGAGAAGAGCTAACGCTCTAGCTTTAAAATGTCAAATTATCACATGCTGTATGGGGTGTTCACACACACCATAGTTGTCTCTATACTGCCGCTGTGAACAAAATGACAGAATATAACCCATCGTGCCAACAAACTTCATGGGTGAATGCGTATGTGTGTGTGACAGGGACCACTTTGTATAATGTTTCCCCCAGAACATGTGGTTCTCCATGTGTGTGTGTGTGTGTGTGTGTGTGTGTGTGTTACTGAGTGCAATAATCCCTCTGGCTTTGCCCATGTCACGTATCCTGTCAGGTAGCCGTGGAGATTCAAAGAAAGAGCCAACGGAACGTCTTTGTGTCAGCAGAAGAGTGTAATTAGTCTCTGACTTCCTGAGCTATAGATTGACATTTAAGTGTCATTCCCACTCCTTTGTCTTGGTGTGTGTGTCACTGCACAAATGTGTGCATTCACTGTTTGTGCCAGTATTTAGAACTATCACTCCTATTGGTTTTACACAATGCCGTACACACACAAACACACACACTGTACAAAAGCCTCCAGATGTGATTCTCCCTCATCATGTCTGAGGCTGGTCATAATCTTACTTGACAAGTTATGACAGAAACTATGACATGATATCATATCATCTTGTCTGGCAGACCCCTAGCGGAGACAGCCCGACTGCACTCAATACTAAATGGATGAGGAAATGTACATAATGCAGTGTATCTTTTTCTATTGTACGGTGATGGTTCGTATTGAGCTGAGTTGTATTGTGCTGCATCATATTGTATTGTATGCTAATGTTACGTATTGTGTGTGGTAATGCACTGTGCCTTTTAGAGGATCGTTTTGTATTGTGTTGTATTTCATTGTGTATGTCCAGAGGCTAATTTACCCGAGTGCAGCTGACATGTCCTGGGGACTGTCTGTAAATGTTAATGTTAGAGAGACTCAATAGTCCTTTTTATAGGGTTGCGCGCTTTCTCTTATAATGTGTGGGTATGTGTGTGTGTGTGTGTGCCTTTCTGAGCGTTAATGCCACGGAGAAATGTGTGAAAGCTGTCAGAGAACATCAGGTTCCTAAAATAGACACTCCCCATGGGAAAAGAAGGGGGAGAGAGAGGGAGATTGTAGAGTAGGTTTTCACATTTGCGAGACAAAAAGCCCAGATTCTAGGACAGTGACAATGATTAATTATAGATTAGAGATTACAGTAAACAGGCAAGCACGTAGTAGAGCAATGCACACACACACACACACACACACACACACACACACACACACACACACGCACACACACGCACACAGATACTCACACGTCAAGAAACACAATGCCTTGTGGAGTTTCTGAAAAGCCTCTTGTCATGGTGCACTAGAGGAAGGCCAAATGCTAAACAGACAGCAGCTTAAGAAGTCTGAAAATGAATCTTTACAGAGTAGTCAAAACACTGAAATAAAGAGTGAGGTAATAGAAACCCTCTATAAAAGAGGTGTGGAAGAGTTTGAGTTGAGTTTCACTATTTAACCAAGAACCCAGGAGGACTCACATTACTTCTACCTAAACACATGCACTAAGGATTTGATTTAAATCTTTTCCAGACACTATCACTTTAATGCAGCCTGTTCTCACTCCCACAGCGTCAACATACACAGCCTGGGCAGTGTCCCAGACATCACTGTAATGAAGCCAGAGGCATCGCTCAGGGTCAGGATCAGGCACCCTGGACTTTCCACCAACTCCAATGTAAACTCATCCATGTCATTATTAGATGCTTAGAGCAACAGAATTAGTTTAAAGACCATGAAAGTCTGCTCAGGGTGGACAGGAAGAGGTGGATGGGTTCAACAAACCCCAGACTATGACCCAGGACAGCAGTGTTCAAGACCAGCAAACAACAAATTGAGCATAGCGTTCAGGCAGGACACGATGTCAAGCTCAGTTCACATCCCAGCTACATCTGCTGATCTCAAACAGCCAATCAACTGATGGAGCAGTTGATTGATGGAAGAGAGTCAGCTGATAGATCACATGATTCCTTTCTACACAGCCATTTGGCCAATCTCCTTCAGGGCGCCCTATTTAAAGTGCATTGGCCTGCCTAATGTTGCGGCTTCCTCTGCAAGCTGCTTTGTAACCGTCCTCTACCCCAGCTCCTCCTTTTCATTTCCTTTTCATTTGTCATTGATGCTGGATCTGTTCTTTTCCCTGGGGGTCTTTGCTGCTGCTCTCCCTGCCATAGGCTTTCCACGTAGGCGCATGGAAGGGCAGGGAGGTGTGCTTTCTCCGCCTTAGGATTTCCACATAGGTGCATGGAAAGGTGAGGAGGCGTGCTCTCTCCATCTTAGGCTTTCTGTGTAGGCCTAGGAAAGGCAAAGAGGTCCCAGAACAGAGCCATACCCCCAAATATAACACTGCAAATGGAAAATTAAGTTTTCTTTGACTAAAGTGATCTTGACGAAACATCGTTGCGGCATTAGTGGCACTCAAAGCCAGGTATTTTTTCGAGATATTAACACACTGCTTTTCCAGCCATATTTTGTAGCACTTTAAGCTGTTTCTTTTAGCAACTTCCACAATCTTTTTCCAACTATAACCAAGCAGTTTTGTTGCCTAAACCTAACTGCCAAACACTTTTGTGTCAATATATAATGCAAAAGGCTGCCCATTGCATCACAGGGGCTTCTGCCCAAGCACCAAAATATGATGAGTAGGGATAAGATCATGTTGTTTAATTAGAAGGATTGGAATATATGACATGAAACCAGATTTTTGTCTATGGTTCATTACCCATACAAATTTGGTTATTCACATTAATACTATAAAATGTAGAAGGGCTGCCCCTTGACACTCAGAGATTAGATTTGTCAGTCAGGCACCCCTCAGGCAACTGAGATTGCTTCAAGTTAAGCAGTCTTTTGTTGTTGTTGTTTTGTTTTGTATTTTTTGCAGGGGGTTGCTGTGCATTGTACTGGGGACGTTTTGTTTCGCAGATTTTGCTGCGGAGTGAGTACTCTTACATTTCATGGTATTCTTTGGTACAGGAGGACACCCAGGCAGCGGCACAAAGGATAAAGTTTGCACCGTAAAGCTCTGAAATAACAATATCTTCTCTATTTTATTTGGATGTGGTGAATATACAGCTCACAGCAACTTAATATGACACAGTCTCCGGCTTTTGTTTGATATCTAGAGTCTGGAAAAATGCACATATCTGATTCGTTGTTAGCGCTGTTAGCTTGTTTACCATATTACAAGAATGCCTGTTGTACTGAACATCCCACTGAGCCAGTCCAAACTTTATGTAAGAAAAACAATTGTCGTACTTGCAAAATAAACCTTCAACTCTGATTCAGCTGATGTAATCCTGTGTCAGGTACAGCTCCAAAATGTAGAAAGTTGAATATTGACATACAGGACCTGATGGGGTACAGGGATTTGAAAGATTTGCAATTCTAACAAAAATAAAATTTTCTTGAAGGAATATTCCAAAGGTTTTTGCAAACAATATATTCTTTCTGATGTGATGTTCAGTTTAAATTTTTTTCCTACCATTCAAAGCAGATAACTGTTTCCATTTTATGAAAATCAATTAGCAGACTTGTGAAAACTGCTCTGAGTTGTGTAATCTTGTCTGCATGATATTCATTTTTCATTGCCAAAAAGGCCCGCACACTGACAAAAATTAGAAGAGGCTTTTCAGATGCAGAAATATTCAATTTATTACACGAACAAATGGTCACAAAAATGTGAAAAAGTGGATGTTCCAGTTTTAGGACCATAGACGGCATAACTCACAGACCTTGAGAGAAATTCTGTTGTCACGGTGTGGTCGTGCATTGCAGACTTTTAAAATCCTGTCTGCTTATAAACTGCAATAACAAGTATTAACAGAGCGACTTTGTTTAAAAAAAATTTATTGTGAAATTAATGTTCTCATTGATTTTCATATTATACAAATGATGAAAAGAAAAATGCTTTTCAAAAATGGCAGGGAAATGGATCAAAAATTTAAAAATTTAAAACACAACCTCGTGATCCTTTAAGGCGATCTGCTTCAACAGACCTTACCAAGGCAGGTCTTCTTTTACAGAGGCACTGTGAATAAGCTGCAGTGGCTCCCGGGTCAAGGTAAATATCAAACCATTGAGAGTGATTCATGGTATGATGACACATTTCGTAATGCTTTCCTTCGATGTATCCTTGCAACAGAGATTCAGTTATCTATAGATTATATTTTGAAGGTACATTCAACATTCTTCACGTCCTTCTGATGTTTTCGTTCTTTTTCTTTTTCTTTTTCTTTTTCTTTTTCTTTTCGTGTTCTCCATGCTGGCATTTCCCCTTTATTCTCACATCTGACTAATGCTTTCTCCCTATGGGGAAAAAAAAGCACATTAGGTCATGTTACTATCTCTCTCTACAATGAATTTTAATGCCCTACAGTGAGTATATAGTGTGCAGGAGAGTGATTGGGAAGGTATAGGGGGAGATGGGAGAGAGACAAGAGTTTAAGAGACTCTTTTAAGATGACAGAGAGAGATGGATTCTCTATTGCAATATTAGACATAATACGTGTAGTGAGAGAGAGAGAGAGAGAGAGAGAAAGAGAGAGAGAGGACTCAATCATCAAATCATCATACACTTCTGGCAGGCAGCTGATGAGGGAATGTAAGCCCCTGCTATCTATGCTTTTCCATACCAACCCTCTGCTTTCTACACAGGAGTGGTGGATAATTAAAAGATAGGCCGATAGCAAGGGAGAGCAAGAGGGCCATTGTGACCTCATCTCTGTTCTCCCGACTCTGACATAATTAAAATAGAGACTTTATGAAATCATTCACCAGGATTCATCCAACTGCAGGGTTTTTTTTTTTTTTTTGGTTCTCTTTTCAACCACTAAACTCACTCCATCAACAAAAACCATTTTCAGATGTAATGACTCTGCTTAACAACACAGAAAAGAGGACCTGTTAAAGACACGGGATGTTTTATGGGTGCAATCATGGGAGCCGTTTAATTGCTTCGGGCTGAGAATAGAGAGGTTCACTGTGTTATCGTGGTCTCAATATAACCAAAGCAAACTCCTCGGGGGAGTAGTTACAGCAGTTATTTATTGTGCTGCTGTAATTATGGCTACTATAATTTGTATTTCTCTTACTTTCAAGCAGATAATGTGCATGTTTGCATGTTACTCTAGAAAAGAGTTGGGTTAAAGGTGATCACAGGCTGGCATTAAATCGTGTAAATAATGTTCTTTGTCTGTTTGGAGTTTTTAAAAAATGACCAGGTTGTTATGGGGTTACTCAGGGTTCACTTTCAATATTTCTCTCTTGACTGCTGTGTTGTCATGGTGCTGAAAGGTCTATTGGGTTGTTGTTGTTTTTTTCAGGTGGGTTTTTTTTTTTCTATAAGATGCTCCATTAAAGTCTCTTTTGTGTTTGTGCCTCTGCAATCCAAAGAGCATTATTGGAACAATCAGACTTCTTTGCATTGCCAAAGCAGCGAGAAAAAGAGAAAGTCACTTATCATTTAAACGCACTCTATGTTATTACAAAGTATGTCAACAAAGCTTCGACTGGACTGATCAAGAGAGAAATTACACACTAAATTTATGGGAGACAAATTCACAATTTACAATTGCAAATTATATATTACAAGAGGAGGCACTGGTGCATACATAACACAAGAAATACAAGTCAACGTAAGGTTTACACTCAGACTCAATGAGGATCAAATTGGGGAAGGGGCGACCTTGCAGAATGGATTCAGTAAGGCAGACTGTTGACTGGCTGCCACATTACATTCAATTTTAGGGGCATTCAGATGGAAACTGACCTCACCAGAAAAAACACAGCATTGTTTGTTTGTTCAAATGTCATGCAAATAATGACTTTTTTTGTCTCTGAGAAGCAGAAGCAGAAGTAGTGTATGATTGTTGCAATGCTGTAAAAACCTCTTGGAAACAAGTCTGGGTGGATGATCATGCATGAAGCCCAGTTCAGACCAAAGATTTGCAGACCATTTTAGGACGTTGCAGAGGATAGTTGCAGGGTATAAACTGACCATCCGAGCTTGGCTTAAGCCGCCTGATGGTGTCACCTGCAACTCCGCAAATCGCCAGCAGCTGGTCACTATCCTCATTCATATTTTAAGAAGCTACAAATTATATTCAGCCACAAAATAAGCCGGCAAGCTGCAAACAGAGCGGAGGTACAGAGAGTTGTTGCATAGAAATGATACATCATCTCATCTGGTTGCATTGGTGTGAACCAGCAGGTTTATAGAATGCTGCAGAATGGCACATTGCAAGTAGCTGCATGTTTCAACTCGTCTTGTTGCAAATCTTTGGTCTGAACTGGGCTTAAAATGTATCAGACTTTGACAACGGGGGTTGTGGCTTGCATCGCGTCATCTATCAACTATCAGTGTTGGCTTCTTTTAACCATTATCACCATATTTACCTTATCTTAACTTAAATATCAAGTAGGCACACTTTTTATGTCGATGTGGAGCATGTGGTATAACTGAGAGCTCCAGAACAGCAGCTAAATGGACACTGAGATGAGATGAGTATGGGGGGAAAAAAAGGAAATTTAAAAATCAGCACTTCCTAGACAAACTGCAAACTCAATCTGCTGATGAAGATCAGCTGATATGACTGAAAGCAGAGGCAGAGCCAGTGGTTGTAAACATTCGGGACTCAGCCCAAATAAAGGGGCTTCCGGGTGCAGATTTTTACCCCATTTACAGCAGCTACTGTATATGCACTATTTTTCAAGCCATTTGAGATCATAGTGTGCCTAAAAAACTGTACATCATTTGGGAAAAACATGATTGTTGGCAGGGGAAAAAATGATCCTGTAGAGCCTACATCCTATTTTTATCTAACTGTTCTCCAACTGTCTTCATCATTCTGAAACCACAACACAACACATGGTGAGAGTGACTAGTTTTCAATCCTGACACTTAAACTGAAAAAATAAACTGATGTTACTTTTTTTAAGTGACATACTCTAACGTAAACAGCATTACTTATCTTGAAGCCTATTTTTGTTATGCTGTGCCAGAGTAAAGTTCACAGAATGAATCTTGAGCTGACAAGTCTGCTACATTTAAATTGCTGCCATAACAAACTGGGCTGCTCTAATTGCAAATCAAGGATCCTCAACAATGGCAAGTAAATGCGGTCTTCAATACTCTGAACTGAATATTAAGCCAATAGAAGAACCTTTAAGGAATCATATTAGATTGCTTTCTGGAATAGCACAGATTCAGGGCTTTTGAGAAAACGCTCAGGACTGATGCCCCAGAAGCCGAAGTTCAAAGTCAAGGATGGGCCAGAAACCACATTAGTATACAGTAGAAAGCATGGAGGCCAGTGAAAGTGGAACAGTGGTTACTTGCTTATTATATCTCTTATTCTGTCTCTCTCTCTCTCTCTCTCAAACTCTCCGCTGTCTAAATTTGGAACAATATGCAAGTGCTGCTTGGACAGAGACGGACAGTAATTTGTGGTGGCCTGTCATTTCATCTTGTAGGCAAAGGAGCTAAAATTAGCCTGTCCACTTGGGTGTCACATTTCCATCACTGCCAATCGAAGCCGATCAGAGCTGGAGCCAATAAATACCCGTGACTACTGCAGAGTCATTTGACTAAATAAATATCTAAGTAAATAAATAAGCCAGATGTTCGGAGTGTTAGTGATTTTTTTTTTGTGCAGTGGGAAGGGGGCTAAAGTGAACCTTGAGGTGAGGCTGTTTAGTGATTTTAGCCAAGTAATTTCAGTTGTTTTAAACTGAACAAAACTTAAGTGGATGCCTCTAATGCCCTGGGTCATTTTGGACAGCACATTCACAACAGCCTATTTTATTGTTTATGTGTGAGTACTTGTTTAGATTCACAGTATTTCACAATCATTTCGGGTAAAACTTGTCCTGTTAAAGCATTTTATTTATATAAGTGTTGGGTAAAGTAAGTGCACCTACAACAGCTTTAACCATGAGAACAGATTGAGTTCTCCATTGCTTTCTTCCTCTAAACCCATTGACCACCCCTGGTCACCTCACTAGCCTCTCCTCAGCCTCAGAGATAGACAGATCAATTTTGTCTGAAACTCAGCTTTCCCCGTGTCTTTTTGAGTACCTTCATAGCTCCTCTTCCTCTTCCTGTCATCCTGCTATCATTCCCAGCGTACCCCCGTTGTAATCCCTCTCTGTCTCTCCAACTCTCATTCTACTTATTTTTCACTCTCTTTCAATGCACAGCCTCTGCTACCCTGAGGGTGTGTGTGTGTGTGTGTGTGTGTGTGTGTGTAAGGAAGAGAGGGAGGAAGAGAGAGAGAGAGAGAGAGAGAGAGAGATTTTCTAAATCCCAGGTAAGAGCAGAGCTTTTCTGTGGGAGAATTTCATTTCAACACCTCTCATCTTGCACAGAGAGCAGGAGGATAGGAGTCTCCCAGTTATGAATCCAATAACCATTGTGTGTGTGTGTGTGTGTGTGTGTGTGTGTGTGTGTGTGTGTGTGTGTGTGTGTGTGTGTGTGTGTGTGTGTGGGCTAGACTGTGGTCTGTTTATAGGATTGGAGGTTACTCCCATAAACTGAAACTGAAGGTCAAAGACAGAAAGAAAGACAGAGTCAGGTATGGAGAGCGAAAAGGAGTGGGGGATGTTTGCGTGTGGCGTTTTCATGACCGTGTGGTCGTGTGTGTGTGCTGTGGTTGTGGATGAGGATGAGGTGGTCAAAGAGAGAGTGTGCAGGAGGGGGCAAAGTCAAGGTGGCATCATGACACACAAGCACATACTCACTGTCTATATGTTAATAGGCCTGTATTGACATATAAGCAAGCATGCTTTTACACACACATACACACACACACAGACACACGCACACACATATGCATGCTGCAGCTGAGTGGGAAAGAGTGTATTGAGTTAGAGAGCTGAGGTCAGCTCTAAATCATTACAGGTCACCATGGCAGGCCTGGCTACCAGATTAGATTAAAGTCTGGCTGATAGACCCAGCCAAGCACATTAAAACACACATACACACACACACAGACACACAAACTTGTGCATGGAATAAACACAAGAGTGGATACCCCAGCACATTAATCACAGAGAGCCTGGATGTAATGTGCTGTGATGTAGCTTTGGTTCCTTGTACAGAAGGAGAGGCAGCTCTCTGACCCCTGAACAGTAAACAGCCACACAACAGATAAAAGCAGCAACAGTCCCAGTGGAACAGACTGTTGGGAAACCAGCCTATTAGGAAGTTGAAGAGACTGATTAGATTAAAGCAGGCGGAGACGGGTCACTGTGCTGGTCCTCTGGCTCCAGAAACTCTCACCACCAGGACAACATGTCCATTGATACTGGCCTGTGTTTAATTCTCTGGGAAATACATCTCTTTTGTTGAGATTAAAAGGTGTTAGTGTGTGTGTGTGCGAGTGTGTGTGCAGTTGGATGGAAGAGAGGACAAAATGAATAGAGGAGCAGCTGCTGTTTATCTGCATGGTATCTCTGCTTTCAAGCACAAGAACAACACTATAAAGCTCCCTCGGTGGGCTATATGTTACTGCAAGCAAAGACAGGCTTTATATCCCGCTCCATGCGTCGCTTGCACTTCTCTCTCAACAAGAGTGAAAGATGGGAGATCTCCCCTTGCCCTGTCTCCCCCTCTCCTCCCCTCCTCTCTATCTCTTTCTGCCCCAGCAGCACGTCTATCTCTCTCTCTGATAGGTGATGTATGTCTGACCTTCAGTGTTGAATTTGCCATTTGCTGCCAAGTGGATCTTTAACTGCTTCCATGATTCACATGACCTCACTTCCTCTGACCCTGCTAGGCACCGCTCGACGTGGCTGGCAGCCAAAAGCAGAGGGGCACCGAGCCAGGCCAGATAAGGGCTTCTCCAAATCAGCTTGGATCGCTATGATAGCTCTCCTCTCTTCTCCTCTCCTCCACGTTTACTGATGTAGGGCGGTGGGGCCTCTGCTCTCTCTAACACCATATTTAATCTTAACTGTCATTGCTTTGAAGTACAATAACTGTAGATGAGAGGACTCTTGAGTGTGCTCCTGTGTTTGACTAAAATTGGCTGAGCACAGTGTGTTTCCTATTGTCCTCCGGGATGAACCACAGACCCCATCAACAGACCTTATCTATTATTTACACAGCACCGCTGATATTCCAATAAATAAGCTAACTACCATTGCCAAACAACTTTCCACTGTCACAAACAAGAGGAAACACATTCATATGCTTTCTGGCACTCAGACGCAGCGGTATCTTTTGATCCAGTCAATAGCATTCTGAATCAGGCTTCACAATGACGAACAAATACGGGGTTGAGAGTGGTAAAAGTTCACGGTACGCATGCTTCGAAACAGGAAGAAAAGAAGGAGAGACATACATAAAACAGGCCAGAAAACTGGCGCCCACATGTCTAATCACGCACTTCAGACTGATGTCATTCAGTCTGGGCAACGTGTTGTGTATTCCTGTATTGGTGCTAACTCTGAGGGCCATTACTTTCATCTGCAGCAGAATATATGCTGATTAGCTTCCATGGAGCAAGCCAAGAGAGGGGAGAGGGCTGCAGAGGGGAGAGGGGGCAAAAGAGGGAGGAGGAGGAGGAGGAGGAGGAGGAGGAGGAGGAGGAGGAGGAGGATTTTAAGATATGTGAAATGAATAGCTAGAAGTGCATAAAAACGACATCTCGAATCTGTACCCCACTGGAATGTAGCAGCAGAGGGAGTTTGAGCAAATGCATGCAAATACAGATACAAACACGCACAGGGAGACTAAAAGAGAAATGTACACACACTCTTGTAAACACACACTTTCTCCGCATATCTAGGTTGCCGTCTCATTAATAGTGTTGGCGCAGCAGCGCACCTTAATGATCCCTATCTTTCCCGCTGAAACTGCCTTTGACACCATTTCACTTTAACTGCAGGGCCAGCAGGGTTCAGGTCAGGACAGAGCATACCTCATGCACTATCCATATATCAAAGACATATCAGAAGCCTTTACCAGAGAGTGACTAATTGACCACCACCCAGGAGATCAAGTCCAAATCCAAAGCCAGGTTGTCAGCTCTGACAGGCTCAAGTCTGGCCCTCATCCCATATTTTACCCTGAGCTCCTCTGTGTTTTATGCTGAACAGAGTCATATTGAGAGCTGAGGCCACTCCACTCCTATTCTTCTGTCTCAATAGACCCTTCCGACCAGATTTGACCAGCTTCTTATTCCCTATTCCCTCTCCCTATGCAGTGAGCCTGCACCTCCACTGCTCAACCATGAAACCATAACTAAATATAAATCATCCTTTTTCTTACTCTGTCATTGTGATAGCCCTTCCACACTCTCTCATTTGTTCTCTTTATTTTTCCCTCCACCCCCCCCTCTCTCTCTTATATTCTCTCTTTCTTGCTCTCCACCTTACACAAACACAACTCTAATAAATTGTGGCACTGGTAATTACATAGAACCCACCGGTAAATTTCACTTCCATTTACATTTAGATTACAGAATATTTCATTCCTATCAATCTGCAGCGCAAGACCAATGTGTGCATGGCTTCACCCATATGCAGACACAACTGTTCGTGGCATTTTTATATTCTCACTGGCGCATGTGTGGACACACGCGGGATGAACGCACATATGCTCACTCTTAAATAAACACAAATTGCGAGCGCATGGGAGACCACACACACGAAGGTGAGTAGATGCACACACATGGCACACAGTCATGGTCACACACATTGAGCAATAAATCTCAGTGTTCACCAGCACACATGGAGAAGTGCACAGACTGCATTAGGGAGGTAAATCCTAATTTCACTGTCCACATATGTGCAAACATATGTGCTCACTCATCTGCTCATTGCTGATGGTATTTTAAAGTCAAATGATGGCTCTGGGATGTTTATGGATTGAATTCTGTGTTGAAAGAAGAGACACAATTTACCTTGAACTGTGCATTATTAATCTGGTGAAAGAAATCAGCCTCAGCCACCCTCTCGGTAAAGAATCTTTTTTTTTTTTTTGTAAGAAAATTTATCTGCCTCCACACTTTAGAAATTCTTTGTATACTATTTCCACATGGTGAGCCTTTGGAGGGAACATACGCCTGTCCCACACGCAGACACACCACACACACACTTTATTTTCACACACACAAACTACCCACTTCTGGATCATAATACATTCAGACGCAATCTCATCCACTGCGTATAAAAGACAGCAATATGTGCCCAAACCCTAACTGTAATATTTCAACGGTTTATAAGGAGAGGGGGAAAAAGAGCCAGAGGCAGCAACTGGGGAAAACAGATACCACCGAGATTTTGCCTACTCTCTCCTTCTCTCGTTTTTTTTTTTTCTTTCTGTCTGTCTCCCCGTCTGTCTCTCGCACTGACTCTCCCACCCGCCCCCATCCTCTCAGTATTACTGCATCATTTTCAACAGTAATGAGTGCACCAGGAGCAGGGAGATAGCAAGGGAGAGGGGAGGTACTTTGGGGAATTAGAGTGTTTAAAATATACACAGCGGTTTTCCTCTTGTGAATGATCATTGCAAATACCCCCCCTGCCCCCTGCACACGCACCTAGTATAGCCTGCAGGTACTGAATCACACACCTGTGAACTGTGTGCTCTTTGATCCCTGACATTATTAGAACATTATTAACAAATCAGAAGGAGCTCCTTTTCTCAATCACTATCAGGGAGCCTTAAGTGTTTGGGCCACTGTTTTTTGCATTACCTGATTGTTCAGGATGCACTTATTACTGCCACTGCTTCGCTCTTAGCGGCACTCCAGGACACAGAAAATACATTACCTAGCAGTGCTTAAGTGTATCAGACATTAACTAAAGCTTTTGCCAGAAGATACTATGGAGGTAATTTCCTGCGTAAAATTGGTTTCCTTTCTCTCCTGTGTTTTCCCAGGTGGTGAAATGGCTGAGAAAAAGCATAAAGACAATGTTTCCATCACTGACACAGGACATGTGCGAGTGTCTGTAGGTGTTCAGCTTTATTGTCATTAGGGAGTTGTGCCGATATGATCTGCCAGTTCGGGGGCCGGTGGCTGCAGCAGGAAATTGGAGCGACGGGGTGATGTTAGAGTTTAGACTGCAGAGCAGTTGGAAACCAACAGACTGATAATGCCGGCCATTGGGACAGATCAGCATCAGTACAGTGTAAACAGCCACATTATACACACATACAAACACACACTGTTGACCCTCGAGGTTACAGTGAATTGGCAGAAGTTCCTAGACAGCTTAGCAGAAAGCAAATCACTGGAGAGGGAGGAGTTCAAATGAGCACAGGAAATCTGTTGTAGTTATGTAAGAGCACAAAGACCTACAGACTCGTGCAGAAATACATGATCAGCACAACAGGGCAGCAGACACCATATTAGAAATACTTAAATGAGAATGAGAGGAGTCCAAGTATCTCTTCCCCAGGAGAGCTTGACCAGACACCACTTTTTTCTTTATATTTTCTTTCAGCTACATTCTTTGTACATTTTATTTCCCGACACCAAGGTCTCTCTCCTGTAATAACCATGTACAGCAACTATTTTATGATCTAAGAAAAATATTTCTGTTTTTTCAGATAAAGTCAAGGTTTTCTTAAATGGCTTAGCCAAAGAAGAAGAAGGAGAGCATTCCTTGAATTTGTCTGAAAAATACAAACTGGATTTCACTGGATTCTGCTCTACGTCAAGGAGATAAAATTCTGGTCAGCAGTTTTATTTACTCATGTATTTATTGGTCAGATTTGTAAAAAAAACAGTGTAGAACCGAAACTCCATGTTCCCAATATCCACAAAATCACCAGAAAAATACCAATGACAAGATCACTGTGTCCTCAATATCAGATACGCTCCTTCGCACAGACAAACATAACATAATACAAAGTATAACATTGGTACACAACTATTATAAACTAGATTATAATTCATTTGAAGCCTCGTTCTTAGTCTTTTACATCCGACCTGGAAAACCTCGCAGCCACTTTTATTTGTTATAGTGTACCGTGCTCCTGGCCCGTATTCTGAATTTGTATCTGAATTCTCAGAGTTTTTATCCAGTTTAGTTCTTAAATCAGATAAAGTTATTATTGTAGGCGATTTTAACATNTACCGTGCTCCTGGCCCGTATTCTGAATTTGTATCTGAATTCTCAGAGTTTTTATCCAGTTTAGTTCTTAAATCAGATAAAGTTATTATTGTAGGCGATTTTAACATTCATGTCGACGTTGATAATGACTCCCTGGCTACCGCGTTTATCTCATTATTAGACTCCATTGGCTTCAGTCAGGGTGTACATGAACCCACTCA
>NC_065511.1:23387644-23624580 GCF_006386435.1 Epinephelus moara | reverse complement strand
ATGATTATTGTCACATATGTATACTGTCAGATATTAATATATACTTTCAACATATTGTATCACAGTAGCCAGAACTATAATTATAATATTATTGCTTTCATTAATGTTGTTGTAAGCTACTGTCTTACTGTCTGTCNATATTAATATATACTTTCAACATATTGTATCACAGTAGCCAGAACTATAATTATAATATTATTGCTTTCATTAATGTTGTTGTAAGCTACTGTCATTACTGTCTGTCCTGCATCTCTCTCTCTCTCTCTGTCTCTCTCTCTCTCTCTTTTTCTGTCTCATTGTGTCATACGGATTACTGTTAATTTATTATGCTGATCTGTTCTGTGTGACATCTATTGCACGTCTGTCTGTCCTGGAAGAGGGATCCCTCCTCAGTTGCTGTCTGTCTGTCCTGGAAGAGGGATCCCTCCTCAGTTGCTCTTCCTGAGGTTTCTACTGGTTTTTTTCCCTGTTAAAGGGGTTTTTTTTGGGGAGTTTTTCCTTATCCGCTGCAAGGGTCATAAGGACAGAGGGATGTCGTATGCTGTAAAGCCCTTGCTTGATTCTTACCACAGTAATTTGGGCAATCCGGTCTCACTCCGAAGTTGTCGAAATCCGGCGCTGCAGCATCAGACAAAAATTCGTCCTTTGACGTCAGAATGATATGCGGCCGGTCGCCGTTATAGTTTAATGGTGCTTGGCAGTATCAGAGGGAAACATGGTGGGACACAAACACAAGATAAGGCGACGAAAGTCCCAGTAGGGGTGGTGGATGAGTCCAACAAACACCACCCTTCACCCGGGAGAGCGGTTCTGTACTTTTTTCCTAAACTCAACCATGTGCTTTTGTTGCCTAAACCTAACCACATGTTAAAGGCAAAAAAATTTCAATTTGCGGTGTTTTACAGATGTAGTGCCTTTATTTTGAAAGAGACTGTACATATAAATTTCCTGTGAAAACAGAAGTGTATTTTGAAAGAAGAGAATGCATGTAAAAGGCAGAACTTGACATGACGTCCCAGAGCTTCAACAACCAAAGCACCCAGGGTACCTTTCACGTCATATCTCGACATGGAAAGTCTATGACCAAACATTGATATGTGACAAGGTCGGAGTGAGAATGTGTTGATTTGGGACTTGCTTGAGACTTGAAGGTTAAGACTTGAGACAAGCTTGTGGCTTGCACATGTGTAACTTACTCCCACCTCTGACAAACACCAACCTTTGCAGACTTTGAGACATGATTTCTCTTTCTATATGGGTTTCTTTCTGTCTCACAACATCTCAAAAAGCCATATAACACAGCACACTCCACCAAACATTACAGCAGAGGAGAAATCCATCACTGAGGAACCTCTGTCCACCGTCTCCAGAGAAACCAGACGGGGTCACCCAACTAGTTTAAACAAAGATGTTAGAGTAACACAAGCGTCCGCTCACAAAGTTATATGTGTGTGTGTGTGTGTGTGTGTGTGTGTGTGTGTGTGTGTGTAATGGAGAAGGGAGGCACACATCCATTAATAGGCCCATATATGAGGAATATAGACAGACAGATCCATGCTTCATTCTCTCTATGTTTACTGTAACTGGGAGCTACAGAGTCCCTTAGGAAAAAACCTCTCATGTAGGAGGGCACGCATATAACAAAAAAAACACCATCACAAACTCTCTCAGTCATAACAGTTCAAAACTAAAACTGCCAGGTTGCTTTGAATAACACAGCTAGGAGGCTGGTTCGTGTAGTGATGCAGGCGGCTACAAAGGGCTGTGGTTTGAGAGGGTTGAACATGGAAGCACCTGGCCTGAAGGACTGGACAGAAACTTGGCAAAGTGCAGGAAAATGCTGTAGAATGAGAGAGTGAGTAGGTTGCAAAGGAGTAACAGTTTGACAAAGAGTAGGAGGTTGTCGAGAATAATATGTTTGCAAAAGCTGCAAAAGTACAAGGATCAGCCATGTTTGTAATAAAAGTGTTTGGAAGTTCATTTGCCTCAGAAACAGTAATAGCAACCAAAAAGGTTTTTTTTCACAAGGTGTCCTTTGGGTGTTCGTTGAATAAAAGATGCGATAAGAAACACATTTGTTGAGGTTCCTTTTTTTCTGTGCATCAAAGCAACTGCAGCACCTTGGTTTTCTCTTATTTTGATTTAGCCACTGAAGGCAGATATTTAAAGACCCTAAAGCAGAATTGATAGCTGCACTAAATCTAAAGACTTGGGAGGATAAGTAGCCTATCAGAGTCAGACATTTCTGTTGACACATATCTCATCCACAGTGACAGGTGTCCTACCTTAAATAACGCTTGAACTTGACAACAAAATGAAAGTTGTGCTAACCTGATGGATATATCTCTTCGTGGGTGCATACATTAAGTTTAAAGGAGCAGAAAGTGGACTTCTCTTCCCAGGCTGTGACTTGTCCCTGTGTCCTTCTACCTCATGTTTACCTCTAAAACCCAGAGCTGTCTGTAGCGTTCAGTGTTGACGTTGAGCACAAAAGGCACCCTAATCCCGGGCTGAATATGCATGACGCGCCGTGCACTGCTGTGGCTGCTCGGCAGCTTAATAGTTTCAGCACCGCGTTGGTGAACAGCGCCATACGCCGCTGAGACACACTGAGCCTCAGCTGCAGCGAGCTCCGAGCTGCTCTTTGACGGCACCCGGCGCAGTTTGACAGGCCGAGCTGGAGAAAGACCCTTTTATCTGTAATCAAATCATTGGCCCCGAGGTTGCAACTGAGTGAGGTTTCCTTTCCCCCTGACGATACCGAGACCTTGTAAAAGCATGGCGCTTTCACTTTGATGCCCTCAAAAGGAAAAGAGAGAGGGGGAGCAGGGGTGAGGGTGGACCAGAAGACATGAGAGAGGGATTGACATGAAACTTATTGCCAGCGGATCATTTGAAGATAAATCCTACACAGTGACACACACCTTTTAAATAAAGTTTATCATCTTTCCATGTCAAAAAAGAAGAGAAGAAACTGAAAGAAAGGATAAATTGAAGAGGTGGAGGATGAGGAGGAGGAGGAGGAGGAGGAGGAGGGGAGGCACTTCAATTCGGAGTTACTCAAGCACAGCGTGGACAGAAGTGATCCCCTATCCCAGACCCACGCATGGGCACGGGCTGCATATTATAGGCTACAGCAGACAGGAATCCGGTGCAGCCCCCGAGAAGAGAGGCAGACACACACTTATACAGAGAGGGAGAGAGAGAGGGGTGAGGAGGAGGAGGAGAGAGTGTGTGTGTTTCTTCCTTGAGAGGGAATCTGAACCACTTCAGCCTGCCTGCGCTGGAGCCCGATAATAACTACAGGACTGCTCTGGATGAATGTGCCGTCTCCCCCCACCTCGAGCTGCAGGCATTTCATTCACAAGACGGGTGATTTAAAGCCCGATGCCACTCAGCAGAGAGCAGAGGGACAGAGAAAAAGGGTGGTCAGATGTTTTGCCTTTCTTTCCTCTTCGACGTGCGTGAAGCGGACGCGCACCTGCGAGAGTGCCTGCTCCCCTTTTCTTTACTGAGAAGCCCAATTGGGGTGCTGCTGCCGCTGCCGCCGCTGCTGCTGCTTGGCTGAGGCTGCATACACTTTACAGACTGGACCAGTGGACTGGGAAAAAGACAGAAAAACAGAGAGGGAGAGGAGGGGTGAGGGTGAGCAGGAGAGAGAGGGTGCGCGTGAAACAGAGATTGGATGGATTCCTCTCCTCCTCTGGCACTCCACAGGCGCTCATTCATTTATTTAAGCCCGACCGACGACAGCATGCCAAGCGCAGACTCCAGCGGCAGAGCTCGGTCAGTATAACACCCCTGTCTCTCAGTCTGTCTCATTCTTTCTGTCTCTTTTTGTCTCTTTATGTTTGTACTTCTCTCTCTCACACGCACACACACACACACAGACGCACGCATCACATAAGCAGGTGTAGCCTTCTCCCACAGAGACACTCTCATCTTGTCTCTCTTTTTAAACGCAGTCACAGACTTCCCAGCCAAGCGCAGGAGTGAGACGTCCTCCGTCGCACCGGCCCGGTCGCGCTCTCACCTGCACAACATCCGCGCGGGACCCGACTTTGGCGCCGACACCCAGGACCCAACGCAGAGGAAGAGGAACCCGTCTTACATGGGCCCCAAACCCCGCGAGGCCCCTGGGATGGCGTGCAGCGCGTGCTACTACCTGGTTATCAGCTCCACACACCTGAGCAATGGACACTTTCGGCGCGTCAAGGGGGTCTTCAGAGGACCGCTGTGTCCAACCGCAACCAGTGATTCACCGGTACGAACGCAGGTCTTGGTAGATTTCCCTTGGTGTGTGTGTGTGTGTGTGTGTGTGTGTGTGTGTGTGTGTGTGTGTGTGTGTGTGTGTGTGTGTGTGTGTGTGTGCGCGTGTGTAGTTTTGGATACACAGTTTAAGTCCTTGAGCTTGTAAAAGAGCCTATTTCAGCCACTTTAACTCACTTTCTCTTGTGGCTACTTCATTATGAGGGTTAGGAAATTGATGTTGTCGTAGGAAGTTCCTCACAGGTATAGGAAGACAAAAAAAGAGTGAGTGTGTAAACAGTGTGTGCAGGATATGAGAAAACAGTCTAGCAGACCCAGTGGCACTGTAATCTACTGAGGAGGTGGATGACAGAGGTGGATATTTTTTACAAGGGGTGATCTTTTTCTTTATGTCAGCCATAAAAGAGAGATTTTTTTTTTTCTGGTAGAGGACAGTTAGATGTGAATATTTTAAACAGAGGAGAAATTGGGTATCCAACCATGAAGCCATTGTCCCTCCATGCCTCCTTCTCTCTCCCTCTCTCTCACGGCTATGGGAATTAAACGAATCAAATTACATTAGTGCTTTCAGGAGGAGATGAGTTGCCCAGCCGAAAATAACACTAATTACCTGGGGAGTATTTGTTAGGTGTGTGTCGGTCTGGAGTTTGTGTATAGGAATGTGTGTGTGTGTGTGTGTGTGTGTGTGACCTGCCTAGCCTGGTGGGGTGACTCCCTGACCTTTCCCTGATGCCCGTGGTTCCTTTGAGCCACCAAACTGGCATTTAGTTGAAAACTGGCTCGCAGTCTGTGTGCATTTACTGTGTGTGTGTGTGTGCAGACACACAGAGAAAGAGTGTGTGTGACAAAGAGACAGGGGGAAGCAAAGCAAATGACAGTACTTGTAAATATGAACATGATATTTTGGACTGTGTGTGTGTTGTAGATTCAGGAGCTGCTCGGAGGGTCTCTGGTAATCACACATTATTCATGAGCTCTTAATGTGAGACGAGACAAACTGGCGGAGCTGATGACAAGTTTGATGAGAAAGGAGGAAGGGAGCAGCTGGTATGTGTGTACGAGCGTGTCTAAGTCACTGTGTGTGTGTGTTTGTGTGTGTGTATGTGTGTGTGTGTGTGTGTGTGTGTGTGTGTGTGTGTGTGTGTGTGTGTGTGGGTGCGTGTGTTCATACTCAAGTCATTACCAGTCTGTCATGTTCGGCCCGCGCTCACTATGTGATGGGAATGAGCGAACAGTGTTCAGCAGACACAGTCAGACTGCCAGAGATGCTGCAAAGATTCATGTTAACAAATATACTTACAAACTTTTACACACATTCTCAAACACACACGCACACACAGACATACACACACACAGACAAATCATTTGCAGATGGGCTACCAGCAGAAGAGATAATTACCGCACACACTCTATATATACAGTATGCATAAATCTCAATTTCTACAAATTGGGGCTCCCCTTTTAAATCTGATTATTCGAATCATCTGTCTTGGAGCCCCTTCATCTCCTTGTAGGAATCGTCAAATGCTCGTTTTTTTTATAGCCCCAGCAACAAGTTCAGTCTTGTCTTAGAAACAAGCATAATGTCTCAGAAAAAAATAAGTCTGATTTGGATGCTCTTGAAGCGCACTGACTGTATTAAGCACATCTACATTTTTAGACTCATGAATGCATTTGCCTTCTTGTCAGGCAGCCACTAATTTATGTTCCTTTTAGCATGTTGTGAAAATTAATTTGAAGAGTCTTGACACTGCTTTGAGATGAGCAAACATTACAGTAGAGTGTCTCTTCTTCTTTTGCTGTCAATCATACATTACAGTGTATAGTGTACAGGGATAGTGTTGTTGCAACACTGAAGTTTCTCACTCCAGTGCAATACTTTGAAAAATATTAATATCCAGTAACATTGTTGATACCATTAGGAAAAAAATTGGATGACTTTTCTGTGCTTGGTTAGCAGCAGCAGAATGACTAAACGTTAACAATAAGAGAAAGTGAGAAAGTTGGTTCCTGTGGAAAATGAGTATAAAACCATTTCAAATATCTTGAATCAATATGTGTCGATAAATCAATATTTTTACAACACTATTGAGAGATGTGTATCAAAAGAAAATTGGCAACAAATATAAAGTTGAAACAATTAGTCGGAAAATCAGTCAGAAACTATTTCGATAATTGATTGAGTACCTTGATTGATTTGTGTCAATGTGAATTCAGTGTCTTCAGGTCTTAAATGGTTGGTCAGACAAAACAAGGAACTCAAAGACTTAGAATAGAATAGAATGCCTTTATTGTCATTGTGCTTTACAATACAATGAAATTTGGAGCGCTACCCCATCATGGAATATACAATAAATGCAACATAAAAAAGCAATACTGAAATAAAATGCAGTTGTTAACATGCAAAAGGTGGCAATCAGTGGACTGAATTTGTTTCACCTTGGACTCAGGGAAATTGTGATGGGTATTTTTCCCAATTTAATGTCATTTTATAGACAAAACACTGAAGCGATTAACCTACAAAATAATAAGCGGGCTAACTGATGATGATAGTTGTAACCCTAATTAAATGCTTGGTGACTCTTTGGCTTGTTTAGTTGTTCTTTGATTAGATATTTACTTAAATTAGGAAACCTCTAACTTTACTCTATATTTTACGTAGGCAAAGTTTGTTTATCAAACATTAAGAAATGTTGCATAATTTGTTACATGAAAAAAACATGTCTATATATAAACAGTGATAGCCTATCTAAAAAATACAGCCATGGTATCAGCACCAAACTGATCAGTTGAACTCTTCATGGTCTCTTTCTGTTTCCGAACCAACAAGGAAGAATCCAAAACGTTTCCAATAGCCGAGGGCTCGACTGCAAAAATCTGATTATATAAAACCATTGATTCAGTTTTTACCGTGTTAGTGACATCACTGTTTCCTGTTGTGTTTAACAGCCAATCAAAGTGCTCGATGCAAAGTGCTGCACAAAGAAGACAAAGACTGATTGATTTTATAGGTTTTTTAAGAAAAGAAGGTAAAAAGAGCAGATTTGTATAGCTGTTGCACACAGTATGCAGTCAGACTATTACTCACAGGGACAGTTTGAAAATGCTCTCTTGTTGGTGCACTCAAGTGTCAGTGAAAAAATTGTAATACTGCAAATTCTGTTTTACCCACAAGGTAGAGTGTCACTTAGAGAGCGTAACCTCCATCATGGCCAAATGCTGTATCTCGCATAAAGGGGAAAAAGAATTTGTGCGTCCGCTCCGTGATTCGAATCTGCTCCAAAATGCAGCTGGTTCTTCTTTGGTCCATGCTACACCCTTCCACCAACTTTCATGAAAGTGAGGCCAGTAGTTTTTTTGTAATCCTGCTGACAAAGAAACTGAAAAAAAACACATCACCTCCTTGGTGTGGTAACAATTCAAGCAAACGTGGGCAGCAGTGACTGTCTCACTTCAAGCCTTCACTCCTCTGAAGTGTCCCTGATCAAAATACTGATTCTATAGAATCTTTAGGGTCCTATAGGCTCAGCTATAGCTGACCTCCATGTGGAGAAAGGCAAGTAAAAATAGAGCTACACTATTATGTTGAATGTAGCACATATTTTTCTCTCCAAGCTGCAGGCTTTCAGTAATAGCCGTCATTCATCGTAAGAAGGGTATAATTTACCTTCAAGTCAATGTCTTAATAATAAAGATAACTCTACATATGGAAAATTTTCTGTGCTGTACTGGAAGATGCTATGGAAGGTCAAAAAAACAAAAATGTGCTTTCAGATTTATCCGTATTAGTTTAGACATGGCCCAATTTATGCGCCTGTCAGCATGATAAACAGGCTGCCCTTATGGTCAAGTTGTTCAAAAGTGACCTCTCATGCTAGGCGAAAAGAAAAAAAGTCCTTCAGCCGAGAGCAGGTGAGTTTAACACACCTCTTCCAGACTGTTAGACATGCTGAGCAACATCTTTCGCTCCTGTCCGCTCCGTTGTAGAGGATGCTGCACCAGCCGGCACAACAGCTAGCTGCTCTTTGATTTAGCTTAGATCAGTGGAGTACAAAGGATATCTCAACTGGGATTTGTCAGGGGTAACTTTTTGTGTCTTCACTTTGATAAGGCATTGCAGCATTAAGAAAACACTGGGCGCCTATGAGTGGTAAAGAACAGCCGTCTAGACACACAGCTCCCTTTTTCCTCCACAACAAATCCTCTCGTGTTTGTTAAGAGTTCTGTGCTTTGTTGTTTAGTTAGCTTCCCCGTGGAGTGCTGCGGTATGTCTAGATTAGGATTTTGCTCATTACTACTTTATCATCACTAATTAGCCATTGTGATAGGTCTCTCGGACGTGTCGAAATTTTGGTTCCCGCATGTGTATTAGTGCTTAATCATCATCGGCGAGTCATCCTTCAAACACTCGTTAACACTTCAAAGGTTTTTTTGTTGTTGGTGTCGGCATGGAGGGAGGACAGGAAAAGAGATGTAGAAAGGTGTGTGCAAAGAGGACAGGTACAGCCCTAATGTATCCCTTCATTCAGACAGATCCAAGCTGATACACACACTGTTCTGCTGTCCCTTGTCTGAATATCCTCCTATTTCATTTCCTCTGTCCCCCCCTATGTTTCCCTTTAGAAACCCCTCCCTCTGTATTATAGCCTAGTGTGCGTGCATACTTAGCTGCTCATCCACTGAAGCCCACTTTGATGTATATTTCACTGCCGTTGCAGAAAACAGATGAATCGTTGGCTATACAGCACGGTGTCAAAGTAAGTGCGAATGTGCTGGCGCGCGTGCACGTGGATGTGACTCTGCGTTTGCACCCTCGTGTTTTCATTGATTCCACAGGGAGCTGAACAGTGTTTATGTAAATGAGGTGGCATTTAAACATATGCCCTGAACAATTATCTTGAAACAAGTATTTAGCTGCACAAAAACACGGCCGTGTTCGGAGTGAGTCGAGTACTTAGCTACAGATATTAAGCCATCATGAGGGGACAGAGGTGAGACGAGCCAACTGGCTTGCCATTTGGCGTGCCAGTTTGCTCATGGGCGTAAACACGATACCCGGGAATCTTTGTGCACCGTTAATGATGATCATAATAATAAGTGATACAGGCTCAGTATCAAAGAACTCCCTGAGGACGATCAAGCTGGTAATAACATCTTGACATTTATGAAGTTCGACAAATGTCAGAAAGAAAGAGATTAGTTAAATGTGAGTTTAAGATAAAAAGATGTTTGCGCAGTATGAGCTTAGAAGCAGCTCGAGCTGCTGAGTCTTGTACCATCAGAAAAAGCTATTTCAGAGTCAAGGCCCTTAATGCTGCAGTCACTCACATTCAGACAGTGTAATGTTAATGCACACAAACACACACACACACACATATACACACCAAGTCAGCCATCAAGCCCTAGTGGAGCAGTTTGAGAGTGAGCAGGTGAGTGCTGCTGAATACTAAAGTCCTGTACGACTGGACCATTCCTGCTGACCACTGCAAAGTGCTCCCACTGATCACCGCTAATGTCCTCCATCACAGCTTACACTCAACACTCCGGAGAGAGTGTGTGCGCGAGTGTGTGTTGGGGAGAAAGGTGGATAATTGGGACAGATGGGTGCGATAGGATGACGAGAAAGAGGAGGGTAGAGGGGGAGAGTCAGACAGTTGGCATCGATTTTAACACTCTCTCAAGCCTTTATTGACATTTCATTTAGCTAATGAATTCATTAGTGCTTCATAGCATAATAACCTCTACTTGATAACCAGGATGGTTCCCCAGAGGATGCCTTTACTCCATTGCCTCAGTATTTTCTGACTCCAAACCTATTCTCAGCTTTCTTTGATTTTTTTTTTTTACTCCCCTCCACCTTTGTTTCTTTTTCTTTTACCTAGCAAGTTTCCTCCCTGTTTGTTTGTGCTGCATTGTGTAACTTGTAAATGAACCCGTTGTTTGAGGTGACATAACCTGCCAGTCTCTCAACAGCAGCGCAGCAGGCCCTCGGGAATGATGGAGAAAAAGAGGGAGGCGCAAGATGTACAAGCGCATTCATCTCTGCCTATGTATAGGTATCTTTGTGCTCCTGCTCGAGTGTGCTCGCTGGCTTTGTAGTGCTTGTTCACCTCTGAGATGGAGATGATCTTTATTCAATTTACTGATGACTGACTGGCTCTTTATTCGTGCGCCTTTGACCTGCTGCATACACAAACACAATCGTGCACACGCTGACGTGCATGAACGATATTTAAACCTATCAAAAAACTATTTTATCAGCCACATAAAAGAAAATGTTTCAGCCAGAGGACTTGTGTTTGCACATATTCACAACCCTCCTTTTAGGCCAAATTTTTTTGTCAGACTTAAGATGCTGGTTTATGAATTGGGAGCATTTATTTATTCTTGTTTGAGTCTGATGCCTGAGAATTAAAATCTGCTGTATGGATGTCTGTGGTGCCAAGTGACCTGTGTGAGCTCCGTGTGGGTGTGTGTGAGCACGTTTGGAGGGTATGGTGTGGGCTGAGAGTGTTTGGTAATAGTTTGTCTGCTTCTGTTGATTTAACATTTTCATCATGAGGTTTGCAAACATCTGTAAAGTGCACATTCTGGTGTTAGACGAACAGTATGTTGTTGTGAGTGACACACGAGTTATAATGCACGCGCAAACGCACGCCACACGGACACAACAGATGGCCAACCTCTCATTTTGTATATTACCTTGGGACAGATGTTTGTCTGTGTGGTCATTAGTGATCGCAGCATCAGATAATTACCTGGAGACACACCAGCACATAGACACACACAAGCTCACATACAATTAGTGAGCGTTTGATAATTACAGGATGTTTGATGAACCATCTGGAACAGCAGCACAGGTAGAAACACTCAAAACAAAATCATACGCACAAAAGCCTCAAATCATAGTTATCAAACAAGTATCATTGCCCCCCCCAAAAAACACGGATAGTAAGACGACAGGTGAGAGATGAGGAGATAAAAGCGTTTTTGTTTCATAGTCATTAAGACGTCATGTCTCATTCAAGGTTTGGTCTAATCCTCTTTTATTCTCCTTGACTCTGCTCCGTCTCTGCCTTTTTCTTTTTTTTTTAAACTCTCATTTGCTACTGCCGTCTGTCTCTTCCTCCATCCATTTCTCTAGGCGATACCTTTGCTCTCATCCCCTCTCCCTGACACTTCTTTTATCTCCCTCTCCTATTGCTTTTCGTCTCATCTCTGCAGCCCATTCATTTTTTACCAGGTCAATGGTTCAACTGTTTAGGACTTTAAATCTTAGTGTGTGTGAGAGGGTTTGTGTGCGTATGTGTGTATAGCATGCCTATATGGGAGCTTGTCTGTCTGTGTGTGTGTGTGTGTGTGTGTGTGTGTAGGTGATGGGAGTAATATTGCAGTAGCAATATTGCTGGAAAATCCTTGAAGGAATGAAAGAAAAGAGAGGGCATGCTTTATTTGCTGGTCACTATTTCTGTTCTTCAATAACCTCAGTTTTACTCTCTGACTCTGCTTCTTATTCTGCTGCTCTACCTGGATTCATGCTTTCATTTACTGTAGGAGCAGCTGTGGGGAAACAATTATAGCTCTATTATGTCAGCGTGCATATTTGTCTGCATGCACATGTGGGTGTGCACGTTACACATATTTGCACCTGTGTGCTTGAATGCCCGCGTGTCTCCACCGCTGACACACCGGGCCGGGGTTAAGAGCAACTCAGACAAATTAATTATCTCTTCTCTGGAGGAGAGATGACTCACTGAAAGAGAGGCTGCGAACCAGCACCTCATGGTTGAGCAGGAGCCCAGGAATTACTCCCAGCCTTTCAGAAAACCAAGGGGCCTCCTTCTGAATAAAGCAACTTGGATTTCATCCTCAGCTTGATGTTCAGATCACATTTTTTCCCCACTTTTTATGTGCATAAGGCCGATTTATAAAAATAACTGCGACTGAAAGAAGTCGAGCAGGCACGTTGCATTTATAGATCAAAGTGGCAGAGGAATTTTAATGCATATGAACAAGTTTCACTTCCCTGAAATCGTTGACATAAGATCAAGGCTTTCATGTTTTGCATTGCTGTGCCTTGCACAGAATAGGCTGTTCTGGTGCACAGTGCACTGCTGAGTACACCAATACACTCACGCAGACCACTTTAAGTCACAGCTTAAATTAGGAGAACTGAGAGATTGAAATAACGATCAAAAACATATTACATAACATGTGTATATACTTTAATTTATATGCTCTCTTTGTATGTCTGCTGTCTAGAAAAATGGGGGTGTATATTCTATTGCCATGAGGGCGCTTGGCGAGACTGAGACTTAAAGCTATAGTGCGTAACTTCTACAGGTCCGTAAATGTCCGTTTCACCCAAGCCACTACTAGAGGAGATGACACAATGCTGATTAAGCTGATCGGCTCCTCTAACATCTCGCGGTATTTTTCAATATATATCATTTTTAGTATGCGTGTAGACCTGGCGCACAGGAAATGCTTCCTCACAACAAGAAGGGAGGGGGAGGAAGAGCGGAGAGTGTCATAGCAAGAGGTAGAGCGCAGGTAGAAAGAGAAAGCAACATGGCGGAGAAGCGGCCGAGACACGGTTCAGAAGTGGATCCTACCACAAAGGCAAGTGTTACTCTGTGTACGGTGTGTGGCGACTGGCAAGTGTTACTCTGTGTACACGGTGTGTGGCGAGTGTTACTCTGTGTACATGGAAGTGCCGCCGGCTTATTAGTTGTAATAACGCATTATCCGCTGGGAGGCGACAGAAGTTACGCACTATAGCTTTAAGTACATTTAGGAACTTTCAGAATCTCATTCAGTCAATACTTTGATCTGATATCATTTGATTGCAAGCATTTATATGTCAGTGGGGCATTACTGAATCTCAAGGCAAGGCTTTCATGTTTTTGCTGTCTCAGGTACATGACCTTTCACCTTTCCCCTTTGACCTCTGACAGATGGCCCTGGGGAAAAACAAGTGGTGGAAAAGGTCATTGTTAGGGTCAAAGATTCATGGGGATGAAATGGATATTACTTAAGTATTACCTTATTATATCTCTGCTTGTATGAGCATACATACAGGAAGGTAGACAAAAAAAAACACCAAGAGCACAAGTGGGGCAAAAAATACATGTAGTATTACAATAACATCGTGCGTGGTTGCATGTGTGTTCATTCTGGTGTGCACTCATGTTTATTTATCAAAGCAGATAGGACCTACTAGGACATTCTGATAGCGCTGGGTCGGTCATGCATCAGTAACAATGCATCAAATTATATCAGACTTACCTCCACCGGCAGCAAGAGCCATGATGCAGACACTAATAATTCATGCCGTTTGCTCCAACCAGCCTTCACATCAGCCGAGATGCAGAGAACAACCCACCGCAATTATCATGAGCAGCAGCATTCCTGTGTTTAGCAGATTGGAGATGCCAGGCGCTCAGCTTAGCGCTGTGCAGAAATGTCCTGGCTGCGCGCTGCCAGGATGGCAGGATCACAGTGGTCTGCAAGCAGCCTCCAGCTACCAGCCACCAGGCCTTGGCTACCTCCTTTATATGGGCAGGGTGCCCGTTTCCTCTGTCTGTTTGTGTATGTATGTTTGGTGTGAGTGTGTTAGCGCATTTCTGCACGAATCTGCTTTGGGGCCTTCTTACCCTTGCTGTGAGGTATATTCTTACCCTGTGGTACGGGATTAGTCACAACACTGAATGGGAAGACATGGAAACAGCAGCAGGGGAGGGGAAGAGAGGAGAGGAAGGGAAACCCCACAAAGATGAGAAGGAACGTGTGGGTGGATTGTGTGAGTGCATGTGCGCTGCATCGAATGGGTATTCATCAATTTCTCTAAGATTCTCCACTTTTCCTCTGCCATAAAACCCAGAGGCAAGAAGTACTGTAAACACAAACTCTGTAAGATCTCCTTCTCTCTGCCTCTTTTTGTGTCTCTCTCTGTCATTCCTCCTGTTTCACTCTCTTCTCTCCACACGTGAAGTTAGCAATGCGTTAGCGTGTGTGATTCTTAGGATTACATATGCAAAACACGTCTATCGTCTAGTGAAGAGAAACGACCATAATGTGAGGTCTGGAGGATGCAGAACATATTGTCTTTCATCTCTGAGTGTGCAGGTGTTGCAGTTGCCAAGTGCTTGTCGTGAAGAGTATAAGCCCCGTTCTAAATTCTCGAGTTAAAGCTCGAGTTAACTTCCAGGTATGACAGAAATGTGTGTTTTTGGAAAAGCTCTGGGAAAAAGTGTGAGCCATGCACTTCACAAACCAAGCCAAAATCTATGAACTTTGTGTGCGTGGCTGCATGTGGGTGTGTGTTTGTGTTTATGTGCGAGGATGTGAAAAATAGCAGCGTGTGATTTATGTAAATGAGTGTCATCGGCCGAGGAGGAGGCAGAATTCCCAGGCCTGATGAGTGGCTTAATGATTCATCAGCCTGGCTGAGGCAGGCATCAATAATGGATGACAGAGTGGGTCATGCAGGATTGCTCGCCCCTTGATTAAAGTGCTCCACAGCTAAACGCCTCACTTCCTCCCTCTTCTCACCCTACCTTCTGCTAGGATAAATACAGAAATGTGCCGTACACGCACACCCCCGCACACACACGGTCACGCACACCTCTTCCTCAATCTCTTCCCGTACAGCCTTATGTCATCTCACCTCTCACATGCTTAATAAGCTCTCATCCCTTCTTCATCTCCTCACTCTGCTTCTTTGGTCTTAATCCAATCACCGCGAGTGAAAGAGGGAGAGAGAGGGGCAGAGAGAGGCTGCGAGAGAGCGGGAGAGGGGGATAGACGAAGATGGAAAGCGTGGGAGAAAAGAAGAGAAAGCCACAAATGAATGCTTTATAATTTGTCTGTACAGAAATGGAACCTTTCTCTCTGGAGATAAGACAGCAACATAAATGTTCTTTCTCTCCCCTCCGCACACAGAGAGGAGGGAGTCGTTTTCTCTCTGTCTCTCTCTCTTTAAGCTGTATGTGGGTGTTGGTGTGACAGGACAAATCTCTGTCTATTAGGAGACATAAACCTCTAAACCCCGAGCTACACGGCCATACATACTAATGCAGCCATACAGAGGGCTGGATAGAAGTTGGGAACGATAGCGAGGACACACTGAGAAAGAAGGAGATGTGGAGAGCAGAGAGATGGAAGGAGGCAGAGCAGGATGTTGAAAGCAGAGAGTCCTGGCGGGATTTCAATCCCCGGCCGGCACAGGGTCTTAACTGCTACACAATCTTTGAGTACAGCAAAACCAGCTTTAACAAAGTCAGACTGACGTGCACCACAAAGCAAGTTCAGTGAGCCTGCGTGTGTATCCCCTGTATGAGTGTGATGATGTTGTACCAAACTATTCATTCCAGCCCTCTCATCTGTAGTATCATGCACCATGCACTCATACTTTAATGTGCCTGAGAAAAGATCACTCACTCTTATTGGACACACTCATGTTATCCCTAGATAGCACTAAAGCACTGCACAGAGCGAACATGCACACACACACAGACACAGGCTCACCCGTGTTTCAAAGCTTCAAAAGTACCCGCAATCATAAATGCCTGAAAGACAGCAATCATTCCTCAATTCACCGACAGCAGAAATCCATCGCTCTCCCTCTGCCGTCCTCGCTCCCCCTCATCTGTAAGTCTCTGAGTTGGCGAGATTTAGCCGAGCGTTAAGAGTGCAGCATGTAATCTGAGATCGTATTAATCCTGTTCTTTAAATCTGTCACTTCCCAAACTGATTACCTTCATCTTCTTAACTTGTCTTTCACTCTAATCTGTATCATCACACTCTGACAGATTGCAGTCACAGCTTGATCACTTGAACAGATAGAGACGCAATCCGCTTTGAGGCAATCAATCAGCCGCCTCGTCTGGACAGACAGACAGACACAGTCCAGGATATGATTTGTGACTGGTGTTTAACAACCATAAACTGTATATAAATCACGGATGTGGCCACTGTGACATCACCCATTGGTTTGTGGACTCCTGTTTCAAAATCTTGAGCTTGGCATTTTGGTTGTCAACATCTGGGATTTGTGGAGCCAAAAGTGGCCCAAGGTGACAATATTTAGACTAAATTAAACAAGTGAGTTACATAAAAATTCACCCACTGGGTTGAAGACGTGGCATGTGTACGGCCCCTAATTTCCAGGGCTGGTACCTGCGGTTATTCCACAGGCTAGTTAATAACATGTCAGGCTGGAAATCCAAAGTGTGGGATCATTTTGAGAAGGTGAAGGACGAACCCAAGGTGATATGTAAACTCATCTTCATGGGTTGACTAAAAACATGACGCATCATTTGAAATATGGAAGTAGCTACATGCCCATTAGCCACTTAGTACAATCATTACTGCTTTGCTGACAGCGTCATTAACAGGCGGCTCACTCAATGTGTGACGTGCACTTGTAGATAAAATATAGGCCTATATTAATGAAGGTTCATTAGTACGGTTTTGTATTTCTCTGTAATGTAGCACAGTGTTAACAATGTTACTGATACTATTCTTTCTCACACCCTCAACTCAAACCATTGTGTTGCCCCGCCTAAAATACATAATTTAATAATTACATTAATATCGTAAACATGCGGGCGACTAGTTGACTGATGGCTCTAAATGATGACGATTGGTCGACTAGGAAAGTTCTTAGTCAAGAGCAGCCCTAATCAAGAGCGAGAAAGTTCACTTGGCAGGTTGGAGTGGAGGTGGATGGGTCCAACAAGCACAGGACTTTGACCCAGGGATTGGTGTTGGTGTCCAATGTGAATGTTGAGTTATTTTGTCACATGAGTTGTTAGTTATCTAATTTATTAGTCACATGAGTTGACTGATGTTACTGACATCAACCACAATCTTTTCCCAACCCTAGCCATGTTGTTTTATTGCCTAAACCTTATGACCAACCCCCTGCGTCAAGATATAACAGAAAAGGCTGCCAAAAGGTTTTTAAAAAGTTTCAAAAGCATTCTAAAATGGGTGTCTGTGGGGACTGACCCCTTCTGGAGCCCATCTGAAGTGGCCATTCAAGAAAGTGCAGTTTTTGGTACTTCCATATTGGCTTCATTCTTCGGCCCGGGAGGGTGCCTCTTGGTTACGACCCTGACTCAGAGGAAGCAGCATAAAAGTGACACAACAACTTGCAAGTTTATCGCAAATAATGTAAACCAAAGAATAACAAAGAAACAGAAAATGGTGGCCGCTGACACGAGCTGCATGGGGTTGAGAGAGAGTGTGGGTTGCTTGACAGGGCTTTTAAGGCCAGCTAACAGGTGCAAGAAAATCAGGGGCTGATGGAGGTTACCTGCAAAACACGGCATACAGAAAAGCAGAGGAGCTGAGGACATAACAGTTGTGTGTGTGTGTGTGTGTGTGTGTGTGTGTGTGTGTGTGTGTGTGTGTGTGTGTATGTGTGT
This sequence comes from Epinephelus moara, assembly GCF_006386435.1. NCBI lineage: Eukaryota > Metazoa > Chordata > Actinopteri > Perciformes > Serranidae > Epinephelus > Epinephelus moara. The sequence continues at coordinate 23,606,878 of NC_065511.1, read as the reverse complement.
GTACCATCTTAACTACACTGTATATCCATTTATCCATGCAGGGTTTTCACTTGTGTCTGTAATTTAAATGTCAAGAGTGTATGGTCCATATAATTCCATTTTTCTGCCAGCTGGGAGAGGAAAGCATTTTATATTGGAGATGACATTTAGCAAGGGGAGAGAAGCCGGATAGGCACACAGATGGAAGGACACATACCTGACAAGGCCTTTTAATGCATGAGAGAGGAAAACAGATATGAGAGGAACTGAGAGAAAGTCGAAAAAATATTATTTAAGACTAGAATGGAAAATATATCTGAAATAAATGAAAAGAGGAGAGGTTGAAAAGATAAGAGATGATCAGATCACACCAATCTAGCCGTCCAAGGATGTCCTTATGTCATTTTCACCCCTGAGAGCAGCTGTGGAGAGAGTATCAAAGAAGAAAAGAAGAGGTGCAAGAAAAACAGACTGCTTACACAAAGATTACTTATATCTGTTGCAGATATAGAAATGGCAGAGACTAAAGTTCACCTCTTTATCCTGTATACATACCATCCTTTGGCTGCCTGTAATTGGTTTATGATGTTCTCCTTAATGTGCACTGAGAGAAAGAGGAAGAAAAAGGAAACCTTTGCCTTTTAGAGAAACAAATGCGAGTCCCTGAAGAGCACAGTGAGTGAGTGGTAGGATCATAAAAATACATTAAAAGACACAGAGGAGACCACAGTTTGTAGAACGGCAGGGTATTTTAGGAATTTGCATGCACGCTTTCATGCATTTGTGCTTCTGCCTTGATCCCACCCAACACAAATTTTATCCACAAAACGGCTGGAGAGAAACTATGGGTCATGTTTGTTCAAGTGGAGAGAATGTTTTAAGATGTCCTCTGCTTTTTTTGGGGTTTTTTTGGACTGAAAGCTATGCTCTGCCCCGGTGAATCAGTTTAACTCGTCCTGCACGAGCCAGAGGCTGAGCTCACATTGTATTCAGGATGACACGAACACAGAGAGATTGAGAGAGGAGGGGGAGGACGTGGTACATTTTAAATGTGGCACCGAAAAGGAGTGATCAATGATACAGTGCATGAGTAACCCTGCGAAAACAAGGGAGCCCTGTTGAATAAGGAGGAGATGGAGAGAATGAAGTCAGGGAAGGTGGACAGATCAGCGGAGGGGCTCTTTGGCCTTGCATTGTGATGGACTGAGAATTAAATTTTGATCGCTCACTGAGTGATCGCTCTGCCGGGCCTTGTGACTAATCATAGATTTATGACTCAAACAGGAGACCGGTGCGATTTGTTCATGCCACAAGCTTCCTGCTGTTGCCCCAGACTATAGCAGTATGGTTATTTTGAGGCTTTAGAACACCCGTCTCTCATTATTCTTCACGTTGTGTTATATTTGGATGCGATATGTCACATTATATATAGAGTCTGGGCACTATCTGGTAGTTTGTTTTTTTTAACAGACAAGTTTAGGTCTTAACATCTACCAGCAGCTTAGATGCCAACAGATGTGTTGAGACCGGATTAATTTTTAACAGTGCAACTGTAACACAGTACTGTAAATAGCGTGACAGCAGCACTACTGTGCAGCCTTTAAGTATTCAGGAAGTAACGTATTTTCTGTTTGTTTCAGGGGGTATTTTGGATGTGCTTGGGCAAATAGATTTAAAATAAAACAATAACGACAAGGTTATGGTATAATGTCTTCAGTGGCTCTAGGAATTTTTTTTAAATCTAAGGAAGTGTATATATAGATATGTATATAATGTAAAACTAGTCCATACCCGGGGATGTGTTATGTATAGAGGAATAAGAAATCAAAAAAAGTATATTAGAGGAGATGCAAAATGAGAGCACTGTAAATGCACTGTGTAATAATGTAAGACAAACAATGCACACTGTATTTAGAAACATGCTTTATGGCAAAATACATGGAGCATAGTTTTGGCTGACAGCACGGAGGCACGCGCGTGCGCGGGGCCGTGCGCGGGCACACAAGTACACGCAACACGGAGAAAGAATGAAAGAAACAGTGCAAAGTGCACAGCACAATGTTTAGTTTGTAATGTTTGCATGTATGTCAGTAAAGTGAAAATACGTAATGGCTGGCTCGCACACACAGACACAGACACGCGTTCGTTCAGTAAAATAATTACCTTAGTCTTCAACAAGTGTTGGTGTTTGAAATTGCATGTCCCAGCCATAAACTGTGGTCCGAGTGCAGGTGTTTTCCAAGTGGTGTTGATCCGCAAGTGTTGGAGATAAAGGCTTCCTAGCCAAACTGTGGTCTCCACGAATGCGTAGCTCGCGCTGCTAATGGTGCTCACAGTATGAATGTGTAGTGGAAAAACGTGAATATAAACAGTAGAAATGTGGGAAAAATGCAAAAACGGCATTGTGGCTGTCTGCATATGACCAAGATGAAAGCCTATGTGCAAGTTCAGAGAAGTAGGTCAAAGCAGTGAGGAGGAAAGCGGATGATGACAGACGGACGGACAGAGGTTTCTCCATTTAATAGTAGGATATATTCCTGATTGAACTTGACATTTAAAGTTCCGAACAAAAATCCTGTGGTACAAACTCGGGGCATAGAGTTTGAAAGACCTTGGAATTTCCTAGAGGTGGGACAAAGTCAGTGTTTTCCAAGTCACAAGTATGTCTCAAGTCTTTGCTTTTAAGTCCCAAGTCAAGACAGTCAAATCCCGAGTCAAGTCTCAAGTCCTAAACTCTGAGTTTTGAGTCCTGAACAAGTCATAACCAAATGAAATGCCATTTTTAAAAGCAGAGTAATAATTTACTAAATTTACAAAAATCATAAATGTTTTTATATTAGATAATATATGCAAACAAAAATTGAGCTTAGCATTAGTTCAGGCAGGACACGATGTCAAGCACAGCTCACATCCCAGCTACATCAGCTGATCTCAAACAGCCCAATCAACTGATGGATCAGCCAATTGATGGAAGGGAGTCAGCTGATAGATCACATGATTCCTTTCTATGCAGCCAGTTGGTGAATCACATTCAGGGCGCCCTATTTAAACTGCTCTGGTCTGCCTACTGTTGCTGCTTCCTCTGCAAGCTGCTATGCAACTGCCTCCACCCCAGCTCCTCCTTTTCATGGTGTTTCTGAGTTATCAATGTCAATTCTGTTTGTCATCAATGCTCATTCTGTTCTGTTAACAGGGGTCTTTGCTGCTGCTCTGCCTGTTTGAGACTTTTCATGTGGGCACATGGAAGGGCAGGGAGGTTTGCTCTCTTGGCCTTAAGGCTTTCCACGTAGGAGCATGGAAGGGCAGGGAGGTTTGTTCTCTCTGCCTTAAGGCTTTCCATGCAGGTGCGTAGGAAGGGTGGAGAGGTGCACTTTCTCCACCTTAGGCTTTCTGCGTAGGCCCAGGAAAGGCAGAGAGGCCCTAGAACAAAGCCATAAGGCAAAATATTACACTGCAAATGTAACATTAGGTCTTCAGGGTTCTCTCCTGTAACATGACTGGATGCTGTCGGATTTGTTCAAACAAAGTGGATCTAGAGTATTAAGTGTTAGCTTGCTGGGAAAAGCCCTTATGTTAACAGATTTGGGAAATGATAGTAAATCAAGTGATTCATGGCACTCTTTTAAAAAAGAATCCTTTTTATTCTTTGGGTTATGGGAAGGTATCAAGTATTTTCAAGTCAAAAGGCTTCAGTAACAAGTCATTGGTGTTGAAGTCCAAGTCAAGTTGAAAGTCTTCTTCAATTTTGTTAAGTGGAGTCTAAAGTCATCAAATTTGTGACTCAAGGTTGACTCAAGTCCAAGTGATGAGACTTGAGCCAATACTTCTGGAATTTAGCCTGAATTCATGTCGAAATAATAATAAAAAAAATATGTGTTTCCAGCTGGGATGATGTACATGAACGCCTCTCAAGTTAAAACAGATGCAGAAACATGGCAGACAAATTCATTCATACATTATTCTTATCCATTTATCCTATTCAGTGTCACAGGGGTCTGTCCAAGCTGACACTGGGCAAGAGTCGGGGTGCACCCTGGACAGGCTGCCAGACTATCACATGGCTGACACATGGAGACAAACTACAAATATCATACAAGATTTTTTTTGCTCACATTTAATTGTAATATGGCATTAGGTTGTGGCCATTAGTTGTTGTTTATGTAGAGTGACCTACATTAGTTAGAAATGTCTGGGACAAAATTACTAATATGAAGCTTCAGACTGTTATCGGTGTGTTTTTTAAATTATCTGAGCATTAAAGAACAAAACACCTTCACTGTAACTTCCATGTTGTTTCCAAATTTCTACTGAAAGCTCATGAACACACTAAAGTTGGAAGAACGTCTTCCCAACTCGGGAAAGGGGAGCATCCAAGAAACATGTGAATGCAGCATTACCAGGCAGGGAGGCTGTGACAGAAGAACCTATTAGGTTGCATTATGGGAAATGTAGACTCCAGGGACTAAAAGTCAGGATATCTCAGCCACTGCTTTACTAATTCTGATATATATTTATTTGATATATATTTCCTCCCACAGTAGTAAAAGTGGAAAACCAGATTAAATGTAAACAAAACGTCTGTTACAATGGCTCTCAGTTTAAGTATCAAATCCAGGGAGATGCGCTCCTCATTTTGACAAGACAACATAGGGCGCAGGGCAAATTAGCAAATATAATCTCTTCATCATTTATTCATTAGTTTGTTTGTCTTGCATGCTGCTCAACTTAAAAGGTCAGAGGCAGATGGAACATTTGGTTATATTTTGAGCAAGAACCAAAGACAAACGCCGGTGATTCACAGTGAAGAGACCGGTGCTTAAGATAGTATACAGGTTACACAGAAACATGAGTCACAACACACCTGACTCAGGCACACTGGAATATACTTTGTACTTTTCCCTGTGTGTCGGGTCGATCTTGTATTGAGAATAATTTTAGCCTGTCTGCTGTCTCCTTCACAAAGTTGGTTGCTGGCAGTGTGTGAGATGACGTAGCTCACTGCTACTAACACATCTGTCCCTTTGGCTGTAAGGAAACTATCTATGGTCAACACATCTGTGGTTTTGGCTATGCCTGCTCTATGTACTTGTTTTGGCCACACTTCTAACTGGCTTTCATGATCTGAAGCAAACAAAGATACACAAGCACAACACTATCAGATGGTTTCACATAGACAAAAACGCAGGCTGGGACGTAGGTACAGATGCATACACACACATCAAATGAATAAATGGGTGGACACTGGCCATAGAGGCATATTAAAGGCAGTCAAGGGAGATGCATTAAGGCTGCAAATATCAGCTCATTAACACTCAGCTATCCTGTTTGGCAGTCTGCTGTGTTGCTGTGTGTGTGTGTGTGTGTGTGTGTGTGTGTGTGTGTGTGTGTGTGTGTGTGTGTGTGTGTGTGTGTGTCTGCCGCTGAAATCTACAGGTCATTACGGTAACAAGCAACTTAGCCCTCAGGTCAGCTGTCATTAGCTACAGAAGAATGGCCAGAAATCAACACAGCAGCGCCAGACTCTCACACTGCCAGACTCTCTCCACTTGTGCATGTGTGAATGCATGTGTGTCTGACGGAGAGAATCACACAAACACTGTAGAGACGGGCAGAGAGGAAAACAGAGAGGCAGATACACGTATATAGTCTCAGAGAGGGGGACAGAGTGGGAGGCAAACAGATTTGCTGATTTTTTTTTAACTCATTTTTTTAAACCACAAATGGAATTGTTTCTATTCAGTACATTGGCCAAGTTAGAGTGATAATTATAGCTGAAGATAATTAAAGACTTAATTGGGCTTGATAAACAGTTATGAATTGTTTATTGAATTGTTCTGTGTAGCAATTAGAAGTTCTGAATTCATAAATATCTCCTTTTCACAGTTTGTCCCTTTTTCCCTCATCTCTCCTTCTCTCCATCTCTTTTCCTAGACATTGTATGGTTGTATGATTTGGACCATCCATGCAAATATGTCACCATTTTACACACCATAGAGCAGGGATGTCAAACTCATTTTGGTTCACTGGCCACATGTAGCCCAATTTGATCTCAAGTGGGCCGTACCAGTAAATCCACTGCATAGAAACCTATAAATAACAATGCTCCTTTCTTTCGATGCAAAGAAGTATATTCTGAAAATGTTCATTCATAAAACAGATGATGAACAGCCTGAGATGTCTTCAACTCATACGTCTCTGTTTTTCTACTCTCAGTCATTCCACTACTCCCTCTCATTACACATGCATTTTTCCAAACATTTCCACTCTTGTCTAGTAGCACAGGTATCACCACACCACCCAGAGTGTGAGATATTGAAGCAGCAGGTTAAGTTATCCTCTGCCTTTCAAATCATTTACAAATCAAACATTTTGACAGACAGGGTTTCACTAATATTGTTTTCAGATAGATGTCTGATAAAGATTGTTTTGCACTGAAGCAGCTGATTGAAAATACTCAATAATAATAAGAATCTTTACATGTGACCACAACAAGTATTCCTTATTTTTTCAGGGAACTGTGCTTGAGACAGCACTTAACAGAAAGGAGGATACTCCATGTGTAATAGATTGCTACTAAAGAGTTTCTAAATGGCCAGTAAATAATAAGTTTGTAATAAAGGCTAATAATGGGTTAATAAAAGGTTATTACAGGGCTAATGACAGTTTAATAGATTGCCAAAAGGGTTTTTAAAAGGCCAATAAAGGGTTAATGAATTGTTACTAAAGGTTTTTAAAGGGATAATAAAGGATACATAAATTGTCAATTAAGGGTTATTAAAGGGCTAATAAAAGGTTATTACAGGCTAATTGAAGGGCTAACCCTTCATTAACCCTAAAAAAAAACTTTATTTGCATTTATTAGCACTTCATCTACCATTTATTGACCCTTTATTAACAGCATATTAGCCCTTTAGTAAATATTAACAATTTATTAACCTTCATTTTCCTTTTAGTAACCATCTATTAACCCTTTACTTAAAAGTTATTAGCCCTTTATTAGACCTCAAATAACCATTTAATAACAATGTATTACTAAAGGGTTATTAAAAGGCTAAAAAAGGGTTAATAAATTGTTAATAAAGGTATTCAAAGGGATAACAAAGGTTTAATTGATTGTTAATAAAGGGTTATTAAAGGGCTAATAAACAGCTAACTTGCTCCTGAAACCTGACATCTCATAGTTTTCAGAAGTGCATCAATATGAGGTGTATTAAGTCAGATTGGACCCTTTTGCAGGCCAGCTGTGGCCCATGGTCCGTATGTTTGACATCACTGCCTTAGAGAGTGAAAAGAGACTGAATTCTTCAGTCAGAGAAAAAATACAGCACCTTACTCATTAGATACCACACTTTCCAAGATGAAGTCAATTTCTAAATAGGCAGATGGCCTTGATATTTTTGAGAGACCTTGTCTTGGATGCTCCAAATGTTGCTTTGTGGAAAGGCAACGCTACACTTTTGAGGATACATTTTTAAACCACTACTTTTTATGTTCCATCGTTTTGTATTTCTTTATTAGCTACAAAATATGGAACAGTGGATATAAATACAATAAAAGCAGGTGATACACAAGATAATGTAAATTACAGACAGGTGTATCTAACGAGTCAGTCGACTGTCGCTCATTAGTTTTGTCAGTAATTAAATCTATTTCATTACTGAATAGGTTTCACAGCAACATGACGAGGAAATTAAAAAGATGGAAAAAAGCAACATTTTTGATTGAAAACAAAAGTCAAGGGAAGCAGCTTTGGAAATCATAATAACATATAAGAGATAAAATGCACACACAAAGAGGGACAGTATTCACAAGTTGAAACTAATCTCCAGTGTTATTACAGACATATACAGTTCTATAGAGGGTCCATATGGACATAGTGCTAATAGGCATGTAACCTTATACGACCTGTGCTTGTATCAGCTCTACAACTGCAATTACTGTAACAGTGGTTTCCTCAAAGTAAGCCATATTCATAAAGTTTTTACTGTTTCTCCCCGCAGTTGAAGTTCTCTTCAGTTTATATATTTGAACAGAGAGAATCTGTTTCCACCCGTTATGTTGCTACTGGGCTCTCTGTCTCTCTCTGTGTGGATTTATTATGCATGCTGAGTGTTATACTTCGGCCTATTTTTTTTTGCTAGTATGGATATATTTTGAATTCATGCTGAACCAAGACTGCAATTAAAACGTGTGTTGCCATGCTGTTAACAATTATCACATCTGACCAGTTTCGTCTCAGTATGTCCAAGCCAGCAAATTTAATAAGTCGGAGGATTCACACTTTTCTGTAAATGGTATTCAAGTACTCACCACTTGCCTGCGCACATCTAGTAGTATTCACTTATCCAGACATACTGATAAAAGCATAAAGAAAGAGAAACACAAGGGGAGGAAAAAGACAAAGTGCAAAAACATCTTAATCTAATTTTATCTGTATATTAGATCTTATCATTTATGTGTATTTACAGGGGTCATTATGTAGTTTTAGACTTAAGTAAGGGGATTTTTACTCTCTTTCTTTGTGTCTTTCTATTTGTTTAAGCCTATAGTTGATCTCTGCCATCCAATATCCTGTTTTGGGAGAAAATACATCAAATCAGGGAGACGAAATACTTTAAAAATGCTGTGTCAGAGTGAATGTACTGTCATATCAGTCTGTTAGTCCTCCCTCACACTGTCTCTAGGATGAGTCCAGCCATCCATGAAAATGCTGTTCAATATTTAATTACAACCAGCGAGACAGTGACCAGTGAGACGCGTGAAACAATTTAGCCGGGCGGTGTCTGTACACTATTTTAATTTTTTATTTTAATGTAATTGAAGAAATCATAACAAATTAAGCAAAAATTAAAACAGCAATGAACATATTCAAGTCACTGCACATAACCTCTGCATGTGGACTAGCTTCATCACTCTGAGCATTAAAGTAAGTTTTATTCAAAGTGTTTTCTGCCATACTCGCTGTTTGCTGTTTAAAATTTCATGACCACTTACACAGACTCTTATCAAAATCTGTCGACACAAAATGTTTGAACGTGTTTTAAAGGGACGGTTCACCCCAAAATTAAAGTATATAATTTTTCCTTTTAACTGTAGGGCTATGTATTAATCCAGATTGTTTTGGTGTGAGTTGTTGAGTGTTGGAGATGTCGGCCTTCTCTTTGATATAATGGAACTAGATGGCACTTGGTCTGTTGTGCTTAAAGCAACAAAAATATACATTTAAAACTCATCAGTAATGTCTCTTTCCAGAAATTATGACCCGGTTACTCAAGATAATCTACAGACTTTGTTGTGAGCAGTTTCATGTAGGAACTATTTTCTCTTACCAAACAAAAGGAAGCATGCATCTACTGGTAGCTGAGAGGCTCATACTCAAGACAGAGCGAGATGTAAACAGTTCAGTGGTGCTAGGTGAGCCGGCAGTAGATGCACGCAAGGGCAGATTGTCAGACAATGGACAGCTGGGCAGAGAAGTGCAAAAGGCCCCACAGCCATTCCTAGATAGAGGCAAGACACACACTTTATAGTTGTTTAGCCTCTTTTTGTGTCATTGTTTTGCTATTTTTTAAGCACTAATGCATATTTTTTTCTGGTTTTGTGGCTCTTTATAGTCATTTTGTGTGTCTTTGAGGTAATTTAGTGTCTCTTTGTGATTGTTCAACACATTCTCACTCTGACCTCGCCACATATTGACGTTTGGTCATGAACTTTCCACATCCTGATATGACGTGCAAGGTTTTTGTTGGACCCATCCACCGTCCCTCCCGCCCGTTCCACTCCGACTTTCGCTGCCTTAACTTTCGTTCTTGTTCAGAAGCGTTTCCCCCTGACGCCGCCGAGTGCCAATGAACTATAACAACAACCAGCCATGTATCAAGTCGACATTTAAGGACGGCTTTATTCTTCAGTGTCTGACGTCGCAAGTCACTACCCGAGGGCCGGATTTCAATGACTTTATAGTGAGACCGGGTTGGTTTGTTTTGCTCCTTTTTGTAGTTAGTCTGTGTATCTTTGCAGTTTCTTTGTATCTCTGTTTGGTCTTTTTTAATCTCTTTGTGGTCCGTACATGTTAATTTGGGTGACATTTTGCAGTTGAGAGCCAGAGGGCCCCCTTTAAACTGTGGGTCCCCCAGCCCTGTGCCTGGTAGACTCGTTCAGTAATTCTTCCGTGCATGCACACTTGTCTCTGTGAAGTGATTTAGTTGGCAGGTGTAGTTTGGTAGGAAGAAAACAATTCCTACATGAACCTGCTCACAACGAGGTCTGTCAATTATCTTGGTTAACACTCGATAACTCACACCAGAAGAATCTAGACTGATGAAAAGCACCATGGATAAGAGGAAAAGTATGTATATTGGATATCAGGGTGACCCTTTAAATGGTTGTTACATATGTAATGCAGCTTATTATTTAGTGGACCGCTATCTTAAATAAGAGACAGTGCATTTTAAAAAATAGTTGATGGACAGGATAATATCAAATTCAAAGAAAAATGCCTCTCTCTGACCTTGAGGTTCCACCTGCAGTCAGCTTACTGTCAAGATGTTAGTAAGAGCTAGGTTATGACAGTGATAAGCATATTATCTAAGGTGTCTTTGATTTTCTGTGCAGATCAGCAGTCTTGAAGGTCAAGATCACCAGAGAGAGAATTCTGAAAAGCTTTTAGTTATGCTTATTTGAAATCTCCATAAGTCTCTGTGCAGCATGCCTCCAACTAATAAGGATGTCATTTCTGATTTAACACACTATAAAAGTCGGAGATCCCCTCCACAAAAAAACAAGACAAAAACCGTGAGGGCAAGTTTGAATGGGTACGGTGGCTGTGACAGGGAGATTGCATCAGAGAGGTGCCACCACAGCTTCAGTCTGCAGAACTCCCAGAGCTTCCTTAAGGGACTTTGTCTTTCTGAGGAGTTTTTCATGAATACATTGTATATCATTACTTTTCAGTGCACAAATTTTCAAACGCTGACAGACCACATGTGTAAAACACTTTAAGCGTGACCTGTTCATTTCCACAGAGGCTCGAGACATTGAATTACATGCGTGTGTGTGCCTAAAACTCCGGTTATGGTTCATAACGACTCTTATTTGTAGCATAATTTCAGCTATGAAGAGGAATAACACGGCACTTCTCCCACAAATTGACGATAAGCAAAAAGGGGAGAGAAAAAAAAAAAAGCACGGAAACTCATTCACATTCACAGCGTCACACAAACACATATAATCATGCAAACAATCACCGTCCATTCAGGTCTGCAGATATCAGTCGTGCTTTCTCTGCAAACAGATTTATGCTAGTGAGGTAAATTGAGGTCTAGATTAATTTAGCACTGGTATATCAGGTTGACAGACTGTGTGCGACTGTGCATGCATAAGTGTGTGTGTGCTTGTGTCTATGCATTCAGCGCCAGTGCATAAGCGCAGAAATCGTATGAAGTGTATACATTTAGGGTAAACATGTTTGATTTTAGTGTGCAGCAGGAGGGTGGGTAATGGCGTGTCAGGATGCCACCGACATAAACAAATGGCTCCTGAGTTCACACACACACACACACACACACACACACACACACACACAGTTTCTGCTTTCATGCATTCACACCTTCTCTCATGTACATACGCCCCTCTCTCTGTATATATTTTCTCCTCTTCAAAATAATTACCCTGACAGAACGCAGAGAGGTGAGAAGAGAGGGTTAGGGGGTACAAAGGCAAGCGCACAGAAAAAATATACACATGTTCACATGTATAATGAGTATGTGAAGGCATGCACATACAGAGCCCCTGTGTAATCTTACATAAGGCCAAATGTTGACAACTACGCAGCATTCATTATCTCAATCTCATCCCTCTGGCAGCACTCAGATGAAGGCTGCACTTGGTGATTGGATCATTTCCTGGTCGTGACTTAAGACTGCAGCCTAGATCAATACCATGACACACACACAGAGCAGCACAGGATCAATGTATATTAGTTACCTGTCTGTTTATTTTATTATAGAGGTGTCAGCCTGCTGCTTCGACCTCCACTCCTTTTCACCCATTCTGACTGAAAACCAGAAGGAGTTAGCCAGAGGATGGACCGTTTTTTCCTCCTGTATGTGTGTCTGTGTGTGTGGTTAAATATTACCTCGATGTAGCATTTATGTGTGTGTGAAAAGTGATGGCATGTACAACAGGGATTGCAAGACTCTGTGGTAGTAATAATGCAAGGTGTTTGTGCCTGTGTGTGTGTCTGCGAGGGCAAGCAGGGGTCATTTCTCCTCTTGCCTGCATTCCTATCCTCCCTCTCTTTTCCTTTCACCTCTGTTCCTGTGTGCAGGCATATTACTGAAGCAAATTGGGGCCAATAGACTCTGTCACTGCATGACCCAGGGCTCACCAAACAGAAAAGGAACAAGCGAGACAGAGAGAAAAAGGCAAATAGAGGGGATAAAAGGGAAGATAAAGGAAAGGAAGAAAAAGAGCAAGTTGCAGGAGGGGGAAAAAAAGCGGCTTGGACAGCATGAGAGCTAGCAAAGAGAGGGAGAGAGAGCCAGGAGATGGACGGAGGGAAGGAAAGAAGCAGAGGAGGATAGAGAGTGAGAGAAAGAAGTGACAACCTCAAATTAAATTCCCATCATGTCAGTGTAGAACAGAATTCAATAGTGTTTATTGGCAGCCCCTAGCCTCAGGGAAATTACATTCTGAAGCAGAGCATGGCATGAATGCACACACACACCCCTGAACACACGCACGCGCGCACACATATACACAAGCAAGCACACACATCTTTTGTACACAACACTGTGCATGTCCTCGGACCAAAAATAAAAAATAAAAAGCCCTCTGGCTGATGTGAGCATGCAGACAAGCGATTTATCCCCTGAGGTCCATGTGCCATTTGCGCAGTGCATGTGTATCTGTCTGTCCATGTGCTATTTACGCGCCTTTGTGTGTGTGTGTGTATTTGTCTGGAACTTTCTTCACATGCACGCTTTTGCCAGTGTGCAAAAGACTAAGTTGTGCATTTTAGATGCTCAGTTTTTCTGTCTGTCGGCCACAATTGCCACTCTCTCTGCAGTCAGACTCAGACTATTTGCCATTATAGTACATACGCAGGTTTCTATTACAGTGGCTGTATTAAATGTGTCCCCAGGCTCAAGTTGCCATGAGCACAGGGCTTCAGTGCCTTTGTCCAACCTCCGGCAGCAGCAGCAAAGGCAGCATACTTTAATGGGAAGCCGTTTAACAGTTTTATGCAGAGCACATGTAGAGGCTATTACTGCTGATGTCTCTGGGATGCAGATTTGTTCTAAATGGCTAACAATCTGCCATTCTTTCAACCCCCCACCCCCCAACTCCTCTCTGCCCCTCTAACCCTTTATGTCTCTGTCTGTTTATGCCTCTATCTCGACTCTCTCTCATTTCTCTCCCCCTGTCCCTCCAACACACTCACTCGTTCTCCCCGTCTCTCTCTTTCTCCAGGAGCGTGCAGAGAGGGCTTTGGGCTGCTCAGTGGAGGATCTGAAGGCTCTCTTCTACTGTGAGCTGTGTCACAAGCAGTACCTCAGACACCAGGAGTTTGACAACCACATCAACTCCTACGACCATGCACACAAACAGGTACATGGGATGCACCGGCACTGTAGCTACACACACACACACACATACACGCACACATACTGTGTAACAGCACGCTTACAGACATTTTTGTTTATGATCTCTTGTCATGGAATTTGGGTATTTTAGCATTATGCACGATGACGGAAAGCTACTCTACATTTCCATGTCAATCTGCCCATTGGGTACAGTTTCCCAGCAGGTAACAGTAGGAGTGTGACAACCACATCATCTCTTACAAGCACGCACACAGAGCTGGAACACCTCAACTCCAGACACATACACACAGACATATAACGTACACACACACAAAGACAGCTATGTATTTAGATTCCCATTTTGATACTCATGTTAAGATTAACTTAATTGATCCAGTGTAGGGCAATTTACATCACAGCAGTGCATGAAATATATGCAGTATAACACCAAGCATAAAATATAAATAGAGGTACTCTATACACAATATAGACATAACTGTGTTTGGCTAATATTGGGTTTTGTTTTGAGGTCCCACAGTCAGAAGTGTCCCCAGAAATTTTTCATAGGGGTGGCCAGATGGGGTCACTGAAAATCTTGGGTGGCACACCAAAACCAAAAGCCACAAATTAATTTTAGGAGTTCGCTTATAGGCCGTGTCAGTGTGGAGAATTAGGGAATTGCATACTGGTCTCTTATTCTACAATTAATGTTACTAATTATCTGATGTGCATAGACTAATACCACTACAGTAAACATTCTGATTTCCACAACAATCCTGTTTTTAATGCGTTATCGATCTATACGTTAGGTGATTAATTGGTCTTGAAATATGCTGTTTCTCCTTTTGCTTAAAAAGACAAATATACACCCTTAATTTGAAGGTGTACATTGATTGTAAGGAAACTATAGAACCTATTTTTATTCAGCTATCTTGAGGTGAGAGTTCAAGGGACCCCTTTGAAAATGACCATGCCATGTGTTCCCTTGCCAACATTTAACAAACAATTTGGTGCATTATGTAGTTCCCTTCCCAACAAGCTATGCCTACATGATTGGTACCGATGAATACCTTAGGTTGTCCTGTTTCACAAGATACCACTACCGTTGTGCTAGCATAAAGAATGAGTGTGCCACGGCCTCTTAAAGACAGTAATATGGGCCGCCAATTATTTCCACCAGAGGGGACACTATAGGGGGCATCAATTGTATCACCATGGCTCCCCCTCTGAGGTGACCACTGCCCACAGCTGCTGGATATGTCACAATAATAATAACTGCAAAAGTCGAACTTATTTTCTCTCCTCTGACCTTATTCAAAGTTAATTTGTAGGAAAGCAGTCAAGTGATAACCCAAACCAAACTGGGCATGAACATGAGAAAAAAGGTGTGAAAATACACGAATGACTGGGGACTGGGCTTTTTTCATCTCATATTGTGCCTAACTTTATAAATGATAACACACAGCTATGGAATTATTATGTTGATGCTCTTGTTCAAAATGTGACTCATGACTTAACTTTTCTATGGATGTCGGTTTTTGAGCCACGATGAAGGCCAAAATGTGGCCTGCAACAGACTAGGCAAGGCTTTCTGCATTTAGCTGAGCAATTTCTGTAAAACCTGTGGCCCCTACCTTCCATTTAAGAGGAGTGAGGAGTCATCAGTCGATAACAGTAAAAAAAAGTCAATAAACAACAGGTTGTTCAACAATTATGAATCACCGCAACCACGAGAGGTCCTTGAGCATACAGTCATAAATGCACATGCAAAATATTAGGCAGATTGGTCCAGTAGTAGTTAAGATTAGCTGGGGACAGACAGATACACACACTCACACACACACACACACACACACACACACACACGCTCAAACACATGATCCCTTCCAGGCTTACGCCTAGCGGAGATAATTTAGGGTGCTTTCACACCTGGCCGGTTTAGTTCGGTTGAATCAAAATTCGTTTGCCCCCAAAGTGCACTTCGTTTGGGCAGGTGTGAACACAGCAATCACACTCAGGAGCATACCAAAACAACCAGACCAAGACCTTCTTGAAGAGGTGGTCTTAGTCCGGTTACAAATAAATTCTGGTGCGGTTTGTTTGTGGTGAGAACGTGTTCCGACCTCGATCCAAACTTTGTTTGTGGTGAGAACGTGTTCCGACCTCGATCCAAACCAACTGCAGTCACATGACACATTGTCTGGGTTAAACATGAGCATGTTACAGTCCTGGAGGATTATTAATGTGCACCTCCTCCTGTACTGCCTTAATATGCACATTCAGCACATCCAATGCATCAACACATTGTTTTCTAGTTGGAGCCGCGCCTCGTTTTCAAACTGTATGGTTTGACTAAAATGAACAATGACAGCAATATAGTCCACGATGACCAGCGCTAAATTCAAACTGCGTAGTTGTCCCTCCATTATGACATTAGAAAGTGTCGCCTTTATCTTGCAAATGTACTCTTCTTCAACGTCGTGTTTACTTCCTGTTTTTTTCCTGCATGGAAATTCTGACCAATCAAGAGCACTGGTCCGCTTATAAATGCTGCTGTGAGAACATGAACCAACTCTTGGCAATTATGTAACTAACATAGCCCCTGATTCGGACCAAAGCAAGAGAACTCTCAGTCTGAAAGCACCCTTAGACAGTCAGACAGTATCAAGGCAATGACACAGTGTAAAGTTTTTTGTTTTTTTTGGGGGGGGGGGGGATTGTTTGTCTGTTTTTGAGGTTTTTTAAGCATTAAAGAGTTCCTGAAAGACCAAACAGATCATTAGGCTTAATATTGTATCAGAAATAAAGAGACCCAGTAGTTGAACCAGGTGATTAGGTTACAATAAATTAATACATTATAAATAGACTTGAGGAATAGAATCAGGTGAATAAAAACAGTAAACAAAGCAACCTGACTGAAAAACTGAAAGAAAAGAAAACTCAGAATGTGCACAGTATTTCAGTCTTACTTAATCTCCACATCCCAGTTTCATAATGGTGTAAGTTTCTCTCGCTTTTTTTCTAGTTCAAAATTTAGAGCAGTTGATTTGTATGTATCTAGTACATAAGGATGCTGCTACAAAATTCACTTTATTCTTCAATTTGTACTTCCTCCAGAAGAAAAATAAATATTCGGTTCCAAATAAAACATGGAGCTATTAGTCATAGCTCAAGTATGATTCTATTTTTCCGGTTTGGACAAGATGAGACCAATGGACCATTAGGAAAAGGCCCGGCAGCAGGTTTCCTCCTGCGTTCTGCTTTCACATCCATTTTCATACGCAACCTCCACTCTGGACTAACAAGCTGAAGGTTCTGCTGATAGCACATTCTCCTACAGCTATCTGTTGTCATGCCAAGGCATACACTCACATACAAAAACATACAGACATGCACTTACCCATGTACACACTCATCCACAAACACAGGCAGTCTCTCAACCGAGCCAAGCCACTTCCCACTTCTGAACGCCCACACTGTGCAACATGAAATAAACATAAAATAAGACAGTTCCTTCACTGTCATTGTTCTTTGAAAATGAATCGAAGCAACTGCAGGCCAATGTTAATGCTTTGTTTTAGCCAGCGGCAGGCACATGAAACGAGCTGCATGAGGCACTGAGCTGACAGTAGCCACTGGCACTGTGGGAACACACACACACACATACAGGCATGCATGCACACTCTGCCTACTGAGCAGACAACAGATGAAATTCTAGCTGAAGACAGCTTCCCTGCAGGAGTATTGGCTTTGGAGAATGGAAGCTGATTGCGTTTGCTCTGTCTCCTTTCCTTGTCATCGATTCAGGGATAAACATGTCTGAATGCAGCGCTTTATCAGCATTTACTGCTGATTACAGAAATTGCTCATTACAAGAGAATTACGCTCCCTTTTAAATAAAAGAGCAATCAGCCCATTAGCATGGCCCCTCACATGCTACCTAAGAATACATCATCCCTCATTCTGAGGCCCTAGTGGATATGAATCAACTCAGACTCATCCATAGTTGCCTCAGCCTGAGCACTCCTTAACACATCTAAAGGAATATTGATCGGGGCTTTGACAGATGGATTGAGCTTCACAGCACATAGCTAGACTGGCATGTTGGAGAGCAAGAGTAATATCACTTCCCGCTGTTGGGGACATGGCATCATCTTTGAAGACAAAAGTATCCGCTTTAAAGTGGGAAACGGAAATATCTCGGCCCTGTGTGCTCAGTGAAAATGGTTCTGCGTGCAATATTTTGTTTGGCTCTAAATTTAGCGACAGGTTTGCCTGCAGTGGGACCTGTTTTTAAGAGAGAACAATAACCTGGCAGAGTGCAAATGCAAGCGGAAGAAGGAAGAATTCATCTTCATATATTCCATCTATTATAGACTGCTCTCTCGCTCTCAGTCAGTGCCATGGACAGCTACAGTACAACGACTCTGATCTTTTCTTCCCCCCTTCTTCCTCCTCTTTCCTGGCTCTGTCCGCTGTCGTTCATTATGTATGCCTCTCTGCTTGAACATGATTAATATTTCCCATAGAATGAGTTTGGCATCAAAGCCCCTCAAAGCTCCTTACCGCACACTAACAAACACGCACGTGATCTTACACACATCTGCAATGCTCTAGCACCTATACTGTAAGACACGTATGTTTAAGAGATACAAACCCACAAGTGCTGCTCCGCTGGCACATACTTAATGCTGCTTTCAGTGAGCTGACAGTGGGATGTTAAGCATCGAGCGATAATGTAAAAAGACACCCGATTGTGTAAGACTCAGCAAAGATTAACCTGACGACTGTCAGCTCCAGCATAAGATCTGGGTGTGAAAGAGAGTGAGTGTATAAATAAATCTGATGTCTGAGGGGCTAATCTGATGAGTGCACGTGTGCGTGCTGTGTGCGATACATACTGTATGGGTGGATAATAGCGTAACATAATCTAAAAGTGAGAGTGGTGTAATCCTGTTGCAACTTATACTACAGGATGAATTCACAAATATATAAAATAAACAACACATCCTGAATCCATAAGTCATGGATGGATTGCACACTGAGGTAGCTGAAATATACTGGGAAGCCAGAGAGAATAAGACGGGAGATAGGAGGGATAGTGGTGCACGATTCTGCAGCTATTTCCAAACTTCTTACTCTCTCCTCAGCCTTTAGACACACATGCTCAGACAAATAGAAACACACCAACGTGCACATGCACACACAGACACACACATCTGCCAAGCATGGATAAAGGAGGGATTAAAGTGTGTCAGAAAAGGAAACCGGAGCAAGAGGCATGAATCATTGTTTCCCTGAGAGGACTGGCGCACCTATGGCTATAGACACATAGTTTCAGATGAAATACACTCATGCACACTTGCACAAAACACACACACAAAATTGAGCTAATTGTTTTTCCTTACATGCACTATGATTCAAGTGAAGACCCACCAGTTCGCTCAAAATTAAATTACTACTCACACTATGATGTGCTAGAGTTACTACTTACTTACACTGGTCTAGGATTTTGTCAAGTGAAACCTTTGGCCTTTACATTGTCTCAGATGGTTACTTTGTCAATGACAAGTGGCCGTGCCTTTGTGTTTGGTGATGTGCAATTTCAGCGTCAGCAAATCATTGCCTTTGGTGCACTCCAGCTTGAAAGAAGATGTCATTGGATCAGAAGGTCTCTCAAAACAAGCTGTGATGACTGACAAGGGCTGAACATTTTCAAGATTTCAATGGCAAGAGCATCATCATCATTAAATCACTCATGTCACTCATCTCAGCTGCGTCTGTAATCTGCTATTCACCAGTTGGGTTGTGTTTGCTCTCAAGCTGTGTGTTGGATGGAAGACGCTTTCTTCCGGGCTGAATGGAGTTAATTGGACATGAGCTTTGGAGGAGAACATCTGCAAACGCTGCTGACTGATGTGTACGGTTTGAAAGACAGCTGCCTGCAGAGAGCTTCCGAAAACTAATCCCCTCACTCTCTCCTCTCTTCTCTCTGTCCTACTCTTGTGCCGCCCGCTACCCCGTGCCCTCCACATACTTTTTTTTCTGTCCCTCCCTCTATCATCCTTAATTTTCATTTCCTGCAGAGGCTGAAGGAACTCAAGCACAGAGAGTTTGCTCGCAACGTGGCCTCGAAATCATGGAAGGACCAGCGCAAACAGGAGAAGGCTCTCAGGCGTCTGCACCAGCTCGCACAGCTGCAACAGGAAACCCAGCGGTGGGTAGGAGGCGTGTGTATTTGTGTGTGTCTGTGCGGTGGTGTGTGAGTGTAATGAGACCAGGGGCAGGAGTCCAGGAGGGTTAGAGTGCGTCACATCCAGTCAACGTTTCTTAGATTTGATGGATGTATCCACAGATGTTAGAGCACCCAGTTGTCCTAGATAGGCCACAGGTGAAGTAAATATTACATGAAGACACAGTCTTGCCAGCGCTCTGAGAGAAGATGATTTGTAAGAGGAGGGGATGAAAGTTTTAGAGAAAAATGAAGAGTGGAAAGTCGAAGTCGAAGTTAATAAAAATAAGTGAAACACGTTGATAACTTGCCCCTGGGTTTGCATACCTAAAGTAATCAAAACAACCGATAAAAAAAATACATCACGTAATAATCAACTTGATTGCACCTATTCCCTCTGCAATTAAATGTGTTTTCCTATAATCAGGCAATGATATGTGAACGACATCACTATGACTGCCAAGCCTCTGATTTATTCTTTGTTTCTTTCATTATGTCGTTTTTCTTTTTTCTCTCAATAGCATACTAATGCATTATTAATTAACCTTTATCCATAATTACCTTTTAATGTTATATCCATGCACTATATATACCTGTATAGTTATTTAAAGGTCCAGTGTGTAGGATTTAAGGGCATATATTGGCAAAAATAGTACAGTATAATAAGATGTTTTCAGTTGTGTAGAATCAACTGAAAATAAGATTCCTGTTTGGTTACCTTAGAATGAACCATTTATATCTACAAAGGGAGCAGGTCCTTGTCTGTGAAGATTGCCATGATGCAACACCACGTTTCTACAGTAGCCCAGAACGGACAAACCAAATACTGACTCTAGATAGGGCCATTAGTGTTTTCACATTGGCCACCTCAGTAAGAAGACCCTCCACGACGAGAGCCGAGGGAAAATTATGATTTTAATGTGAAACTGCTTTATTCAGTGTTTCACCGGGTCTGTTTGTTTTGGAGAGGAAGAGACCTCTGCGGATGATTTGGCTCCCAGTAAAAACCTCCTGTAGATCTGGCTCTTAAGTTATCAGAGAAAAGAGGTGTGAACACATTAGCTGGTGCTGGGCAAGCAGCCCGTCTCTGACATGCCAAACAGTGCCGGAAAAACACTGATTTGTAGCATGAAACTGTTGTGATTAGTGTTTTTACTGGTTTAAATCACCTGGTCTGTTTGTTTTGGAGAAGAGGAGACCTCTGCTGATAATTCTGCTAACAGTAAAAACACACTTTTATTGAATTGTATTGAATTTTTAATGAACTTTAATCACTGCCTCTTAATTGTATTTGTGCATTTGCAACACATGTTAAATGTCATGTCAATAAAGCCTGTTGAACTGAACTGAAAAAACGAACTGAACACTGATGGAATTCTAACCGGGAGAAGTTTCAGCTGGTTGCAATCTGCAATCCTCACCACTAGGTGTCACTAAATTCCCCTAAATCTTACACAGTATTCCTTTAAATGTAAAAGAAGCCAAACTAAAATCAGGAATATTTCACTTTCTGTTGCAGAGCCACAGGAAGGACATCTGGACTAAGGAGTACAGTCAGGGCTGTGAGACAGCAGCAAGACAGAGATGTGGACCAAAGAGACCGCAGCCCTGAGGACAAACCTGAACCTTTCAACCATACCCAGAGACCCCCCCCTACGCAACACAGGACAGCCCGTCTCAGCCATCAGGCAGAAGATCCATGCCAATCTCCTCCTCAGATACCCCCAGCTGCTGCTCTAGCAGAGTCCCCAATAATGACACATCCGGCATCCGATACAGACCCTCCTGCAGTGAACCCCCAGTCTTGGTTGGGCTTGTATCCCCAGCTGCCTCTTCCTGGGCAGGGGAGAGTGGGAGGCAGGCTTGGGGTGTCTTTCTGCTTCTCACGCAGGGGGCCCAGGCTCGAGCCTTCCGCCTCCGTTTTCTCTGACCTGGAGGAGGAGGAAAGAGAGAAGAGGGAACAAATGAAAGAAAGGATAAAGGGGATGCTTGAAGACATTGACAGGGAAATTGGGGCAACAGATGAGGGGAAACACAGTGAGAGTGAAAAGCATGAGTTCAGATCTGACAGTGTTAGACTGAGCGACACGGGGCCGATCTCCAGAGAGGCTGCCCATGAGGAGCAAGAGATCGAAAAAAGAGACCTAGTGAAAGCACACTCTACTATTTCCACAGCAGCACCTGATAATCAGAGCCATGATTCACTGTTCTTGCAATCACAGACCCAGGAGGCCCTATGGAGCACAGCACTTGCAAGGGCCCACATAGACACCGAACACACAGATAGCGAGTCAGAGAGAAAGCAAGAAACAGAGGGGGGGAGGGAGGGAAGTCAGTATATGTGTGTGCTGGGTAAAGATGGCTCTACCCGTCTGAGATGGCCCGTCAGTTTGCTCAAGTTCACCAAGTCTCAACCACAAATCTCCTACAGTTGCAACCCACTCTTCTTGAACCAACAAGAACCAGAACAACTCACAGAGAATCCGCGGGAGTCACAACAAAATCAGTTGCGTGCTCTCTCAGATGAATCAGATCTACGTGTGTCAGCTATTCTTACACCAGACACTCCTTCCTGTTTACAAAGACAGACAAGACAAGAGCTGAAAGCACACAGACAGGAAAAAGCTGAGGATAATTTCAAGGCAGAGCAACATATCGACGCGGAGACGGAAGCACACCTGTTCCTGAAGAACAAAAACCTTTCATTGTCAGAAACAAGAGCAGAAAGAGGTAGATGCACGCTAAGTATGGAGAATTGTGTTAGGGCAGCTTCCCATCCATTTGACCTAGCTCAGAATGACAGCTCTGACACAAACTCCCAGAATCCTCTGGGAGGCAGATTAGGGGGTGCGAGAGGGATCAGGGAGAGAGCCATCATAGCCCTGAGCTGTAAATTAGAGTCTGTCACCCAGCCTGGCACACAGAGGATGTGCATCAGCCCGTCCAGGTGTGAGTGTGGGGGTGAGACAATGTGCAAGTGTGCCAGCGCTCCGCAGCCGTACGTGGGTGTCTCAGAAGTGTCACGCAAAAAGAGGAAAGCCAGCACAAAGAAACGCAAGCTGGGAAAAAGGAAGAAGGAAAAAGGTTCAAACAAGCGCCAATCAGCAAGGTGCAAAGTGAGGAGTGTTGTCTCTACAGTCTCCACTGGCAGAGAGAGGAGTGGAGAAGCTGGAGGGAGCTGGGGGAAGAAAAGGAGGCAAAGGGAGACGGGGGAAACGAAGAGGAGGAGGAGGGTGCAGAGAGCAGGGAGCAGCTGTCTCCTGGGGAGATGTGAGGCTGAGCCAGTATCTGTCTCTGTCAGGAAGAGGAGGCCTCACAGGAGCCACAGCACTGAATCCCAGTCACAGCCAGACAGAGAGCAGGCAGAACACTGCAGTGCCGACTCCCAGCTCGCCAGACACACAGCAGACAGACACAACGAGGGGGAGGGAAAGCGAGACGGAGATGCGGTGACTTTTCCCTGGCGGTCTCACTTCTCCTTACACTCCTTCTCACCAGGATGTAACTCAAAGCTGTTTTGGGAAAGGGGTCACCATAGCAACCCCAGGAGTTTCATTGACTGCTGTTACCCTGACAACAGCTGTGGTTGCAGCCCAGCGAGAAAGAGAAAACTCCTCCACAGGGACAGGAAATTCATTCATAGTAAGAGGAAGAGTTCGAGGCATCATGAAGTCTGGGAGGAGACAGAGAGGGGCAGGAAAATGGGAGGGCATTCAGGTTGTAGAGACAGGGGCCTGATGTCAGATCTAGAACAGTGGGAGTGGATGAGGGGGAGCTGTCCTAGAGGTAGTGAGGAGGGCAGGTCAAGGAGTGGGTGGAGATCGAGAAACAGAGCAGGTGAGTGGGATCGGGTGGCAAGATTTAGCCCCAGTCCTGGCAGCTGGGGCAAGGGAGGCAGACATCTTAGCACAGAAGATGTAGACTGGGACAGGTGCAGTGTGGACAGATGGACGTGGGGCAGCAGCGACAGCTGCGAAGACAGGGGGACACATAGATCAACGTCAGGCTCCAGGACAGGGGCGGACAGCAGAGACAGCCCGGGCTGTGTGTGGAAATGTGCAGGCACCAGACGCTCAAGCTCGAGACACTTCTCCAGCCCTGAGTGGTGGACAAGTAGGCAGACATACAGCCCTCAGAGTGTGATCAACACACGGGCCAGCAGATGCCACAGCCCGCGCTCCTGCAGCCCCTGCAGCAGCACCAGCATGTCGGAGCTCAGCTGGGAGTGGAGCAGGAGCAGTACCTGCTCAGGAGTCACGGTGGATGGGTTGACAATGAACTCCAGCAGGACATCCTCAGGAGCTCCAGGACTCTCATCTGAGGCCCCACAGGAGGCAAAGAAGCAGAGCAGCCCCATGTCCACTTCATCCAGCCTTACCTCTTGCTCTCTCTCTCATTCCTCGCCACGCAGATCCTCTCTTGCTCCCACAGCCCCAGGCCTCAACACACACCATTGTGACACAAGCCCTTCTCAGCTTAAGGAGCCCAAGTCACAGTCTGATCTTGGCCATGAACCGTCCACTCTTGTCAATACAAGCAGGTCAGGCACAGCTCTACCAGGACTATCCCCTGGTAAGCCACAGAAACCAGCCAGGATGTTGCTTCTCCCTCTCATAGGGAAACTACCTGCAATCCAGAGAAAGGCTAGGAGAACAAAAGGGCTGCAGGAGAAGAGTCAGGAGAAGGAGGGAGAGGAGGAAGAGGAGGCTAAGGGCAGTGGAGTGGATCCTGGAGTACTTGTCAGCAGTCAAAAGTGTCCTCTGGAAATGGTTGAGTCAACCCCCTGCAGCATGCCAAATCTCTGCTCGTCACAGTTTAACACTGATGACAAGCAGAAAGGTGGAGAGACAGCTCCGCCAATCAGCTTTACCGCTGAGGAGATGGACAAATATCGTCTCCTGCAAGAGCAGGCCAGAGAGCACATGCAGAAAGTCCTGGAACAGACGCAAGACAGCGCAGACATACACACAGAGACAAATTACACACACACGGCACAGACAGAGAACTGTGGGACTTCAGAGGAACAATACACATCTGCACCCCTGCACAACCCTTCACAGCCTCAGACCCAGTCACTTCACACAGACACAATGCAGACACAAGCACAGCACACCCTCCAGGTCAGTCTCCCGCTTCCACACGTGACCCAACAAGAGAACTTTACTCAACCCATGGCTCTGAGAGTCCCAAACCTCCCTCCTCTTCCACCGTCCCCCCCTCTCTCCAGCCTCCATCATATCATTTTACAACACGCAGCCCTCTCCATGGCCCCCTCCTCCTCATCATCCTCCACCTCATCTACCTCTCCCGCCATCCACCCTCATCCAGCTCAGCTCCCTCACCCCCTGCCCCCTCTACACCCCTCCCTCCCTCACCACCTCCACCTCTCTCCCTTCTCCATATCATCCCTGTTTCCCTCCATCCTGCTGTCCCATCATCCCATCCCTCTCCTCCACCAGTCCCCCGCTTTTCACGCGACACCACTTGCCCCACTCTCTCCGGTGTCCCTTCAACCGCTGAACCCACAGTCTTTCATGGACAGAGCGTGGCCAGTGAGGTTTCAACAGAAGGCGTTGTGATTTTCACAGAGTGGCTGCCATGTTTATTAATCTTCCTTGGCAACACAGTCTAGCGAGAGAAAGAGAGGGAATTTTTAGTTTGGACAAAAGCCTGCTATTTGAAATGGCGATGAGTCAGTGCTTTTACTAGCATCAGCTCCAACTCTTATTCGCATATGCCCTCACACACATACACACACACACCTACACGCACGCACACATGCATACACACAAACAGCCCAACTACTGACTGTTTTCAAATGAAAATTTGTTTCTCCATCTAGCCTCTGCTGTGTTGCAGCAGACATTGAGAAAACCGACTTTGATCCTTTGCTTTTTCCATCATTCCTCATTCAGGCCCAGAATAAAGGGAAAGGTGCACCTGCTATTCAAAGACAAGCTGGGCTTGTGTCATCCTCTCTCTTTCCCTCTGAACCACAGACAGACCAGCTGCCTTTTGAAGTATCCTTCATGCCAGGGACAGAGGGGCAAGAAAGAGTGATAATACTCTCCCCTTATCTCCATTTCATACAAGTTATCTGAGTGAGAGTGTGACTTTCAACAACATAAATAACGTTCCAGGGACCGGGGGGCATAGCACAGCCATTTTAACCTTGATGTTTACTGTATTTGTGTGTGTATAAGATAGAGGTAATTCTGAACTGACACACACATACACAGTAGGAAGGACAACAACTAATTTCCATATCTGACACATGTAAAGCCCGGTTTTGTCTCTATAGTGTAAATATTCTGACAGTGAGTAATAACATTAGAATCATGGGAAACAATAAATAAAAGGTGGATTTAACCTCGACCAGTGGTGCAATGCTTATTCCACACTCAGTGGCGTCTATGATAACAAACACTTCAACAGCTTTTCATACTTATATGTGACATAAGATCATTTTTTTCCCAGGAGGCATTTAACACCATGGGTTGTTCAGACAGCAATGAATGAATTGGTTCTGATACATTAAAACTTGGCTGAAAAAATAAACAGGCTGTAATGCTTTTTTCTTATTCTGTCTGATGCATGTTGATCGTGCAACATGTTGCAACGCATTCCACATAAAGAATTGATACTGTGGGGGTTGCCACATTTCAAAGGTGTGAGGCCCAGAATTGCTTTAAAAGCGCGTAGAGTTGCAAACCATTCTTGCTGGTGACCATTTAACTGGAAGTTATGCTGGGTGCATGTGTATCAACCGGAAGTTAGGACTCGAGTCACAAATTTGATGACCTTAGTCTTGACAAAATCAAAAAGACTCACAACTCTACTTGGACTTAAACACCAATGACTCGTGACTTTACTTGGATTTGAGCCTTTTAAATTGAAAATCTGTGATGACTTTCTCAAAGCGCACAAATTAAAAAGTATGTTGATTAAAAAGTGTGCTACAAATCACTTCATTTCACTTCATTCCCTGAATCAACTAACATTAATGCTATTCATTCCCAGCAAGCTGACACTTCATTCACCAGATCCACTTTGTTTGAATCAATCTAATAGCAGCCAATCAAGTTTCAGGAGAGAACTAACATGACATTACTGAGCATCAGTGGAGAAACATGATTACAAAGGTAATTTTGATTATGTACAAAAACTAATCAGTGGTCACCAAACAACAAATTGCAGTATGCAAAATGTGCGGGTCGAAAATTACAACTGGAGATGGAACAACTTCCAACAAACTACATATTTTAAAACCCACTCTAGAATTTTGTAAATTTAATATGCAAATAATCTTTTGTTAAAATAAATGGCATTAAATTTTTTAAAGAGTGCATTATGAGATGTTTAGGACTCGAAACTCAAAGTGTAGGACGTGGGACTTGAGACTTATTTGTTACTGGCAAAACAATGACTTGGTCCCACCTCTGCTAATGATCATGAGCATGGTAGTTGCAAAGGAGTTTTCCCTTATCAGGCACTTTAATTGGAATAAGTTTTACATATCACAGAAGGTAAAACTAAACAGTATTTCACTTAAAAGAAAGGATCAGAGGAAAAAATGTGTAGAAGAATTTAAATTTCTGTTTTTCCTACCTGTAATCATCTCACAAGGTTGAAAACTACTATCCTGGAGTGTCTGAAGAAAAAGGTAATGATGGCATTTAATAGGTTTATCTACCAAGTGTAACAATTTAAACTAAAATATAGAGGGATCCGTCTGAGAGTGTTTTTGTTCTGTAAGTCACATACTTAGATGCCAGCCCTTAAAAAGTACCATACTTTGCTTTAATAGTGAGCTATTAGTCATTTTTATTGCCAAACAGCTACATCATTATGTCCAAAGAAGCACATTACTTTGACCACATTTCATTATTATGTCCACTTTGACCTGGTTCACTTCACTGTGGATGTCTGAAGTCTAAGACAGTTTTGAAGTGCATGTTGTGTTTTTGAGATCATGGGAAGTAATAAAAGAAAAAAAACATCTTTTTGAATCATTAATGAAACGTCGATGAGCTTCTTCCTTGCATGTTTTGCTAAAGGTTATGGTGGTTAGTAACTGTTGCTATGCATCCATGCCTGGTGATTGGGGGAGGCACGGATGTATTAGAGCTGCTTGCCAAACAGTTGATCACTGCAGCGGCCGGCGCTCAGGGAGCAGAACACAGAAGAGAACAGAGCGGCATCCAGATGGTCTATGGACTTGGACTACCCAGAGTGCTTTGAGAGATTGGATTGATTTGCCCTCCGTGATATCAGTGAACACAGCCCAGCACACAGGGGGGCTACAGAGAGCGGTGACATAAATACAGACACAAAAACAAGACACAAAATGTAAACTCCCAGTCCTGAGGTGCTGGCAAGAAATATAAGTCAACCCCTGCAGAGATTCAGTAATTAGAGCACAATTCCTCTTTCTCCTCCTCGTGACCCCTGAGCTTGAGTGTGTGTGTGCGTGCATGTGTGTGTCTGTGTATGTACAAAATGTGTGAGTTTGGGAGAAACAGAGACAGAGAATCCCTATCTCTCTCCACAGGACGGGAGATCAAACAGACTGTGTGAAATATAGAGCAGCAATAATTAGCAGCTGTTACAGCATCAAACCTCTCTATCTCTACCTCTCCCTCTCTCCGCCACACACACACACACACACACACACACACACACACACACACAGACACACACTACTGCTGAGTTCTTATCCCAGACTTTAATTTAGAGATACTCAAATGTGCTGCAACTTCTCAGTCCTCCACTACTGATAATCGTGGAATGATACAAAATCAACCCACTCCATTTTTTGGCTTCATCCTCTCTCCAGTTCATGAGCATTACTCTGAAACCACTCACAAAGTCTAAAGGGGAAAATGCACGAAAAAATCACATGACAGAAAGCTCCAAAGCAATTACAGAACTTGAAGGAAAAAAACGCCGAGAATGTTATTTTAAAAAGCAAATTTATCCATGAATATGGAGCGCTCAAGACCTTCACTGTATTATAATGCAAAATTGCAAGTCCCACATACACACAGGAGTTACCCACACAGGGGTCATGTGGAAATTAGTAATCACAATATCACTGTACTTTCTGTCAGTGACTGATTAAATCATTACCTAAGCCTTGGGATTCGCCCCCTGGTGTGTTCGTGTTTTGCTGTTGTGTGTATGCGCATGTGTGTACGCACGCAGGAGTGTGGGTTGATTTATGATCGAGAGGAAACGGTTTCCTCAGTCAATCGCTCCTGTGAATTAATGAGGTATAAAAACTAAAGCTGGCACTCGGTCAAATACACCAGCAGTCACAGAGAGCTCACTGCCGGGGCAGGACCACTTCTATTGGCACCACATTTGATTGTTAGATTGTGGGTATAGATTGCATTGAGCAAAAAAGAGCCCCTCACGGCTACTGGAGCGATCCATCGACCCAAATTGCAGTGCTGTATAAATGAGACACTTCCCATCTCTTGCTCTCTCCCTTTCTTTCCCTTTTTTTTTTGGTCTCGCCTCTTACCCTTCTCTTTGATTCAACCAGGTCAGTGGGGCTGCGTTCAGCTCCCCCGGCTGTTCTCTGCGCGGAAGAAAAGGCACCATTACACTTCATCCTCTACTTTCCTTCTCGTTCAGAGTCTACATATGTTTCTTTTATATGTTTGAATGCTGTACAGCACCGGCGCCCACAGCACAGTGTGCTTTGCAGTATTATTATTACACAGAGAAAGCCCTTCCCATACCTTTTCTCTTGCAGTGACATTCATTAAAAGTTTTTCTTGAGTCGTGGCAGAGTGTGACATACAGTACCAGGCTGCTCCACTCCAATTTACATCTTTTTACTGAATCTCTGTGCCTCGTAGGGAATAGTAGTTATACTAACAGCAAGGATAAAATTTCAACTCTTCCACTGAGCCAACAAATGACACTCAAAAGTTACAAGCGAAAATAAAGTTCAAAGGGATCGAGCCTCTCAAGATTAGAGTGCACTCAGAACTGAATAGAAATTCTAGTTTCAATTAGTTGAATAGTCAGGTGTCCTCTCAGCCATCACACTGGATTGTATGGCATTCTGTATTTCTGATGATTCTGGGCTGGTGCATCACTTTGTTAACTTTTTTGAGCTTCTGAACTCCCATAAAGGTACACTTCAAAGAGTAATCTGTCACCACGGATGCATCAAGAGACTTTGCTGTTGCTGCAGGTGCAATATATGGAAAGCTAAGTGGCTCCAGGCTGTTTAAAGCTTTTACATCAAAAAGATATATCACCGTGTGTAATTGTGAGCCAGGAAAAGTACTTTTATCCTATAAAACAGCGGTTCTCAACCAAGGGTTTGGGGACTCCCAGGGGACTCCCAGGGGCCCTTGAGGGAGATCAAGGGGGTCCCAAGTAAAAAAGGGGAAATGTTTTTGGGTTTTTTTCACTATTTAATCCACTACAGAAGTGTGCCTAATGTGAGTAAGAGTCATTACAGTGACTATACTGAATCTAGACTGTATAATGAAAGATGGCACATGACAGCTTCCAAAAAGGGAAGCCAAAAGCTCTCAATCACCCCCTGGTGGCTGGCTGCAGTACAAGTCAAAACCCCCACCCCGTCCATGTTAGCAGCCGGGACATGGGCCACACTATACTGAACAAAAATGTTAATGTTTTTGCTCCCTTTGTAATTTATTTATTTATTTTACAGGGTTAAAGATCTAAGGCTTTTTTCATGTACTCAAAAGATATATTTGTGAACATCTGTGTAAGTGAGCACTTCTCCTTTTCCAAGATAATCCATCCATCTGACAGGAGTGGTGTGCTGAGATTCTGATTTAACACAATCATTACTACACAGATGTGCCTTAGGATGGTCACAATAAAATGACACTCCAAGATATGCAGTTTGATCACTCAACACAGATGCCACAGATGTCGCAAGTTTTGTGGGAACATGCCATTGACATGCTGACTGCAGTAATGTTCAATAGAGCTGCAGCTCATGAATCTGAATGTTCATTTCACTATCTCCAACGTCATTTGCCTGAATTTGGCAGTACATCTAACCGGCCTGAGTGTATGAAAAAGTCTTGGGATAGGAGTAAAAATAACAGTGTTACTTTTACATTTTTGTTACAGTACATGTCAAAAACAAATTTTTCCCAAAGATGGTTTCTGTCAATTTGGGTGGTTTTTATCTTGCTGATGTATTTTCAAGTGTTCACATTTGATTTTAATTAATTATCTGATGCTATAACAAGGGGGTTTGACATCCTGACTGACAGCTGTGTGTGCTTGAGATCAATAGCACTGCTCATGATTGCAGTTGACAGCTTTAGCTCATGCTGTGGTCGTGAGCTCTGGGTAATGACTGAAAGAATGAGGTCACAGATACAATCGGCCGAAATGAGTTCCCTCAGAAGGGTGGCTGGGCTAAGCCTTAGAGATAAGGTAAGGAGCTCAGAGTAGAGCCGCTGCACCTTCATGTCGAAAGGGGTCAGTTGAGGTGGTTTGGGCATCAGATCAGGATGTCTCCTGGGCGTTAGAGGTGTTTCAGGCACATCCCACTGGTAGCAGGCTCCTGGGCAGACCCAGTACACGCTGGAGGGATTACATATCTCATCTGGCCTGGGAACGCCACAGGTCCCCCAGGAGGAGCTGGAAAGTGTTGCTGGGGAGAGGGACATGTGAAATACTTTTTACATGTACCCCAGCGACCCAGCTTTGGATAGGTGGTTGAAAATGGATGGATGGATGGATGGATGGATGGATGGATGGATGGATGACAACTATAGATTTCTGGTCTTGATCATATCTAAGAACCAAAATCTTTACAGATGGAGGTCCCTGCAGCAAAGTCCTATGAAATGGAGATCCCTAACCTTATGTGTTTCAATTTAGGGGTCCTTGACAAGATAAAGGTGGAGAACCTCTGCTATAAAACACTACCTATTTTATGTTTTATTCTACGCTCCCTTGTTGGGGAGAGACCTGTTTGTATAGGACTTGTATTATGTAGAAATAACTATGTGAATTGCGTTGTACGATGGATTTAAGGATTAGAGGAGGTAGTGGGCTCTGTGATACTCTTAAACTTGGCAGGCGCCCCAAGGACATGACACTGTCAGCACATTGCTTACACTCATCTGCACACACACACACAATCACACACACAGGCATAGAGGTGTAATAGGGTATAATTTAGGAGGCTGTAATAGTGAGATGTGATGCTCCGTTGTAAGACAGCATGGCTAATTCCCCGGTTACGTTATCTCTGAGAGACAGATGTTCCCACCAAAGATTACTATGCGCGCACACACAAAACAAAAACAGCGCACACGCGCGACCTGTGTGCATGCAGAGATGCATGAACACGTTCAATCCTCAGACAATGGGAGCGGCAGGATAGTCTAAAATAGCCTTATTGACAGAAAACACAGATCAATGATGAAGACGACTTTTCTGAGAGTTAATTATGTGATGTAATGAGTTTCTGTGGAATACAATGAAGAGAAAACAGCAGTTCTCACGGAAACTTTTCCTCACAGAGTATTTCACTTAACACAGTCATCTGAATCATATAATAGATGTTGACCTCTTGCCATATTGATTAGAGGGAAAACACACATTCTTTCCAATAAGACCACTCTAAGACAGACCATAACACCTTTTAATGGTCATTTTAAGGCCCACAAAGCTGTGGGAGTTAACCCATTGCATCAGTCCATCGGCTGCAGAGCTTTTCCCAGGTCAGACACATCGCATCCATTACCCAGGAAATCCATCCTATACAGGAAATGGTTTCACTGCGCAGGATAAAGGTCACTTGATTCATGGCTTCTCACAGCGGCTGTCAGGAGAACCCTTGGGTCAGATAACCATCACTCCCATTATGTCGTTAATTCACAGTTTGAATGCACGGCCACAGCATAAAGAAAGGCATGTAGATGAGTGGCGTGCAGCTCCTATCTGTCAATCCTCAAGTCAGGGGAGTCGATCTTGTCCTTGGTCGTCTTTGTCCTGCTTGCCTGAATTTTACCTGTCACTTTACCATCATTGAATATCCATTAAATCTCTCCTGCATCCAAACACAGGGTGTCCGTGATTCAAAAACATCCACATAGGGGCTTTCAGAGGTTAGAAAGAAAAGCTTGCACACCTTGAAGCAAATTTGAGTGCTCGCATGGAACTTCAAGACGACAATTTACACAAATGAACATGTGAATGTGTGAATGTGTGTGTAAACAGTAGAACTGCCTCTCAAACTCCTCTCTCCTCTGAGTCCTGATCTCCCTCCTCCTGTTTCCGTTTAACTGGTTTCAGCTTTAAGTCTCCAGATTCTGATAATTTCCCCCTTAATCCCTTCAGAGGAGCACCCCGCTTAAGTCTCTAATTAAGTCAACGATACACACATACACCAACACGGGATAAACAGCACATGCACACAGCTTGTAGCATTCAGCTATCTGATGCACGGACAATTGGTGGTTGCTGTGTGTGTGCTTGTGTGTGTGTGTGTGTATGTTTGCTGAGTATTTGTGTGTATTTCAATGATTAAGTCCCAATCAGGATGTTGTTATGACGACACATGCATTTTTAAGCTGTTAATCCAGGATTATTCTCCCCTCCGCTCATCTCATTACCGTCGATTATTAAAAAACACATAGAGGCACATGCACACGCACACATATACTAATTATGGGTTGGTTTCCTTGGAGATTGAACACATGCTGCTAGGATCTCCGAAGGCAGTTTGACATACAGGTGGAAAAAAAAAGGACAAGTGTGCTTAATGTATGAATGCACCTCAGGCATCGACTGTGCATACAAGGTAAGTTTTTTGTTATGCATATATTTGTTAATTCATGGACTTTTGAAACATTAAAGATTAAACCTTGCAGATATGAGGTGAAGGAATATGCTGTATTTATACAAGGCAGATTATTTCTGTGCTTTGGCCTCTCAGAGAGCCATTCTGGCCTCTCTGAAAGCGATTTTCAGCATGGCGCGGGAAAGAATGCGAGTAAACAGTGAGTGTCCTTTCCCCGTGATTGAATGTGTGTCCTTGTGTAGAAACTGCACTCCCCTCTCACAGCAAGAGAAAACATTCCTGCAATGCTGAGGCTGATGTACAGGTGAGAGAATGGCCAAGGATTTTGAGATCACCCGAGGCTTTGTGTCCACTATGGCCCACTCACACTAGGTCAGCTCAGAATAACCAGAAAGGGCTGACCGCCGATGTTCACTCACCCCTGGAGTCATTAATCACACGGCACTGCAGATGAGCCACATGGACACACGGCAACACACACACACACACACACACAAAAATGTAGAAACCCACTAGAGCCCACTTTAATTATAAAGCCAAATGCTAGATGACAGCACCGCTCCAGGTAGTCAGTCCTCTATGCCTGTACTCCTGGTGCATTATCATACATTAAACATCACAGACATGAATATTTCTGAGCAAAGCCGGGGCCACAAATAACAACACATCATATCACATTAAGCTATCAATATCTGCAGCATATACACACACACACACACACACAGTGTCACTGCTGTTAACATTTATCCTGAGTTTTATTTAACGCTCCTTAAACACAATCAGATCGTGGTATCTGAACCCCTGTGTTCCCGAACAGGCCTCTCAGCTTGCAGCAGGGTCACTATCAGGAGCAAAATCTCAGATAACGTTCCCATTTACCGGTTATGAAATTCTTCAAAGGGGCCGCGCAGCAGTGGATGCCTGTGGTGTGTTGTGTTTGTTAACAGGCATGGTGCATGGAGATATACTCTGTGGTATATGTGTGTTACAGAATGTGCACCACATATAGTCTCACTGCTAAAGGTACCTGGGGAGAAAATGTCACGTTTTAAAAAAGGAAAAACAGCCTCTAACATGCACCAAACATACATCAGGGTTTAAGAAAAGTCCCAACTGCTGTGTATATTTTGCGAGGTGCACAGAAGCTAATGTAGGCCTACAAACTGTGTTTCAAAATGATATTACGTTAAAAAAAATCAAAGATACTGATTAAATTGGGCAGGTCAATACCAATTCTGCTGAAGTAAGAGTGTATGTTTGAAAGATTTTGAGATACTAAAGGAATACTTCACCAACAAAATGATCATTTGCTGGGTTAGACTGTAAAGAAGTACATTTACTTGCATACTGTACTTAAGTATATGTACTTTGCGTGATTATTATTTTTTCAGGAATGTTATGACTGTTACTCCACAACATTTGAAAGACAAAAATTGTACTTTGGACTCAGCTTCATTTCTATGAAGGGCCCAGTTACTCATTACATTTAAGCTAAATTTTCTTTTCCTTTCTAAAATGCGGTAGCCAATGCGCTGTGTTCACCACAGGAGAAAACAAACAGTCAGAGTAAAGTACTCTTCCTATGCCGGTCAGTGAAGTTCAAAGTGCTTGCTACAATTTTGTAATAGTACAATTTGAACTTGCCTGTGGCAGTAATGGCTACAACAGAAAAAGACAATGACTCCTTACCTCCAGAGCACACATGGCCATATCTGAAGTCCATGTTTGAAATGGAGAAAAAATTTCCCATCCAACCTGAGAGACTATTTAGAGGTATGTAAACAGTTGTTAAATGTCAGGAAAATGTTTTATTTCTGTTCTACTGGTTCTACAAACAAGTAAGTGTGTTCAGTAGGTTGTTTCAGAGTCATTAGGGTCTGTAAATGCACCAGCACTTTAACTCAAGTAAAAATTTGAATAACTGGGACGCTTACTAACTCATCTGGAAGAGCAGGCTCCCCATGTACAAAGGCCATGTCCTTTCCACAGCTGCCACAGGTTCGATTCCATCATACGGCTCTATGCAAGGCAGCAAAGACCTTACTATATACATATCACATACAAGTAGCACGCCTGGGCAAGCGTGTGTATTTCAACTCTGCTCATGCATTTCACTGAGCCTTATCATGCATCCGTGCCCAGACACACTACTTGTCCGTGAGTCACACAGTCTTTGCGGAGATGTTCTATTTAGTAAGGTTTCAGAGAAAATGCATGTGTTTGGGAAGTACTGAGCATACGACTGGATGAATGAGACTGGATTATATTGCATTAGTTTTGTGAGAGTTGGCGGCACAGTGGTGCAGTGGTTAGCATTGTTGCCTGACAGCAAGAGGGCTCCTGGTGCCCCTCCGTGTGGAGCTTGCATCCTCTTCCCATGTCAGCGTGATTTTTCTCCAAGTGCTCCAGCTTCCTCCCACAGTCCAAAGACATGCAGGTTAATTGGTGACTCTAAATTGCCCATGTGAATGTGAGTGTGAATGGTTGTCTGTCTCTATGTGTCAGCCCTGTGATAGTCTGATGACCTGTCCAGGGTGTACACCGCCTCTCGCCCAATGTCAGCTGGGATAGGCTCCACCCCCCCGCGACCCACAACAGGATAAGCGGTTACGGAAAATGACTGAATGCGTGAGTTTGTCAATAGATGATCTGATATATAGGCTCCTGTTGATAGACACAATCAATCTTTACTTAAATTCATCAAGATCAAGATTCAAGACTCATCAAGAATCGCCACTTTTGGATTCTTCATTCACCATGGAGGCACGGGAGATAAACAGTCTTTTTCACAAATTTAACATAACAACACAACTGATATACAAATCATCTTTTTTTTAATCTTATTTAACAGGGACAGTGCACAGCTACTTAGCTGCACCAGAGTTAGCTTTAAGCTAATTTTCATCTGTAGTCCCTTGGCAGGAAACGGAGAATAATTTCTCTGCTATAGGACACTAGGGTGAAGTATTGCCTCAAGGTCTGTGATGTGAAAAAAGTGTCCAGTTTTGTCACATGGTAGGCTTTGTCTGACACCTCTGGCCTGAATCAATAGCTTGTCATGCTGTCAGTATCTTACATTTTGAGTTTTTTTGTTGTTAGTCACAAAAAACCATGTTCAAACGTTATCTTTTCTTTGTGTGTAGCTCTCCACCACAGAGTACAAACTCTTGCTCTTCACCTTTCTGCCCTCAATTGCAAAACATATAAAAGAAGTTGAAAAGCATCAGTTCGTTATTGTGTCACTCCATTACACTAACCCATACCATTACACTACATAACCCTGCCTGAGAATTTTAAAAGGCTGCACTCTGAAAACTAGTTGAAAAAAAGAAAAAGAAGTCAGAGTTGCCCATTTCTCCTTTCTGAAAGGCTTTGTACCAGCCACTTTGAACAGTCTAGCAGAGAGAGAAACGCATGCTGCATAAGTTAATGTCAAATTCTCTCTATTGTGTCTTGCCTTGTTGAATCCAATGAGTTAACACAAAAAAGGGGGGTGGGGGGCAAAGCAGGAGAATAAACTGAATAGCATTAAAATTCAAGAATTACACACAAACTTGGAATATTAGAACCGGTACATGTTAAGATGACATTAACTGTTTGTTGGCAGACACAGTCTTCTAATAATAATAACTTCCCATTGAGATATTTCACTTTACTGCAGGCTGAGAGGGAAACACTGCTGCTGCTGCGGCTGCTGCTGTATTGAGGAAGAGCTGAAGTAATTAACGTGCAGCTTTTGTGCACTTTGTTTTGTGTGTGTGCGCATGTGCCATGTGTGTTTGCTTGTAGAAAATCAATGCGTGGGTGCGTATAAGAGGTAAAAGCATTCAAAGGTGTTTTGTTTTTGCTGCTGGTAAGAAGTAAAGCCCTAAAACTAATTTACTTCATCAACATCTGTCAAGGAGATTAAGGGAGGCATTACTCAAGTATGCACTTATTTCACCAAAAGCATTAACAACCGACTGAAAGAGATTGAGTAGACTGCAGCTTTTAATGCCACTCTTTTTGTGCATCTCACTTGATTTCAAATTTCATCTTTGATAAACTGGTGTGAAAGGATAACTAGTACAAAAGGCACTTTAGAGAGTGCACTTGAACACTTTAAGTAGAGGGAAACATGATGGGAATTCACAGAGTACAAGGAAGGGGCTGTGGTCAGTGTTCCATAGGTGCCTCTGCATTGTTCTCCTCGTCATCACTGCAGGGTTCAAAGTCTTCATCCACAACTGGGTCTCCCTCCTCTCCCTCCAGCTCTCCTCCTAGACTGCCTAGCAGCTGCTCCACATGCTCCAACATCGGCTGGTCATCACATCGCAGCTTACTGTACAGCTGGGGAAGAGGGAGAGGAGGGGGAAAAAAAGACAAAAAGAGATGATGCAAGTGTGTAATGGGCTAGTGAGTAGACTGGAAAAATGGAAATTTTAAATAGAAAGTAGGTTATACAACAGCAATGTTGAGACCGAACATGAAGTGCAAAATTATACTGTGGAGGCAATACAAGAAATGAGATACGGTGAGTGAAAAGCTCTCGACTGAGGCTCTTCCGTTGTGTCACTGAAGATAACAGTGCATCACTACGGCATCAGTAAGCAGCAGCTTGGAGTTGAGGGAAGTGAGCAGCCCTAAGGTTTTAAGTCTCCAAGTGCTGGTTAGGCCGCCTGAAATATCCAACAGCAGCTGCATTCCGTCAGCAAGGCAGTCACGGCTCACAAAACGCTGGTAAACAGTTTTTGTCTTTCGTTTGGCAAATCAGCACATTTGATACACCGTTCAGCCGCACAGGAGACAAAAAGACCATTTATCTTCCTCTTGCTGTTGCAACATGCATGCGCACGCGCAGAGGAACTTATCCCGAAGCACATATGGTTATGTGGCGACGTACATGTGCACATACACACACACATAATCAAAGTTGTTATCTCAGTGAAATATGCCGTGAAGGAGCAAGATAAAAAAAAAAAAAAAAAGTCCTGTTCTCAAAGCAGCCAGCAGATTTATCTCTGTAAAATACTCTGCTTGTGTGTAATTACTGAACTCAAAGTTGGGTGATAAAACTACTGGAGCTACCACCAAGGACAGCAAAGCATAACACTGCGTTTCTGTGTGTGCATATACAGAGAAAGGGGGGAACTGATACAGCGATTTATGTTTATGCTTTTCTTTCCAGCAACAAAACTAGAGAGAAAAAGAGGGCGAGTGGGGAATGGTTTATAAGATCATCTCGGAATATTATTCTATTTAGTCACACACACACACACACACACACACACACATATGCACACACACTCCCTAGAGCACACGGACAATAAGCAGCTGAGTGCCATCATTCTCACTAAAAGTGTAACGAGGCCAGGAGAGTGAAGAAGAGTGTGTGTGACTGCTTTGCCCCAGGACCAGTCTCCAAGCAACAGCAGGTCCTGACAGGAGACGCGCAGTCACATGGGAACTCATTTAGAGTGTAAGAATGTGCGGTGTGTGTGTGTGTGTGTGTGTGTGTGTGTATATTTAAGTGGATGCTGTCTCTGCAGGATGGAGCTCCAGGGAGGTGGAGCGTGACCCAGGTCCAGTCACAGGGTCTGATACCGAGGGAGAGCTGACCCTCTCAGCCTCCTTAAAGCACCACACACACTTACGGGGGGGAAAAAAACACTGATTTTCATTCTGCCAATGTCACTCTGAAATGCCTGGAGATGTTTATCCACAACAGGCACTCTGAATAAAAGTTGGGTTTGCTTTACAATAGGCTTGGCTCAATACCCAGAATAATTGCACATTACAGCCTTGGGTAAGAGGTGGAGGGTGTCTTTCATAAGAGTTGCGTGAGAGAAATAATGTAAGAAATTCAGTGAACGTGTGCAAAAAAACAAAACCTGTATGTTCAACAATACTGAATGCCATTTGGAAATTGTATTTCTACGTGGTGATATTTACTACGAATCAATAGCGTAGTGTGTCTGCTGGATGGAATGTGATTATTCATTGTGATGCCT
Organism: Epinephelus moara; assembly: GCF_006386435.1. Classification (NCBI taxonomy): domain Eukaryota; kingdom Metazoa; phylum Chordata; class Actinopteri; order Perciformes; family Serranidae; genus Epinephelus; species Epinephelus moara. The sequence continues at coordinate 23,567,272 of NC_065511.1, read as the reverse complement.
TCAGCTAGCTAAACAAACAGGAGCTATTCTTTACACATTCCGCACCGAACGCTGCTGAGATCAGCACCGCCGTCGCAAGAAACACAGGCATTTCTCATTTACAACAGCCTATGTTTTCTCTTCTCACTTTCACGGCCCAGAGAGCTGCCTAGAGAGGGAGGGAGAGAGTGTGTGTGTGGGTGTGTGAGTGTGTGAGCGTATGTAATCGTATAACTCTTTCATGGTCCACTTTGCTCTACTTTCAAGACCCTAAGTCACAGCCCAAAGCACACTTGACCATTGCTGTAACAACTCACAAACACACACAACATATTTTACACTTACACATGAAGGGGCACATGGGCACATCTGTTCTCACCGTCAATACGCTATTCTTTTTAACCAAGGCTAGCTCCACGGCTGTAGGGATGGCAATGTCGGTCCACTGCTTTGGGCCAGACTGAAATATCTCCACAGTCACTGGATGAATGAATGAATAAATGAATGAATGAATGACTGCGGGGATCCCCACATTCTTCCTGCAGTGCCACCATAAGGTTGACATTTTTGGTTTCACTGAAATATCTCCACAGCTATTGGAAGGATTGCTGTAAAAAATTTTAGACATACATTTATGTTGCCCAGATGATTAATTATAACAACTTCTGTGATCCTCTGATTTTTTTTCTCGAGCACCATCATCAGCTCAAAATTTTACTCAACCACATACCTATGAAACTAATGACATTCCCATCAACGTACTTTGTGTGTAGTGCTAATTAGCCAATGTTAGCATGCTGATTAACTGAACTTTAATGATGAACATGGTAAATATACTTGCTAAACATTAGCGTGCTAGCATTGTTATTATAAATATATTAGCATGTTAACATTAGCATTAAGCTCAAAGCCCCGCTGTGCCTTTGTACAACCTCACAGAGCCGTTAGCATGGCAGTAACTCTTAGTCAAGTTTATAAGCACATGTGGTGTTGTTGAGGAGCGTGTTCCAGTAGTTTTCTTTATGTATTCAAATCAAGTATTTTAGTATCAAATACTATTATCCGGCAGCACTGTGGTGCAGTGGTTAGCATTATCGCCTCACAGCAAGAGGGTTCCTGGTTCGAACTCAGGGTGGAAGGTTCAACCCTTGGGTGGGGGAGCCCTTCTCTGCGGAATTTGCATGTTCGCCCGGTGTCAGCATGGGGTACTCTGGCTTCCTCCCACATGCAGGTTAGTAGTAGTGGTCGTAGGTGTGATTGTGAGTGTGAATGGTTGTCTGTCTCTATCTGTTAGCCCCTGTGATAGTCTGGCGACCTGTCCAGGGTGTACACCACCTATCGCCCAATGTGGCCCAACCTTGCCACAAATAAACCTTTTAACCCAACTCATTTCATGTTCATGTGTAAACCAAGCCTCCTCGGAGAACTGTGTGTTATCGATTTTCCAACTTAGCAATACTTGTCCGATCCTGGGACCCATCGACTATCATCTGATGACGATACAGCCTCTGAGGGCAACAGCCAGTATTTCAGGAGATCCAGCATAGCCAGTGGATATCCAGACCAAGACTTCTTCTTTAGTGTGACCCTCATTATTACAGCTCCACTGGCAACTTGAGGTAGGTGCAAACACGATTTCAACTGAGCTGTATTGCCAGATATTTTCATATGAATGCACATTAATCTGAAAAAAAACTTCATAAAAAGCTAAATCCTCATCGGACGACAGCTGATGGGTTCTCCGATTTCACTTCAGCCAAGGCGTTCATTCTCTCTTGCTCTCTAGATGGACTGTTTACCTGCAGGCAACCAAAGCCTGCTCAAACGTGACTGGTCAATATTACTCAGACTACAAACAGAAACCAGAATGCTTCTGATACCAAAATTTTGTACCACTGCCTACAGATTCGGCATACATACAGTATGCAGATATATGTTTATAGATGATAATCCCCTATCCTCCACAGAAGCTAAGCAGTGTACTAACTGATCGAGGCAGACCAGCAACTCCCGTGTTCTGTGTGGTACAATTACTGTTTTTGATCCTGGTGGCTTTGAGTGACACAACGACTTCAGTCCCCCATAGAAAAGGGCTGTCGGATGGCAAGGTGAAGCTGTCAAAATACTCTAGATTTTGCTGCTACCCCTGTCCACAGCACTAAATTATTTAGCTTCCATGCTGTCTGTCCTTTTCTCCAAATTGGGGGGCATGCCGACCACCGTCTGACACTGACTATAGATCAATAACTCAAATAACCTCACTTCAAAAAATCCCAACTATCCCTTTCAGTTATCAGCGCTCTAACAAACATCACAGCTTTTTGCTGGTAGTTGAGTGGGCGTTTCCATTTGAAGAACACCAATATATTCAACCTCTAATTCAATATTTTTCTATACACTAAACAAACAGTCACAGTGAGCCAAGTTTAGTATAATGGATGTAAACAAGTTCAAATGTCATTCATCTCAAAATAATCTTCCTCAAAATACTAAGTGGGCACACAGCAGCAGCAATGTATCCTGGTGAATTTGAGTTATTACTGCATTTCTCTACTTTTAAATAAAATCTTTTCCAAATGTCACATGGCTTGCCCCACATATTGTTAAACTCAATGCCATACGCTCCTGAATGTTCACCTGAAAACTGGCAAACTTCTAAACAGAGAAACCAATTTGAAACTTGTGAACCTCCCCGAGTTTCAAAACACGATGTGGCATAAATCAACACGGCAGCATTCACAGGAAAGAAACTATTACAGAGAAGTGCTGGCAAGTTTGACTTCATGATAATGACAACAGCTCCAGTGCTTGGTAACAGAATTGAATAGGCCGATGGATTTTAATACAAAACATAATTACGTTCGCTTAAGGTGCACAATGTAAGTGCTTCAGGGGCTGAATGAGGTCTTACCCTGTTTATGGTCATTACACTGCAGCATGCAGGGGCTTTATGCTCGCTTTAAAAGGAGAAAGTGAAAGTGTGCTGGCATGAAGAAAATCTGAAGTGTCCCTTTAATTCATTTCTTTCTCTACAATTATTTAATTTCTTTGGATATATAGTACGGTCCATCTTAAATGTGGATTATCTGCAAGTGCTATCTTTTGTCCAGTGTGCAGCAGGCAAAAGTGTAATAATAAGCACTTATGTACCCTTCATACCTAAATTGATTCTTTTCTGCTCCTTTCTTGATGGAAACCTTTTTCTACAGCTCATATGGCAGCATAAAGACAGGCTAATTAGGTGGTGAAAGCCTAATCAGTCCATCATTGTTCACCTTCTGTTTCGCATCTGCGCTTAACTTCCCCTTTCATTTCACCTCTTCTTTCATTTCATTTACCAATGCCTTCATTCTCCCAGATTCTTCCCCTGACCATTTTCCCCTCGTGCACTTTGTCTCTGGCTTTCTTTCTTTCGCACTCGTACACTCTCACCAAATGACCTTCCTGTCAAGGAGATAGATACCTCTTCATACTTTCACATCTTAAACTTGCGCATGCACACACCTATTGTCTACCAATCTGGCAGAATAGTGCCAAAATCTTGTCCTCCCCTCAGCTCCCCTCTGTATCCTCAATCCTGCTCTCCTCATTCCTTTCCACTCCGACTGTATATCTCTTCATTAGTAAGAGAGCATTAATTAGATACATTGTTTCAACACACTTTCTTCCTCTTCTCTGTCTCGCTCTGTCATACAAACACATACTTCTTCACGAGCAAGGGTGTGACACTGGTTAAGATTAGACCTTCCTGAGTGTGAACAGAGCATGTCGCTGGAAGTCTCAAGAGGGCTGACCGCAAACTCAAACACACGCACGCACACAGACACACAGACACACACACAGACACACACAGACACACACACACACACAACTTAACACTTCAGTCCTTCAGTCACATCCTTGGTAGGGAAAGGCATTAAAATTACATGAAGAGCACACCTTGGACCAACCCTGCCCACAATCTGTGCTCATGGGATACCCTTTCAGCCACATCAAATAGTAAAGCTTTTGACCTCTGTTTGCCCTAGCTGCCTCTGCACACGCACGCACACACTCACACACATGCACACACGTATATAACGCTGTCCTCTGTGCATACACTGCAGATCCTTCTTCAATCGCACCCTATCTGGCTGAGACTCAAATTCCATTTCACGTCCGGTTTACTATTGATTTTACCCTCGCCACTATTCACCAACTACACCCCCTGCACCCACACACACACAGATACACACACACACACACACACACACACACACACACCATCCAATCTGTTCCCTGCCTCGCCTCCCCTTTCATTCTCCCACTCCTGCTCACCCTCCTGCTCCTCTCCTACACTTCTTTCTTGTCCTCTCAACTCATCCATTCCTCCCCATCATTCCGTTTTAGAGTATCTCAGCTGAATGCTGTGTGTGTGTGTGTGTGTGTGTGTGTGTGTGTGTGTGTGTGTGTGTGTGTGTGAACATGCACAAGTATCGATCACAGAAGAGATGAATAATGAAGACATTTCTTAACAAATAATTAGATATGCAAGTTGGCACACACAACCATAATTAAATATGTGCATCCACATAAGGTGCGCCTACGCATACCCGCATGCTTTCTCTCTCTGTCTCACGCACACACATGCACACACACAGACACAGACACACAGACACACAGACACACAGACACAGACACACACACACACACACACGCATGCATACACACTTAGCAAAGCCATAAAGTATGCAGAGAAGTGGACTGGCGCCAAAACAAGCCGTTGGGCTTTGAGGCCTCATTTCCATGTTGGAGCCCATTTTAACTAGCAGACTGACTCATCGTTAATAATTAACACTCACAGTGACGCTCTGAAACAAAGCTCTGATATAAACAAGGGAGAATCTCGACTACACAATGTGCAGATGCACACACATATGAGCAAGAGCTCCTAGCCGAGGAATTAAGTGAACCATGAGGGGGGCCGACTTCTCTCCACATTCCACCTCACCTTTTCAAGGTCTTCGTGCATTTACCTTTCACATTATTCTGCGCCTGTTGCTTCAGTCACTCTACAAAGAAACAGCTTTGCTGTTTACTTGTCACGCTCTGAAGCCTCACTCAATTCTTTTGCTATTCTTTCACCTTTTTATTCCCTTGCATTCTATCCCCGCGCAAAAATGGTTAAGTACTTAAGTCTCCCCATTTCTCAATTCTATTATTTTCAATTTGTCTTTTTTTCTTTATTAACTCTCACCACAAAGCCGGCAGCTCAAATCTATACTTGCCCTGTGCCATTTCTTTCCCCCACAGTTTTTGCCATTCTCCCTCTTGGCAGCTCAAAACCCACCTCGCTCCTGTCTCACTTGTGGACATCCCCAGTGGATACTGGTTAGACAGGCCTGTCACTACACTGCTGGCCAGAGAGACAGACATCAATATATCGCCACTCTGCTGCCCCTACTCATCTGTAGAGGAACAGGATGTGGTGGGAGAGGAGGGGGGAAGGTGGGTAGCTGGGTGGGGAGGTGAAAAGGAGAGGAATCGTAGGTGGGGCCTGCCATCCCTCAGTCTGTGCTGTCTGATTTACAAGCCTATTGGATTTTAGACTAACATGAATCACAGCCCCATAGAGGCATTGCTCCCTGACAGAATGACAGAATGAATGAGACACATCACTCCAAGTGTGTGTGTGCGTGTGTGTGTGCGTGCGTGTATGTGAGGGGGAATGGGAGAAAGAGGGGGTGTACTTAAACCTCTTTGAGATTGTACTAAAAGACATTTCTGTGGCAACAATGGAGCTTAGTTAGAATCCTCTCATGTTCACAGGACTGCATGTGCTCCTTCTCTGACAAGAACTGGTTCTTAGGAGTCTTACGTATTGTGACATTGTACTGGATGTAACTATCTGTACCCACAGTTGCCGCACACAGTGATGGAAGAAGTATTCAAGTCCATTACTTTTGTAAAACCACCAATATAACAAGCAACAGTCGTTCATTCAAAAAATTTTCTTTAGTAAAAGTACCTAATTTTTCATCAAGAATTATTTTGTATAGGTCTGGAAATAATGATATTCATTATGGGTTAATGTGCAATTTATCTTCTTGATCAATCCATTAAGAGTTTAGTTTGTAAAGCATGAGGTTGCCCATCACAATTACTGAAGTGACAACTTCAAAAGTCTTGTTTTGTCCAACCAAGTAGTTCGAACCTCAAAAATATTCAGTTTCCTGCAATTTAGAACAAATCGTCTATTTGAGAAGATGAAAACATAAAATGTTTGGCATTTTTGCATGAAAAATGGCTTTGTTGATAGGCCAATAAATTGACTCACTCAGAGCTATTAAATAACCAGAAATGACTACGGACAATGGCTGTCAGATAAATGCTGTGAAATACAAAGTACAATATCTCCCTCTGAAATGTAGTGAAACAGAAGTATTAAGTATCGTGATGGAAATACTTAAGTGCAAGTACTTAAAAAACAATGTATAGACTCATACATACCAACCATTACTTATGAACCACTGGATGTGTGTGGCAGTGTATTTATTTGCAGACACTTCTGTATTTTCTTATTCTCTTCTTGTACTGCTGTGTCGAGACTTTATAAAAAGGTTGCAACCAGGTGCCAGGCCATAAGCAGCACGCATTCAAAAGGAAGATGCAACAATCGCGGACACAGCACCAAAAAAAATGCAAATATGGCGAGGCAAAGCGCCAAGTGGATAAAGCTCGTTCCAAAACGAGAGTGTAGCTGGGGTCGGCTTTTATTTTCACTTTTGCTGGCGAGTACTGACGGAGAGGATGGAGATGAAGAGAAATGCAGAGTTGGCCTGTTCTCTGTTGGACGGGTGGGTGCAAGCGGTTAGCTTTGTTAGCTTGCTAAAGCATCGGCTTTTCCATTGTAGGAAATGTAACGTTCCTACAGTAGTAGTTTGCAGTGTCCATATAAGCATCGCAGGGAGGAGGGGAAAAGTTAGGTGACTGAATATTCCTGCATTGTTCACCTTTAAGCACAGTACTTGAGTAAATGTCCTTAGTTACTTTTATCCACTGGCCATGCAGTACTGAAGAAATGAACCACAACTATATCTGTATCATAAAAAGCAACAATCATTGGGTTTGTGAGCAGCCTGAACCTGAATTACCTTCTTAGCGCTGGTCAGGTACGATCTGGCTGCCTCCTTCAATGCCTTCCACTCCTCCGTGTCCTCCTCTGTCACTTCTCCTCCCTCTCTGTCTTGCCTCTCTTTTGCTTTTTCAAGCTGGAGGTAGCACACCCAGCCAGAGAGATACCACACCTGGGAGGCACAGAGAAAGAGATGTAGGTTGCGGGGGGGGTGTTCTCTCAGACACAGAGAAAGTGTTCTTTGTTGCAGTAAGTGAGCTGTGACAAGGGAAACAGATTTGTAACCCTCACAGAGCACGTCTGCATGAAATCCCACATCCTTCTCTGACAAACAGGTTTCACACACATGACATGGAATCACACAGACATACAAGCAATCCATCACTGACGTAATAACTGTCAACCTGATCCAATCCTGACACATGCTGTACTCATTTACAAATGCTGCATCAAAGTAAAGGCACATGTGCACATGCTGTAGCGTCACAATTAATTAAAACCTGACTTGTGACTCCTACCATCTGTCACAACCAAATTGTTTTTATCTTTCTATAGTAAAAAATATAATTACTTTGTTGAAACATACATTTAAACATAATATTAGAAAATGAAAAACACATTCCCCTCAGGCAAATATATTTTGCATTTCAAATCATACTCACCTGTTGTGTTGTGTACAATACCAGCCTTGCTATTAATTTCGAGGGGGAATATAAAAAATTCTCATAATCTAACAGTTAATTATTTTACTCTACACATAATTCTGCCTTGACAGAAACTGCGGAGGAACAGAAGTACACAGTCCTGAGGCCTGTCTCGGAAAACAGGATTAGTGGGCTAACAAGCTAACTCGGCCTCGACTCTGGTTTTCTGGTTCCACGTTGGTGTGTCATTTTTCAGTAAGGAACATCACCATGGTAACTTAAGCTCCACACCACACCTGCTCCTGAGCAAGATGTGATCAGGGCATCGAATGCAAATATGCAAAAACGGGTCCCTTCTTACAAGTCGACTCTTGAAAAACTGCATCACTGTTCCTGTGGCCATGTTTTGATCTGATTGCATACGTAAAAAAAAAAATTGACAGAATAATATTATATTACTCAAAGGACCAGTGTGTAGGATTTAGTGGCATCTCGTTGTGAGGTTTGCAAAATGCAACCAGCTGAAACGTCTCCCATGCCATGTGCCAAGTTAGGGTTCCCTCAGTGGTCAGTGTTCAGGAGGTTTACCAGGAGCCGGAATATGTGCAGAGGTGGGGTTGGGCGATAAAACGATCTCAAAATAGGATGGCAATAAAATGTATGTCGATGACGATGATAAACTATAGTCATTTTTACTCGATATGGATAGACCTAGATAGAGCCAAACAGCGTGTCCTGCAGCAGAAATTAACAGACTGCTGTCAGTCAATCTGCAGTGCTGGGGATCCACAGCATTGCACACGGTTATTTTTCATTGCATAGTCAGGGCTGAGGTGAGTGTGCCGCGGTGAGAAGGAATTGAATGTAGCAGGGACATAATGAAAAGAGGGGAAAATGAGTGGAAGTGACGAGCAACGCTGCTACGAAGCTGAAGAAGAGTTTGCATTATCCTCAAAAATGGACGAAACTGTGGATAAAAAAGGTTACACAACGTCAATAATTTGGAAGTGGTTTGGCTACTTGAAAGGTGATAAGATACAGACAAAGACGGTCCACAAAATATGTTGTCAGTTGGTGCCAATCAGGACGGACACAACAAACCTTTTCCATCACCTGAAAAGGTGGCATCCCAGCAACTACACTGAAAGCATGAAAATCTGGGCCAAAACTGCAGTTAGTCCACCAACAAGTGCTGCTCAACGGCCTAGCACTTCTGCTGCTGTGAGCAACACTAGCCGGGCTGCACCAAAACAGAAATCAATAGTGTCCTCTTTTGCTGCCGTAACCCCGAATGAGAAGCTATTGAAATGGAGCAGGGATATAGCAGACGCAGTGTCACACTTTCTAGTCAAAGACATGAAGCCCATGAGCACCGTGAAGAGGTAGCTTTTGTTCAGATTTCTACCTCCAAAATTTGAGATTTAAATTGTTATTTTCTTTTATAGTTGAGTATTTAAATGTCCCAGGGCCTTAACTGTGATCCATTTGTTTACAGTTTGTCTTATGCTGTACTACTACAAACATTTGAGATTGAAATGCTTGCTGCCCTGGGAATTTGATGTGATATAAGGTTACAGGTTTTATTTTCATTTACATTATCTGAATATGTTTTAGGCTGTTTTAATTAGTTGTTTCAAAAACAAAGCCAGAGGTACCACTTCCCAAAAACTGAGCCAAAATTGACTGACTGCTCAGGCATAAAAAGATAAAGAAAAGCTGGAGAATGTTGAGCTGAGGGAAGGAGTACTGCTTTTCTTTATTTTCCTTTGACACTAGAGTGCAATGCACAAAGCATGTTTGCATGTTTACAGTGTTATTATAAAATGGTTGCACAGTTCTTTACATGATATTACCTAATTTGATGTTAAGAAACTATATTGTGAGTTCAACTAATGAGTCATTTGGTTTCTTCAGGTGTCAGACATTATCAGAATACTTTTCAAACTCACAACATTATCAAATTTCATATCGTGATAAATATCAATCAATACGTGGAAAATTATTGTGATAAAATGTTTTGCCATATGGCCAGCCCTATGCAGAGGTCTCCTCCTCTCCAAAACAAACAAACTTGGTGATTTAATCGAGGAAAGTGATCAAATGCAAGGGAATAAAAGTGTTTTTCAAAAGCTGTTTGGCTCTTGCAAAGACACTGCTAACAATGGTGGCCAACGTAAAAATGCGAATGACCCTATCTAGAGCTAGTGTTTGGTTTGTCCATTGTAGGCTACTGTAGATACATGGCTGTGCAACATGGTGATCTTCATAGACAAGAACCCACTCCCTACGTAGATATAAACGACTCATTCTAAGGTAATGAAAACACGACAATTCTTATTTTCAGGTGATTATACACTTAAGAAAACATGCTAATTATATTATATTTCATTTCTGCCAATAGCATCCCACTAAATCCTACATGTTGGATGTTTAAAAAGAAAAGCATCCACGCACTCCAGTCTGTGCAATATTAATTTACCGAGTCAAGCTTTTGATAAAAGTCTTTCTTCAAGCACCAAGGAGGTTCAATTGAATTTCACAAACAATCTTATTTTAAATACAGAGCTTTAGATCCATCAATGTGGCAAATGACTGGCCATTTTTTAAACTCCTAAGAAGCCTAATTTATACAGCTTACCAAGAGCTGGATCAGATTGCGCAAACACAGAATAACCAGATCAATCACTGGGAGAACAGTATAATGTCAGGAATAATAGATCATTATCCTGTGTCACTCCAGTAGGTTATCTGTCTTTCATTATAATACTGAAGCATATTTGCCAAAACAATTACATTTCATTTGTAACACAAAGCGGTTTTCCTAGCTTGATGTTTTCTCAAGTATTTGGTAATAATTTAGCCTCTTCGCCTGCAAACACACAGCCCCGAGCAAGATTCTGACACAAGATGCTTGAACACTCAATTCAAGAGAGCAGCATGTAAAGTTAGGTGTTAAGGACCGCTTAACTGGCTGACTGACCTTAACTTGGCACCTCAGGAAAATATGTAAAAAAAAAACAAAAAAAAACCCAGTACATCATTTTTGAATAATCCTGTTGCTCCACAGAGTTCAAACAGCGAGTGGAGGCATATTTTTAACTGTAAGCTCGTACGGTGAAACACACCAAAAATAATCTTTTCTTTTTTTCATAATCACACTTTTTTTTCTCCCACATAATTACATACACTGTGCTGCGCTTGCTCTTCCACCTCTAAACACAATCATGCTCAACTCACAGTGAACTTGGAGGTGTGTGTGTGCCTCTCATCTGAGGCCAAAGATCACCCACCCACTGTTCTTCAAGCAACAAGACACAAATATTCACTTTATTCATTATTCATTGAGGGCAGAGGCAGTGGGGACCTGCACCTCTGCCAAATCAACCATTTAGCTAACAAACACATCAAGGCATACCACACTGAATTCTGAATTGCCGCTAAGCATGCTGAGTGGGAGGCTACCCCCTGCAGCCATACTTATCAGAACAACAGCAGCACTAGATAAATGTAGTAATGTTGCAGAACCAGCAGTATGTCATTTATATCGCTGACATTTTTCTGTGAATGCAGAACCTTGAAAAAAATGCATTCTTGTGTATGAACACTATGTGTATATTCAGGAGAGAAAGAGTGAAATTGGGTCATTGAAATTCAAAATTTTAACTTCTTCACAAATGAAGAACCACTGCGTGTCTTCAAAACAGCTCGAACCGGGCGAGAAAATTCTTTACAGATGGTCCACTGTGAGATATTTGTGCGTGCGGTAAAGACGGCTTCCGCTTCTGCACTCAAAATTAAAACATGAGAAAGTTAGCTAATTAAGAACTTTAGAGAATCCACTCTACCCTACCACAACCCCAGACTGAAGCACACATAATAAAATAAACGCTGTGTCTGTCAATCAAATCACTGAGACTATTGTCATTTCAAAGTGAAGGCACATCTTAGTTCCCATATGGTGCTGCTGAAGGAAGAACAAAAGCATCATGAATCAACTGAATACCTTTGAAACAAGATTTGCAAGGAACTAGCTCAGTTGTTTGTGCAGACTTAACACTTTATAAGTAAGGCTCCAACTTTGAGATATGCAAGAGCAAGAAGACGGAGGCGAGAGCTAACAACTTATCTACCGCACTTAAGAGAGAAAATAAGAAAAAGAGTAAAACAAAGAAGTGAGGAGAGGCGGAGGGGGGAGGAGGGAGAGAGAGTAGTGTCTGTCATACTCTTCTGACATCACTAACATGACTCCAGCGACGCAACGTAACTGCGGTATGATCTGACAGAACACTTTCTGACCATTAGAACTGGTGACTGTATGCATGTGTGATTGGCTGCAGGCCTGCTCAAATCGAGTGTCACAGCTGTAAGTCTCTGGAGCGAGTTTAAAAGTTCAGCCCCCCGATGACTGCTCTCAATCTGTCAGCTGAGGGGTGTGTGTGGGAGGCTGAGCCTGAGGGGGAGTGGGGGGAGAGAGAGAGGGAGAGGGAGACACACTGCCATGCTCTTCTATCTGACACTCAGTGGCACACCTTCACTTCATCTGCCACTGACAGTGGGGATTTGGAGCACACTGACAGCACATACTTCCCACTAAAGCGCAGAAAATACTGCCATTTACGTCACTCTCTAATAAGCATTCAAGTTCTCAGTCATACTCTGTGTGTGAGCAAGCAAGTGTTGGGAGCAAGTAATGCAAAAAGTGTGGGTGTGTAGACACTGCTGTGTGCACACGCATAAACAGAAGCTCAGCAGAAGCAACTGTGTGTGCAGGTTGGGGCCTTTTCCTTTCCACTGGGGTGATAAAATATTTGCCTACATGTTCGTCTGAGGGTCCTAAAGGACACAAAAGAAGACATTGCTTATATGCGGGCCTTGACAAGTTACACACGTGCACACACTCCCCCATCACAGAGTTTGCTCTGACATGGAGCCGTGATATGGCAAAAAATGATTATGATAACTTTTTCCATATTAACCAATACTGACATATAATTTGATAATGCTGACAGTTTGAAAGTATCTTAATAAAGCTTGTATTTTCCAACCTGGATCATACTTTTCCATCTTTGTGTGTCTAAATGACCGAAGGGAAGAGCAATTTTTTTAACCTGGTCCAGTATGGAGTGAGAGTGCAGCGGCTGGGAAACAGGCTGTAACAGAAGCACTCGGGGCATGTTTGCATCATCAATTTATGTCTACTGAAAGTGCCTGTACACTAAAAGTGCTTGTTTTTGCCACTGACAGGCTCCGATCGTTACTCTAAGTGTCTGGCAACATTATGGAAAGGACCCTTTAGAGACAGGCCTTTTTGTTAAAGAGAAAGATCCTTTTTGTTTAACCAGAAACAGCACCTGAAATTGCTATTGCTAAACCCACCAGACTCCATTTAAATAAACAGTAGTTTTAGCGTGTATGGAGTCAGCATATTTTCACATCTATCTGGGTAAATTAAAGGCTTGTTTCAATCAGCGCAGAGTTGGTGATTGCTGGAACAATGGAGAGACGAACCAAAACGTTTTTTGTGAGTTTTATTTTGTTTCTGTTTACTCTGAATGAGGTGTGTTTTACAATCATAAAATGACTGATTATTTAAATAGAGGCTGGTGGTTTTAGCGGGAGCAAAACTGGGGCTGTTTTCAATTGAACAAAGTGTCTTACTCTTTCTCTTCTACTCTTTAACATAAAGGTCTATCTTTGTGGGGATCCTTCCTTACTGTTGTCAGACCCTTAAAATAACAATCTGAGCCTATCAGTGGTGAAAAACAGCACTATTGGTGCATTCACAAAATATTTAAGAAGTGAGATTATTGCTAACTTATTATCAGTAATGTGGATACGATGACTAAGTGAGTACGTAATTCTGCCAATATATACGTGTGTACACCTATATACCACTAATGAATATGAATACTTATTTATAAAATAATAGTTTGTTAATAACAAAAAAATAGAGAAAATATACATACAAGCATAGAAAGTTCATATGTTTACTTATTTAAATAGAAAAAGATAGCAGGACAAGTTGATTAAGATGTATATATAATATTAATATTTATTTTTGTAAGGTAAAGACAATTGGTAATATATGCAGGTGCATCTCAAGAAATTAGAATGTCATCAAAAAGTTGATTTATTTCAGTAATTCAATTCAAAAAGTGAAACTCATATATTATGTAGATTCATTACACACAGACTGATGTATTTCAAGTGTTTATTTCTTTTAATTTTGATGATTATAACTGACAGCTAATGACAACCCAAAATGGACCAACACCGGCAGATGACATGGCTCCCCAAACCATCACTGACTGTGGAAACTTTACACTGGACCTCAGGCAACTTGGATTCTGTGCCTCTCCTCCTCCTGATTTCTAAATGAAATGCAGAATTTACTCTCATCTGAGAAGAGGACTTTGGACCACTGAGCAACAGTCCAGCCCAGGTAAGACGCCTCTGACATTGTCTCTGGTTCAAGAGTGGCTAGACACAAGGAATGTGACAGTTGAAGCCCATGTCCTGGATACGTCTGTGCGTGGTGGCTCTTTAAGCACTGACTGCAGCTGCAGTCCGCTCCTTGAGAATCTCCCCCAAATTCTTGAATGGGCTTCATTTCACAATCCTCTAAAGGCTGCGTTTATCCCTGTTGCTTGTGCACCTTTTTCTACCACATTTTTTTCCTTCCATTCAACTTTCCATCAATGTGCTTGGCTACAGCACTCTGTGAACAGCCAGCTTCTTTAGCAATAACCTTTTGTGTCTTACCCTCCTTGTGCAGGGTGTCAGTGATCGTCTTCTTGACAACTGTCAAGTTAGCAGTCTTCCCCATGATTGTGTAGCCCACTGAACCAGACTGAGAGACCATTTAAAGGCTCAAGAAACCTTTGCAGGTGTTTTGAGTTAATTAGCTGATTAGAGTGTGACACCATGAGTCTTAAATATTGAACTTTTTCACAATATTCTAATTTGCTGAGAGACTGAAATTTGAAATTTGGGTTGTCATTAGCTGTCAGTTATAATCATCAAAATTAAAAGAAATAAACACTTGAGATATATCAGTGTGTGTAATGAATCTACATAATATATGAGTTTCACTTTTTGATGATATTCTAATTTATTGAGATGCACCTGTATATATGTATGTATATGTATGTAGCCTCGTTAGCTAGCTTTGTAGGAAGATGTTCGCATTGTCAATCCCTACAAAGGTTAACTGGTTAATTGTCTCTTCAGCCAAGGCAAACAGCTCTCAGTGTGCATGACACCAGACCAACTAATAGTGCAGAACAAATAAGAAAGGAGGTCTGGAACCAGGCTGGAGAGAGACATACTGGAAGTATAAAACCAGTAAAAAGCAAAATACCCACCGAAAATAACCCTGACTTTAAACAGATAATTAATGTCACATTTTCAGAGGCACAAAAATTCTCTGCATTGACACCCAGTAACAAATAATACAAAATGCGAACATGATTGAAAGCATTACCTGAACGACTTCATCATCCTCCTCCAGAAGACCCTCCAACACATCTACCGCCATCTAATGCAGAGAGAGAGAGAGAGAGAGAGAGAGAGAGAGAGAGAGAGAGAGAGAGAGAGAGAGAGAGAGAGAGAAAAGAGGATTAAAAGATGGCGTTGAGATTTGAAATCATCTTCCACATCATCAGAAAATAGTCATACAAGAAAATAACTTTTCAGGTTAGACAAATTCATCAGTGCACACTCATAGATACAGCCTTGATCCATAGACAAGCACGCACGCACAGATGGACAAACACATTGTTGTTGCACACAGTGTTGTGCATCTCCCAGGCAGCTCGATCAATCAGAGCGATCAGATGGTCTGATAAGCGTCTATGAGGTCAGCGTCCCATACACAACATCGTCGATACCAACAAGACAACAGACATGGCCGTCGATAGACACACTCACCAGTGCTTATCGCGCAGTCAATAGTCACTTTGGCTGCTCTATTCGACGGCCCTTTTAATCCATTTACAGACATTAACTGTCAATATATTCTTGAACCCGCACCACTCCATAGGACACATTATAAACTTAAATATGACCTCCACTCTCGCCCCCTCTCTTTTTGAGGTCTAAGAGGAGTTTAATGCGAGGTGACCTTTGCCATAGAGCATCACTGTCTGGGTCCGTTTCTGTGGGAAGTTTCTATTACAGAAAACAGACCTTGACTAAAGTAGGCTGTGTGTTTGTTTTGCTCTGCCTCTCTCTCCTTGTGGATTCTGCAGTTGTGTGTGTGTGTGTGTGTGTGTGTGTGTGTGTGTGTGTGTGTGTGTGTGTGTGTGTGTGTGAGGCCCCAGGTGATGATATATTGATTTTTGTCAACTTCAGGTTGGAGGCGACTGTTAGCCAATCACCCATGGTGAAGGGCAAGAATAAAAGACACGCACGTACCTGTGCGCGCACTTACACACCGCAGCGCAATCAACACACCACAACAAAGCTACACACAACCAGTGAGCACAACGAGCAGCACTTGCTTCTTGTTAAGGCAGTCTTATTAGCTGGAGAGCTTCCTAATTTTTTCCCCCTCCTGCTCTTTGGAGCTCTCTTCTCTTTCCATTAAGCCTGCCTGCTTCCGGTGGCGATAAAGAGGTCAGTTGCCCAGGAAGGCTGAGGGAGAGTCAGGTTAATTGAGAGTATCTCATTAAGAGTGTGCAAATGTGCATGTCAGGGAGTCAGTTGATTGATTGCTCGACCAATTATCACCTAAAAAACCCATTGTCTTTAATTAATTAATGACTGATTAAAAATACACAAACAAAAACAACTAATCCCAGTTGATGATGAATGGATTCATGCCCAGCGTCAGAATTATCTACTTGACTTTCATTGTATCACACCAGTGTGACAGGCAGACACACACATACACACACACACACACAGTAATTCGAGCCAAGCACTAGATATAAGAGATAGGAGTAAAGATCTGTCTGGGCATTATACAACTGATAGAACAGGCAGTTTTGGAGCAACAAAAATAGAACAAGAGATATCTGGGAGCCAGGATAAGTGAGCAACGATAACCATTATATCGTCTCCAACTGCACTCCTTCCTAACTACACTGGTCAACCCAGGGGCGAGTGATTAAAGATTCAGAGATTCCTAAGCCGCTTCACGCTCTAAACAACAACAAGATTAATATTCCCGTGAAGATAAGGGGAAGAGAGGGAGAACTACGAGGGAAAAAGTGCGAAAACTGGAAGGAAGGGCACAGAAAAGTATCTTAATAAACAATGCAAAACTGGTCCATGAACAACAGCAGTGCAACTTGAAGACACACACACAAATACACCGCAAAGACACTACACACATGCTGTCCTCTTTATTTCAAGACCTGTTAAAGATTTTTTTTTTTTAAAAAAAAGCAGCACTCTGGGGAGGAACTCATTTATAATGGCCATTGTGTGTGTGTGTGTGTGTGTGTGTGTGTGCGCGCAGTTTGTATGTGTGTGCACAGTTTGTGTTTGTGTGTGTGATCTTCAGGCAATTTTGTTTAACAGAATCATTTTACCGGAGCGCACAGCAGAGACAGGAGAAAGACAAATCACTTTACAAGCGAGGGCAAGCCGTATCTCTAACACACAGAAACCCGTACAAATGTGCGCGCACACACACACACACACACACACACACACACACACACACACACACACAAACAGGGACGTCTACACTTAAGTAAATAAATCCTAGGGATGTCACTGCTAACTGTACTTGCAAGCAACATTGGAAAGTACAAGCTGCTCTCCATCGTGAGCTACATTTAAGAACGGAAATGTTCAAGGAACAACATGAAAGCAAACAAGAGTGACAACGACAAGGAGAGTAACTAACCATCAGCTGCTGTGACAACTGCGGCGAACAGACACCTTAATGGCTGTCAGGGGGAAGCCGTCTGTCTGTTTGTCTGTTTGTCTGCTACGTGGCAAGTGAATTAGTGGTGGTGATGGGTGATGATGATGGTAATATGTGTGTCTGTGTGTCTGACAGTGACAGTGAGAAAACTGTGGTCTCTGAGGGCTACACTGTTACTACAAAGCGCATTTGTTTTTCATTAAAACATCAAGTCACATAACAAGTGATACAACATGGATTTAGGGACATAAGTAATTATTAATTTCATTATCAAATAATTAACGGATTCATTGTTTAGTCTATAAAATGAAATGAATTATTAAAAATGTCCTAAAATTGATGTTTAGTTCACTGGTTGTAATTCTGGGGGTATGAGGGTCGCCAGATCTTCTTGAAGGTTCATGAGGTCTTCTAGACTTTAAGGGATGTTACAAAACATTTTAAAAATATATACAGTAGGCCTTTACTCAGCATTTCATTCATATCTGTGAAGAATACAAAATGAAATTCTTATTTTCCAAGAAATAAACTTCTCAGAAAAGAGCATGGTGAAGACCTGAAACCATCCCAATCACAAAACCTTCACTCTTTGCTAAACAGACTCATTCAGCATTAGAAAAGTATGCAGTTAAATATATATTATATAATCTTTATTTATAAGGCGAGTTACAAAGTGCTTTACATGTCAAGAATTAAAACAGACGAGACATGAAAACAACAACTTTTAAAAGAACTGATAAAAACACTGGTTAAAAAAAAAATTAAATGAACTTTAAACTCAAGTAAAATCAGGAAAGGCTCTCCAATAGAAGTATGTTTCAAGAAGGAACTTAAAAAGGATAACTGACTCGGCCGACCTGATTTCCTCGGGCAGATTGTAAAGTACGTCCTGGTGTGTACGGCACTAAGTTGAAACAACCAAAGAGCTAATAAAACAATGGCCAACCCTAAATTTGACAAAAAAAGAAGCCAATTAAGCGTGTGTGACTGTTACAATTAAATAGAAAAACAAAACACACACACAATACAGACAGAGAATCGTATAAAAACATCAGGAAAACTCATCTCTGATTTAATATTTACAGGAAATAATCTGCTCAAAATTGATCCAAATCACTTGTTTTACACCATCTTCATACAGTTACTGCACTCACCATTTGGGTTAATTGTACAGTTTATCAGTTATTCTGTTCTGTTATTGTTATGCATTGGATATAATATGAAATATCCAGTTTACTCAATGAGAGAAAAGGAGTCCCTTGGGGCGTCGGTAGCTTAGTGGATAGTGCCGGCGCCCCATGTATAGAGGTGATGCCTCGCTGCAGCGGTCACGAGTTCGACTCCGGCTTGCAACCCTTTGCTGCATGTCGTCCCCCCACTCTCTCTCTCTCTCCCCACGTCACACCCCTCAATCTGTCCTGTCCATTAAAGGCAAAAAAGCCCCCCAAAAAAATCTTTAAAAAAAAGAAAAAAAAAAGAAAAGGAGTCCCTTAAGGAAAACGATTGGGAACCACTGGAAAATGGTTGTTGTTCTCGCTCGATAAATGACTTTAATGATTAACAAATTATCAAAATTGTTGGTTATTGACTGATTGATTAATCAACCAAATGACTGATTGATTGATGATTGATTTTTAGTTGTGTCATGCACACTTACATGTGCCCAACTCTCATGGGTTTACAAGACAACATTACAATCAAAAATACAGGTTATTTAACTACTCAGTCCAGTAACAGAATCCTCTGCCTTCTATCCCAGGCCTTGCAAAAAAACCTGAGCCACAAAAAAGGTTCTCTTTCTGAAACGAAACTATTTTTTTCATCAGTTTTTCATGACCATCCAGCCAAAAGCAATCAACACTGATAGAGGTCATCCCACTGAAAAGTACGTTCCTGATGTCTTCCGGACAGTACAAGAAATGAACCTCATTCTTAACTTCACCTAAACTACCCAACAAACAAATTCTGTCCTCATTTCATCACTAGTTCAGTCTATAAAAAAATCAGAAAAAATGTGGAAAATACCCATCACAGTTTGTCCACAACGATGCCTTCAAATTGTTTCTTTTCTGCAACCAACACTCCAAAACACAAAGATATCAATTTACAGTGACACGACACAGAGAAAAGCAGCACACTCTTCTATTTCAGAGGCTGGAACCAGCACATGTTCAGCACTTTTGAGTTATAAATGAATAAAAACAATTTATCACTTATTAAAACTGTTGTCAATTAATCTTCTATCCATCAACCAACCTATTAATTACTGGTTGTTTCAGCAGTGGCTCAGACATACTTCAACATAACAACAAGCTGCTGGAAAAAAGATGTCCTCACAGTTGTCTCACTTATGCTGCTTTCAAGCACCCCACGACTACATTTCTATTACAGCTACGGAAATCACTGACAAATCTGGCATCAATTCAAGTGTTTCTCCTCAAAAGCAATCAAAAGGGAAAAAAAGGACCTTGACAAGCAATTTTTGGTGACTTTTTTTCCCCCTCCAAATTAAGTGGCACGGATCCACGTCTCGCAGAGACAGAAGACTGAAAAGGAGAGGGGCGATCATGAAATGTTTGTTTTCAAGAATGTATTAGCCCAATGTCTAGGGAATGGTTTGTAAGTGCCGAATTATTTACAATCTTTGCAGGCACTGTATTATGTTCTTGTATTGGACTTGTGTGTCTCACGCTCTTTGAAAATGCATGAAGCAAGTACATAATACAATATATCCACCATCAGTTGATGTCATGAATTCTGTGCTCCTAACTCATAAAATAAAAACTTTCTCCACCAAATTTACATTTTGAGCTTTTCATTTGCACAGCTTACAAGTTCAAAGAACAACCCTCCTTCAAAAGGATTTACCTCAAAACCATTTCAGAAGTCAATCATTTATGCACAACACTTCCCTGCTTTGGGGTTTTGATTACCATTGCAGAGGCCGCCCACCGGTGCTAAATTGGTGACTACCTCTATTAATGTCATGAGAAATTAATTGGCTTTAATGAAATACACCCTTAAAAACTTTCGAGGAAAAAAGGGGAAGGGGTGCTATGTCAGAAAGCAAAGGTCAAATGTTTAATGTGTGAGATTCTTGTCTGGACTGTCACCTCGTAAAGAGATAGGTGCCATCTTCCTACCATTAGGGCTGCAGCGGTACAGCATGAAACTGTGTACGGTGATATGAAGATTGAAAGTTATACTGTGAACATTTGCTTGTCTAAGGTATTGGAAAAAAAATATATAACAGTAAAACTGCACACACATCTCCCTTCCTTATAGACTGCCTGTCAGACCGTTCACGCATACTTCCATTTAAAAATAGATTAAAGTTCCAATAATTAATTGTTTGCTCAACCAAAAACACCCTCCTGTTTTCATTCCATTAAAGGTCATTGTAACTGATAATAATAATAATAATGATTGTGTAATCCTGTATACTATGATACTGTGTAACTGCTCTCTATCAGACTATGAAAACCTCTTTCAATTGCAGCCCTTCCTACCATCGAAAGCCTTTGTGGACGACACCAAATTTTGTGATATAATCTGTCACCACTGTGCTCTGCATTGATTGCTTTCTCCAGTAACTATGGAGATAATATCATACACCGAGATTATTTGGCAAAAATAATCACACTATTTTGCCAAACGCCAAATGTGCTCCAATTCAAACCCAAACTTACAAGCCCAAACTACATTCATCAGACAAAGAGCTTAATCTCCAACAGAGACAGACAAATGCTTTTTGGCAAAGAACATGGAAGTTATTCTACCACTTTCGCTTTTCTAAAAGAAACTATTATTTACCAGAAATAGCCGTATACTCTATGCAGCTACAGAAAACAAATACAAAAAATTGCCTCAGTGTGTTTCTTTGGCATATATATTAATCAAATTTCCAAAGCCTTGGCACAGTTTGGACGACCAAACAAAACAGTCAATAGGGAGAAATGCAGGCAAAGTGTCGCATTCTGGCACCTTGCTAAGAAGGTAGCCTTCAAACTAATACAGACTGGAAGCGCACAACTTTACACAGAGTTTACTTGTGAATAGATTCATAGTCCGCAGGGAGAGATAGTGAGCACAAAAATGAGTGAGTGTGTGTATGTGTGACAGAGTAGTAGAGGAAGGAAAGAGAAGAGAGGATGTTCCTATCAAATCCGGCTAAGTCCCAGTCTGGGAGAGACGGACAGAAAATAGCTTCTACTCCGCTCCTATCCTTAAGCTCAGTTTCCATCAGAAACTTTTCACATAAGTGATGGTTAAAAGCAAATATGACCAACCTTGTGCATAGCTGTGTATATGCATACAGCAAAATAAAGCACTCAGGATGTGTGCAGTTTGTGTTCCGGGCTTGATGACACCAGCAGGAGGATGAAGACAAACGACATGTCAGAAACTGTGGACCGAGACGTTGTCATTTTACTGATACACCTGACAGCCCATCTCCCACACACACACACACACACACACACACACAAAGATATAGCTGCAGCTGAGCCGTTTGGGAGCGAGGGGGGGAAAAAAGGACACTGTTCTCATTTCCTGTCAGTAATAACCATAAACCACTCAACAAGAGTGACTACAAATTAATCACTGGATCACAACAGAAAATAGCTGAACTGCTGTTGGTGTGGCAGTAATCACAGAAAATGACTTCAAGCGTTAATGACTGTTAGGGGTTTTAGCACTGAACTGAAGGCAGTGAGCCACTAAAATCAAGGCCATTAATACTGGAAATTGATGAGTGATCTGGAAGTGCGCCGTATCACAGATATGGCAGCAATTCATCAGACTGGAGCTTCCTTCCACTCCCCGCCTCACCACCATCCCTCCTCCCCTGCGCGCCCCCTTACCCCTGTCCCTCTCTGTAAATACCACTCTTCAATTATTGACGCTGAACTCTGGAGGGGATAAAGACCAGGCAAGGCCTTCCCACCTTCAATGCTATTCACTAGAAAGGAAAGCACACATGTGCACGAACACACATACAAATGCCAGGCCGCCCTCGCTCCCACCATGAAACGCACACAGACCAGCGACAGCAGAGAGCAGGACATTTTACCTCGTATTCCTCGGACTCGATGAGCAGTTTGGCCGTGGTGACGCGAGACTCGTACGGCGGGATGTCGTTCTGGAGAAAACAGACAACACTGTCACCTCTACTGTGTTTACACAAACATCAACAAACATAGTTCTTCCTTTGTCTGATAATAACACGATCCAATTTCAAGGTACAAAACATTCTGCAGCTACGTGGCTGTTAATCACAGCGAAAGTGTGGGCTGGCTGTGTTCAGATCAGCCTGCTCCTGGAGATAAGAGTCATAACAGTGGTGCCACTGGGATTTTTTTGTCTCAAATCATCAACCCAACCCCTCTTATATCACAATCGCTCAGTATTTGAATGTCAGGTGCCATTTATTAATTTTATTTAGACCCCGTCCTTACTTTGACATTACAGCCGTTATTTCTCTTCCCAACTCCCTGTAGTAATTTGGTTACTTATCGTTATACACTTTCCCGGTTTTGCCTCATGCCTTCATATCTGCTCTCTCTTTACACAGGCACACACACACACACAAAAGCACACACAGGTTTGCAAAGTATTTGTTCCATCTTTTATTTTTTATTATCCCCCGTTTCATTATCTCTTACTTTTTATCTCTACTGGTGTCCTTATGTTTGTGCTCACTGCAAAGCACACTGTGACAATCCCGTTAGTTGAAAGTGCTTTATAAATAAACTGGGATCTTATGAGCGTCGGTTGCTGTCAGAGAAAATACTAAGCACAGCTCCGACTCACCTGCATGTCTTCCTCTGAGCTGGAAGGAGCTGCACTCTGTTTCTGGGCAGGGAGCCACGATCCAACACTTTTTAACAGGTATTCTTTGCCTTCCTGCAGACAGCAAAATGCGTATGTGTGTAAATTCACAGGTGCATGTATGACAATAGAGCTAAACCCACATATATATACAAACACAGATGAAAACACACAAACTCATCTGAAGGGAAAAAATGATGACTTTAAATACTATTACATGCCAGATTCTGCTCTTGATGCCAACAATCTTTTGCTCAATCCGAGGTCAAATTTATTGTAATTCAAAATAATTTCCACAGTATTCCAAAATAGACCTTTGCTGGATGTGAGGTGCTATAAAGTGTGACTGGAGCCAGCCTGACCCCTACAGCTAACACCTAGTACTACACATCCACTTCAGCGCTACACATGAACTACATTGGCGCTACAGAACCTCTTGTTTTTCCTCAGTTTGGTGTTGAAAGAGCATGAAGAACACTTTTTGAAGACAGCTTGCTTTTGTTTGCTCATGGTTTGAGATACCCACTGCTGACACATTTCCAATACAAACAGGGTGTCCTGAATTTTATTTGTGGAAGAATTATATGAAAAGAAAAGTGCCTTTCTGTTAACAATGCACTGGTTACTCAGGATAATCCACAGACGGCGCTGTGAACAATTTACACTATACTTTTTACTCTTTTGTATTAAATGGTTTTCAGGAAACACTGGAAAAGGTTTTTATGTGTTAAAAGATGAAATCCCAGGCTTGGAGCACATTTTATTCTACAACATAAAAGGACTGGAAATGGATGATAATCACGTGTTTTATTCATCTCAAAGATACATAAGTGACCTCAATAACTCACTGGTTGCAACGTCTTTGCACTTTTAAATTTCTTGCAAAATGGTACGCGTTCTCAAAGAAAGGTTCTGCCTTGAATGATGTCTGCCTGTGATAATAGTTAGTAAAGCAGCAACACTTTGTCTTGAAAGTTAAATATCTTTAAAAAATTGAGAGGAAAAAAGAAAAAATTAGGACATCCTTCCAAACTCATTGTGAAATGCTTCGTACTGCAAAGTTCTTGTGGTATCTTTTTTTAAAACTGAGTCCAATAGGCAGCACTCTCATCTCTCTCTCATTTATTAGATGACTATATGACCTCAATGATCTGCCCAGTAATTAACATTCCTATCGGCATGACCTGTCTGTGTGTGTGCGTGTTAATGCAAGTGTCCATCTGCTGATTAATGGCATACAATTCAATTTGCTCAGAATAATTAACTCAGCAGATTCCCGCTTTAATGTGGTGATAACTCATCCTCAGCGTCTGTGTGTGTCTGTGTGTGTGTGTGTGTGTGTGTGTGTGTGTGTCTGTGTGCGTGCGTGTCGACTGACCTGGTTTCTCTCGGTACTGAACAGGTAACTTGCCATGAGCTGTAGAGCCTCAGGGTTGTCATGGTGATACTGTAATGCTCGCTCAATGAACTCTCTGCACTTGTCTGCAGCTCCCTCTTCCATGCTACATGCACACACGCGTGTACACACACACACACACACACACACACAAAGAAAGACAAATCTCAGCTCATTATCATAGCAGTGACATAAAATGGGGTTATAAGCATCAAGACTGCGACTCTGTGGTCTCCAGTACCAGAGGTCTGTTAGGTAAATCTCGGCGATGGAGCAGTAGGCTACACAAACATCCTTCACTG
Source organism: Epinephelus moara (assembly GCF_006386435.1). Classification (NCBI taxonomy): domain Eukaryota; kingdom Metazoa; phylum Chordata; class Actinopteri; order Perciformes; family Serranidae; genus Epinephelus; species Epinephelus moara. Next base: position 23,542,131 of record NC_065511.1, on the reverse strand, counting down.
TGGGGAGCTTGGCGTCCTCATCTGGAGGGGCAGCAGCTGCAGCCTGAGCCTGCTTAAAGAACAGAGGGCAGATGTCTTGAAAGGTGTCAAAAGTTCTAATGAGGGTAATTAATCAAAGCACAGTAAACATGGCATGAACATTTCTTTTAATAATAATCAAGTTATTTCACAACAGAAAACTGCACAACTTCCCTATATTCCCCGAGAAACTCCCTTTGAGTCTTACAGAGGACATTTTGACATGTGACAGCAGGAAAAGCACAGGTGGAAATAATCAAATTAATGGCAGCTGAATTGCATTTAGCCGCCTCGGTTTCAGGGTCATGCTAGTGTCAATGCTGGCTCACTGTCATGGCTTAGTGGGACACTTGAATAAAATGGAGCCATTGTTAATGTTATTAGTAACAGCCGTACTTTTCCTCCTATGACAAGTCAAAATGACTGCTGTGAAAAAGACCTATACTGATTTGAATTATAGAATTAAGAATAGCCCATGCCTTTTCCTTGTTATACATGACACATGCTATGAAAATTACAAAGAGGGTGTAAAGTCAAACATTTTTACATTATTCCTTATAAATACTTTAAGAGTAGTTATTTAAATTGACATCAATAATAAACATGAAATACTGTAATAAGACAACCTGTGAATTCCATTGGAGAAAACAAGATACTGATAGATTAATTTCACATCTGAAATATGTCCTGTTGTATTTTCTCCTTTGCTTTATTTTTTCCCATCAGTTTATTTCTAGTTCAATTTTTAATTTTACCACATTTAATATTATTAATATATGCCATGTATGCTAAAATATTCTCTGGATGCTTCCTTAAATAATTCTTTGAGCAAAAGTCTTGGGTAATGTGGAAAAATACTGTTTTCGAATATTGAACAGACAAAAAACAAAAAAGTAGCCAAAATCAAAAGAAAAGATAGAAAAACATCCTCTGGATACCTAAAACCTGTGTGTCAGCCCAGTGCTGTAAATAATCCACACAATAGCTCATGATAGCAACAGCTCTCCTGTGTGTGAGTAATGCTAGTCCTTGGATGGTGATTTACATCATAGCGATTACGTTCCTGAACACAGGAATACTGAAATCAAATGTTTGGTCTTGTTTTGACAGTACTAATAAATTCAGACACATCCAGAGTATTTTGATAGTTCTTGGAACTTCTGAGGACTCGAGTAAACTTCAGACTACCCAACAACAACTCCTGTCCTATGGCATACTTGATGCAAAGACATTTATACTGGTACTCTGCAAATAAAATAAAGAAACACCATCACTCATACAACAGCAGACCACATTAACAGAGACTTTGGAGGGCATCAGATATGTCCTTTGTATTTGGAAGGGACGAACAGCTAAGTTAGGTGCAGGGTGATTAGGAGAGGGAGAGAGGGAGAGAAGGAGAGGCTTGTGTAACAATATTGTTCCATCTGTCTATCTGTGTTTGTATTTTGTATATGTGATTGGATTTTTTGTTGTATTCTCTTACATTGCTGTACATTTGAAACAGGAATTGCCAAAGGACCACTTGTTTACGTTTTTATCATTAAATACCAGTTATTGCAGATTGGTGACACAAAGTGTTTCCAAATTACCAGTAATTTAGATGTGATTAGTAACATTTCTAATGAATAATGAAGCATAAGTGGCTGTAACACTACAGGTAACTATAATAACTATGTGCTGAGCATGTCCACCAATTCATTTATCGGTTGAATTAACGTCACTCAACAGATGTCTGTTATGACAAGGTGACATGTATGCACGCAACAGCGAGATAGATAGATAGATAGATAGATAGATAGATAGATAGATAGATAGATAGATAGATAGATATTTCAGAAATTGATCAACGGCACCCTCTTGTGAAGCTAAATACCATTACACTAGCATTAAGCCTTGGGTGCATTAGCATTTCTCCCTTGTATGTAAAAGCATGAGTATGAGTAAGTATGTATAACTAAGTAAACTATAAAGGGAATGTGAGTGTGTATGGGGTTGCACTCACTGTGGTCTGTGCTTGTTTGTCCAATGCAGATAGCAGGACTTGTATCCCTTTGGTGTAGTAGTCCACAGCCTCCTGGCCTGTGTGGATTTGTCCCAAGTACATGTACTTACTGTGGCCTACATCTGGGCTCAGCTCCACTGCACGCAGAAAAGCTTAGACACAATTGGTCAAGGATGCTCACTCCACTCAAACCGCATGGGAATATAACAGTTTTAGTTCCTGACATGCACACAACAAGGAAGAAGAAACCTGCACACAAAGGATATTCCCTTAGCTTTCTGTGTGTCTCCTAGTTCAGAGCAAATGTGGCCCAGCATGTCTAGAGCTTGCAGGTTGGCGGAGTCCACATCCAGGGCTCGTTGACAGAAGAGGCAAGCCATCTCAAAGTCAAAGCTGTCCATGTATTCCTCTGTCTGTATAACAGATGATCACATGACATCATAAACATGCAGTAGAGTTAAAGGGGCATTTTAAAAAAGCATGACAAATCTGGGGCATGTCTTTGTTGTGCATATCTTGTCACTGTTACCTTTTCTAGGAGCTGTCTCACAGAGTACTTCTCAGCTGTCTTCTTCTTGGCTTTTTCATGTACTCTTAGTTTCATCCTTTCTTGAGGTGACAAGCCAACAAATCCTGCATCACCTGTAATTAAGTAAAGAGTCAATATTACTTTTGTCTCATTTGGTCTCGTAGAAAGTTAAAATCAAAGCACAACAGGTTAATTTCTGTTAGCTGCCTGAGTGGTTGATGTAACACACTGTAAATAACTAGCAAAATGTTGAATCACTGAACATAATTACTGTTTGGGCGGTTGTCTTTCCTTTTCGGTTTGCTTTTCTTTTTTCCCTTTGCCTGTCCTCCCATAGTGGTGACAAATATGTCTTATATTTTCACAATTTCTACCCTCAAAACAGACTTTTACCAAAGTGTGAACCTTACACACGCGTGGAAAGCAAGTACGGCTGAGCTAAAGGAGTGCAGTGCGCATGCTCTAAGCAGTGACTGGGTGGCTGCTACGGAAAGAGGTAGTGGACATAATATGAGAGGTTTTGAAATAACCTTTTTTGGCACTGAAGCACAAAAAGAGGTAATTTAAACCGTCCGACTTTACCACAAATGTCATTTTAGACTTAAGCTTTAAAACTGGAAGAACATTAAATGTCCATTATTTGAACTTTCTTTCTCCAAGGTGCTGATTTCGTAAGGCGGGCTTTAAATGAATTAAACGGTTCCCTGTTTGTGGGCGGGTGCTCGTCATGATTGACAAGTCTCTCGACCAATGAGATACCGCGTTGAAGCTGTGCCCCTTGACGCATCTGGAACTTTCTTGATTTCAACCAATGGGCAGTCACGTCAAATGTACGCACCGTTTTTTTCTTTACAATTCTGTTGTAAATAAACGAATGACAGAGACGCTGTTGATAGTGAAATTGCTACCAAAATATATAATAAATACGGAATCCCAATACTCGACTGTCTAACAAGGTAAATAAGCTTTAACGTTATCGAACTAATGGCATACAGTATGAATTCATACAACGGTTATCGGCATCGCTGTGCCGTAAGTAGTGACTGAATGACAAAGCAATGAAAGATTAGCTGCTAGTAGTGATGCTAATGCTAACTGGTGACATTACCAGTCCAACTCAGCTCTTAATACATTTCACTGACACAGTTTTTTCTAAACAGTTTAATAAGGTAACAACGCCGCCACAGAAAAAGCTAACCGTTACCACACTGTTAGTACTAACCATCCGGTGTAACTATTTGACGTTAACGCTACGGTTAGCCTTCTCGTATGTTAATTATACGAGCGAGTCTGTGGCATTACACTGATGTACAAACTACCATTGTCGCCTTAGATATGCAATGAAGTTATCTGTGCTAAAAATTGTGCTCCCTTATAAGCAGTGACATTAGCGTATGCCTTTGTCCCATTACTTTGCAGGCTAGTGTGGCTACGTTGATGTCACTCCTACCCGCCAGTTTGCTGCCAGCCACTAAGAGAAGACTGTGTCGTGCAACACAGGTAGCTTGTGGCCAATGCCACAGGCTCGACCTGCAGAGAGAAGTGGACTATCATCCTCGGAAAGGGCTTGCAAGTTGGCCTCAACAGACCTCTCTTTCCCCTTTTGGCTGTTGGGACTGAAGAAGGAGTGCCTGTGGACTCACCAGCAGTAAAAAAAATTGTCATGTCGGAGTTAAATAAAGAGGTGGTGGATCTGGTTTGGGGGAGACCCTCCAGTGGAGGAGTGTCTGCCTCTATCTTCCGTAGATGGACCCAAGGTATAATGCTTTGTTTCAGTATGATGATACGAATGAGAAGGTTTTTGCAGAGCAGGGTTTTCATCCATGTGCAGTGGGGAGCCAAGTGTATCCAGGTTTTAATTCTAACAAAGATTACAGCAGGTGATTTCTTTTGTTGGGTCATCCTCTCTAGCTGAAGTTCAGATAAGCAGTAAAATATCATGCTGTTGTGTATGAGGTTAGAATGGTCATAATCTGGACCATTAATGTGAGCATGCAAGAACCTGTGGAGCTCTAATGTGTGAGAGTTGAAGTGTCTAAAATGCTTTTTATTTCTATGAATTTTTAAGGTTGTTTTGTCCATGTCTTTACCACAGGATTTGTTTTTTGTGAGAATGAGCAGACGGCACTGGAGCAGTTTGAAGGAGGGCCGTGTGCTGTCATTGCACCTGTCCAGGTATGGTCTAGTTCAACCTCTTTGCAGTATTATCAGAGCTCAGTCTCAATTTCCTTTATATTCCCTAACTATTGAGCCCCCAAAGACCTCATTAAGAACATTCTCAGCAGGTGGAAGGGCTTAAAATTATATTGTGAAGAATTAGTCTGCAACAGCGCACTATCTCACTAGTAGACCTTCCACAAGATCACTTGGGGATTTTACAGTGAGCTAGCTTTTAAACATGGTAGACTGACTTGGAATCAGCATCTTAGGGTCTTATAGGTATATACATTGGTGGCAATGCTTATTTGACAGATACAGGGTTGATCATATATAACAAAATGTCTTAAAAGTATGTGAATATGGACAAGCAAGTGTAGCATATCGCACCATAGAATGTTTTCCTGCAAATTTAGAGACTGAAATTGTGTTTCTTTGCAGGCTTTCCTCTTAAAGAACATTCTCTTCAACAGAGAAAGTCCCAACTGGAGACAGATGACAGGTATATTCTCCACAGAAAAGTCCAAACCATTGTTTTTCCTGTTGTTCATGTCGTTGTAGGGCTTGTTAAATCATGCATCTTTTATGTTTGTCTGTTAGAGGAGGAACAGAAAACAGCCCTGTGTTCCACACTGAGTGAAATCTTGGAGTCAGCCTGCTCCAGTCCCTCCACAGGGTTGTGCCTGGTGACTTGGGCCAAGGGACAAAGCCCTCATACCAGCACACATACTAACACACAGACACAGACACAGACACAGTCACAGTCGCAAACGCAGGACATGCCAGCACCAGAGAGCAGCCAGCCCCCACAGGAACAGCAACCCAGTGAGTCCTACGTCTGTCACATACAGAATGACAGTGCACAAACAAATGCTCACTTTTTCGCCCAAGCCTCATCTTAACCTTTAATAGCAAAATTAGTAACTTTTAACGATGAACGTTTTAACAGTGTGGACTTTTTCTGTGACATGCTCCAATACTACAGTGTGTGTATGTTTTCTTGTGCGTAGCTGCTTTGGCTGCCGAGGACCTTGGCTTTGAGCGATTTCACAGTGTTCTCCAGTAAGTGGCACTTAATATTCTCACTGCAGATAACACCTTGCATCTTTACACTCATGACTGTCTCTTCCTCAAGGCAGATAATCCTGACATTAGATAATACTGTGGGTTTCTGGAGGGATTACCTCACAAATCCTTGTTTTGGCAATTGCCAATATGGAGTACTGAGATAGAGAACTACATATTTCTCTGAAGATAGTGTTAGTGGAGGCGAGGGGAGGGGTGCTATTTGATTCATCTAGCCTGCAAGGATTGGCTTTCACATTGAATTAGCTATTTCACTCTGCTCACAAGTTGCTGACTCAGCACTTTTCACTGATTGCCTAATAAAAAAAAACTACCTCTCACTACCTTTCTTACACACATACTGTCTGTCACACACGCACAAACTAAGTGTATGCACAACTGCATTTGCCAGAGGAATATTGAAATTTCATCACACACTATACTGGCAGCTGAGACCACAGTCAGCAAAAAAGCAGTGCTGACTCACAGTGAAGAAGTGCATGCTAACTAAGACGGACAACCTCACTAGCAAGCTTCCAGGGTGGAGCAAAAGGAGGCAGTGGCTCCACATAGACAATATCACATTTTTCTTTGCCCTCTGTTGCTTTTAATTGATTTCTTCCTTAGTGTGAAAGTTATCTTAACCAACCTGGGGGTATAAATACAATTAATACATCAGTCTTATTGATCCTAAAACCAAACTAATGTTTTGTCTTTTGAGTGTTTCATTAATCAACCTGACGTTTGTTCCCCACCTGCAGTAAGCGGACCGTAATGTCAGTGTCTGGTCTCAGAGAGGAGGTGTTGTCTCTTTACCACACCTGGAGGGGGTGCTGTGGAGTTTTGCTTTTCCTCTACTCCGTCATCCTCACCAAGGTAAAAAGAAGAAATAGCTAGATAGAGAAATGGATAGACATTTTGAATACTGATAGGAAGTAATGAGATTGAGGATGTTGTCTCTGATGGTACATATTCATCAAGTAATTTTAATGAGGTGATAAAGAAATGATATTTTTAAAAACCTGAAACACAAGATTTTTTTTTCTATTAATGAGCTTTTAAGGAGTATGTTATATCATTTTAAATAATGTTTTCCTGTGTGTTCTATCTATGTTCAAATACACAAAAATTAAATGCACATTTATCTCTGTTGTGCAGGGCATAGAGAATATAAGAAATGAGATCCAGGACACGATGGAGCCTCTCATAGACCCTGTGCATGGCCACGGCAGGTATAAAAACACTTCTCTTGTAGAGTTATAGATCATTGCAAGGTCATTCTTGTGTGGCAAAGCATACAGGATACAGGATACCTTATAGTTCCTCTGAAACTGCTGATTTCTCCTTTCTTATCGTTCTTTTCAGCCAGAGCCTGGTGAACCTCCTTGTAACTGGCCACGCTGTCTCTAATGTCTGGGATGGAGACAGAGAGTGCTCTGGCATGAGTAAGACCCCCACAAAGTTACTGCATATTCACACAACAGACTCATGTACACGCATCACACTCACAGAGCTCAATTTTGTTGCCCCATACTAAAAACCATATCCACCAGAGGGCAATCATTCTTAAATCCCGCAGCACAAAAGGCACAAATTAATGCCAGTTTGACGCAAGTTAACTTATTTCAATTCTGCTGCTCTTTTTTTCTCCCTGTCTTGTAGAACTGCATGGTATTCATAAACAGGCATCAGTTGGCTTCCTCACGCTCATGGAATCACTACGCTACTGCAAGGTACAGACGCTCAAAGGTTCTTAAAACATGTAAAAGCAAATTGTTCAATAGTTTTATGTCAGATACACAGAGGATTTGTGGATGTTTTTATTTTTTGATTCTATTAATTGATATGAACACCCACTGTACATGCCAAGAGAATACAAATAAACACACAAATGCTGTTAACTTGTGACTGTGTGGGACACAATTCAACGTGTGAACACAAACCTCAGTGAGAGCTCCCGTGTGAAAATATGTGTTCGGACAATTGAGTCCCAACAGACTAACTGTAATCCCTGTCTCGCTCTTTCTCACTACATGTTTATTTTCTGGCACACATTTACCTAAACACAAATTTACCAAAAATAAGTTACAAAGGAGACTTATAAATACATGTGGCATGACACATTTTAGTTATCAAGAAGGAACAACAGGAATCTTGGCTATTTATTTGTTATTGCCAAAATAAGCAAGCCCAGAGAAAGCTGGAGTGAGACATGAACTCTGTAAATAAGCAAAGTAAGCAGCTATAAAAAGTTAATAGCAAGTAGATGATTGCCAAAGAGAGTTGTTAAAAAGTGATTTAAGAGACCAAGTCATATCAAATCAGAAGAGGTCGGCTCATATGTGCACTGTTTATATATTTGATTTATTGTTCCTGTAAGAAAAGTTCAAGCTGCATATGACGAATAGCCAACAACTAATAGGAGAAGAGCCAAGTGAAAATTAGCTGTGTATTGATATTGATAATATACATTTCATTACGTAGTACTATTTGTTAAGGATCCAGAGGAGCAACATGATGCTCATTAGCGGTGGGAATCACAGAGTAACTCACAATGGGATACTATCATGTTGCCTATGATGGCAATGGTACCACGATACAGTGATACTAGATACATTGCAAGACAATCTTCCATGATACATGACGATTCTGTGTAACTGCAGAAGAGAAAATACCCCTTAAAAGGCAAAAAGAAATCAGGAATTATGTATGTATTTACTGCGTTGCTGTGTCCGTTTCACAGAATTTGACAACTGAGATGAAACAATGTGTAAAAAGTACATTAGAGTCTTGGCTTAGTGGCTCATTAACACAGGTGTGGTAGCTTTAGCTGTTTTATGATGAATCAGGTGGCTATACATGTTCATTGTGTTGCCCATTTACATTATTTTCACAAGACAGTTCTTGCAAATCTTATAGTCTTTATTGATATTGTTGGCCCTATCTATGTTGTAAAAGTCAAGGTGGACCTAGACTCTCACTTCAAAAGATGGTGGTGCCTCTATAGTTTGTTTTCCACCACTGTCCAATTCCACACTGCCCGCCATTTCCCCCCGTTATTTTCTTTATCAGTGGAAGTTAGTTAACTCCCATTCACTTTACCCTCATTCATTTCATAAGTACCACCACGAGGAGTCATGAAGTAGTGACTCTGTTAAGTCAAATTGGCAGGGGAATGCATTAAGAGGGCCTGCATGTTTTCATAAAAATATCGATATTTGGCACGAGTTCATTGACGATGTATCCCAAGAGGACGTAATACAATATATTCCCTTGATGACATTTTGTCCCACCCCTACTGTTCACATGCTGTGTCATGTAATCTCTGTTGAATTATTAATGTTCTTCATGAAAAAGACTTAAGTTAACCTTTTAACAATTACTGATAAAAACGACTGAAAATAGACACTCATTCTTTACACATTCCTTTCTGTGTGTGTGTGTGTTTCAGGTCGGGGCATTCCTCAAGTCTCCAAAGTTCCCTATTTGGATCCTTGGCAGTGAAACTCACCTCTCTGTGTTTTTCACCAAGGCAAGTTCAATACACTCATCTATAAGCAACACATATTTCACTCACACAGACACACGGTGTGTAACATAAGCCAAGTCTCCTCAGCAGGTTTGAAAAACCAAAATATGGAATGCGCTTAAAAGATTTAATATAGTGCCGGTCAGATATCAATGTGGGGGGAAAAGAGAGGCTGAAAGAGAGGGGAGGGAGAAATGAGCGCAGGAGATAGTCATATATGGCCAGGGCTGTTTCTTGGCTTTTCACCTATCCAGCATTGAGGGGGGAAGAAAAGCCCTGTTTCCAAAGAAGAACTTAACAAGTGCAGGCACACACACACACACACACACACACACTTTTCATCTTCATGCTCTCTCACTCTCACGAAAACACGATTTTAGTTTCTCAGCCATCTGTGATCAACTAAACAATGTGTAGTTCATAATATATGACCGTGATGTAAACTGCTGAATTTGGACTCCAGTGAGAGCCTCCATTTACAACAGTACCGCTGTCTACCTTCACTGTCAGGTTAATTCCAACAAAATAGATCACACATTTTTCTGTCCTGGCACTTGTTCATAAGATTTTTTTTTTGTCCTGGGAACTAAGAAGCCGCTGAAACAAAACTCAGGAACTAAATCACAAGCAGTTCTTGTAGCATTTTCATGTTCAAGTTTCTACAGCATCTCAACAAATGTTAAAGACTTATAAACAAATGTCATATTTGCTGAAATTGTCTCTATGTTCACACAGCACTAAATGAGACAGATCATCTGTGAAAATATATCATGTTCCTTTGCCTACTCTATTGCCCTGTAGCACTTCTAATGGCCTTACTGCATGTGAAAGAAGAACAACTAATGAGAGCTGAGGAGTCTCTAGCGCAGCTTTCAATCATGTCAATCACGGCTCGTGAACTGTGGTCAAATTGTCAAAGGGTTAGGATTCTAAAGATTCTGTAAGTGCATTGCCTAATTCTCACATCAAATGTTTTCAGAAACACATTATATTGTACAGTTTAGCTGTAAAACAAGGAAGTTGGTCTGGCTGGTGGGAGGTGCTTAGTACTGTGGTGGACTGCATCCAACATGGCAGCCATGTTGGATGCAGTCGACCACATATTACACAAAGTTATTTTCATAAAAGTTACCAACTGTAGCATTAAGAATAGGAAGAGTGGACTATGATTTAAGAGCAACTGCTTAGTTTGAGAAATAATTAAGCACGGAATAAGAAAACACGCTGTTGTTTGACTGGACTTTAGATGAACGTCAGAAAGGAGATGTTAAGAGATAAAAGGAGAGGTTGAAAATACCAAAAAGGCAAGACATTTGACTAGAAAGAAGTGAGGATCTTGCTTCTCAATGTTTTTCTGGGTCATTCTCCATATTAGTACGTAACCACATTGACAACAATCAACAAACAGTTCACCCAGTGTCTGGTTTGTAGGTAGATTAATCGTTTACATGTCAGTAACATTAAACAAAAATCCCATCTCCACCCATATTATAGTACTAACAATGACTTGCAAAGAAGCTGGATGACTACTCTTTAAAAGTTGTTGCTTTCTGGAGGCATGTGTTTGACAAATATGTAACATTCTGAGCTGCAGAATGCACAATTGAGCCATCAGAAAGTACCACATCAAAGTAGCATTTGGGTGCAAGGAATTACGGTCCAGGAAAGAAAACTGGAACCAGGCTCATATGATCAAAATGCATGAAAAATATCTAGACTTCTTAAAAGGGTTCCTGAAAACATCGTACAACATCAACTCAAATATACACAACGCCACAGGGTATATAATCGAATGCACGCCCTTATTGAGGTCAACCTTGCTGTTGTAACTTTGAGAGAAACTTTACCTCTTGAGTAGAAGTTTGAATCGTCAGATCGCTGTGCCAGTTGGGATGTGTGTGTATACATGTGCACACACTCATCCAGTTTGCACTCAAACAAGCATGTTTATCATCTCTATCGGTGAACATGTAACATGATACATTGCTGTAGCCCGAGCAGTAAAGCTGGCAGGTTTGGTTGTAGCAAATCGATTCTCCCTGCTGTTGTGAAAATGGCACCAGAGAGGCAGAAAAATCCCGGGCAATCATCTCCATCATAACGCCACACCCTTAATATACCATTGATTAAAAGCTCAGTTACATGCATTACGCTCAGGCCTGCTAGGCGAGTGGATCATGTGTTGGCTCAGTGAAGAACCAAAGTCGTCATGCATGTACTGATGACTTACCGATTGCTACAACTCCCCCGGCACTAGTGACATGTTCACATATACACACCACACACACACACATTCCAGAGCACAGGGAACCTAATCCTGATTAGCATTAGTGTTGTGTGCGTATGTGTGTGTGGTTTCAGGTGGATGGCTTCCTGTAGGGAATGTGATTCCAGAGTTCCCATCTGGATCCATTTGTCCCACTGGAGACTGGGAACACTCTTGAACACACACACGCATGCATATGTAGTGACGTATATGGCTGACGCTACACTTAGCCGCCTTTACAACTTTGAGCCCAAGCTGAAGGGGGAAGACTTGGGGCAAGGGCGCTCTGCTGGCAGAACGCACTCAGTGTGACCCTGTCCTCCTTGAAAGGAAATCTTTTTCTGTTTGGAGCTAATTTGAAGCACACTGCGATTTCCCAGGCTTGGTGATACAAAAATACACGCTACCTGGTTATGTAGCTTTTAGCTCCGATATGGAGCCATCACCACAAAAGCAGAAAACCTGATCCCCGCCTCTGATGTGTCAGCGGCTCCTTCTGTCTGCCATTGGGGACGGGTGTGTATTCCCCCGGGCCACTGTCAGTGTGTGACTGTGGCTTTCAGACCATCAGCTTAATAGCATTAGTGTTTTTATCTAATCTACCTACACAAAGGCCATTCCACCATCTCTGATCCCTACCCACAACACCCCCCGCACTCTGTGTCCTTGGTTGTATTAATGTGTGTGTGTGCATGTGAGAAAGAAGCTGAGTGTGTATAATGGCATGTAATGGGATCTGTTTTTGGACAAGAGTTTCTGAGACGCCAGAGGAAGGAGAAAAAGGAAGAAAGACAGACAGAGAGTGAAGGAGAAGAGGGATGGGTGATGTATGAGACACATCGTGCAGTATATTAAAAAAAAAAAGAATCTTTCTTCCTTCCTGTTCCTCCTCTTGTCTTTGAAGTAACTATTCACTCCAGTGTGCAGTAGGTTGCTTGCCCAAGTGAAGGATTCCCTTGTGCACCTCAGCTAACCTCTTCAGATTATTGGTCCCTCATGGGAAGGAAAGAGGAAGAAAGGAAGTAGAAAGGAAGGATGCACTTTAAAGAGTGGTGCAGTGGTCACTCGGGAAAGGGGGGGTCCTCCTGTGACATTTCTCATCACTCTTTCCTCTCCTCTCACTGAGTGATGAGGTTCACAGGCTGTATCTCTGCTTCTCAAGGGAGTTACATGTGTGTGTTTTGTGTGTGTATGTGTACAGTAGTTGTGTTCAGGGTCAGTGATTTACTAGGAGACAGAGCAGCCGCTGTGGCGCTTTGTGTCCCTTAAGACTCCAGCGCCTGTCTGCAGAATGTCCTTCATGGACTGGTTAGGAGCAGGAACTTATAACACAAGTTAATGTGGGTCACTTTCCTTCAGTGAGGCTTTATCGGCAAAACCACAGTAAAATTACGATATTGCCAATATGGCAGGGTTATTATCGTTGAAAATAATTATAGTAACATTAGAAATATTTGGGTAATAAAATAAACCTTTTTTCCAGAGCTTTTTACTCCATCCTGCAACCTTCCTCTGTCATTAGAAGTTGTTTAGGGGTCGAAAGACGTTTTCGGACGAAACAGTTCTGGGGACTCCCTGAGAGGAACTGCCCACTGGGGAGCATCCCTAAAACCTACATACCCTCAGGGCCTTTTTTTTTTTTTTCATTTTGCATTTGCGCCACCAATAACAACACTGAATTGCTGTACTATAAGCTGCCAGCCAAGCAGTTGATATAGCAACATCACCAGTCAAAATCATGTTGTATTTCCACCGTCATATATTTGCTCAGTAAAGCCTGGACTTCACTTTTGGTCCATTTGTCCATGTTTTATTCCATTTTTTACATTACAAGCTTTTGTTTGTGTTTTGCGTTGTTTATACAGCTAACAGCAGCGTTCCCATGGTCCTGGAAAACCTGGAAAAGTCATAGAATTAGTAAAAATCCTTGAGAGTTTTGGAAAAGGCATGGCATTTTATTGTGTGGTATAAAACTAATTGTTAGAGCAATCTCCTGTGGATAACCTTCTATATAATGCGACATAAGATTTGTAGCTGTTGATGTAATGTAGCTCTGCTTTGCGTAGCTATGCGTCAATTGTTAACTACTTGTTTACCATCACATACATTTCTTCATTTTCTCCCCAAGTTCGGTCTCTTCCTCCATGTATGCCAGCTAGCTTGAATTATGTCTAAATAGTTTGAGTCTGATACATTTCAATAACACCAGGCAAGTGGGGCAAGAAAAATAATGTTGTGACAACGTGATTTAACATGTAGGGTCACGAATCCCAAAGTTTCTATACTTAAGCCCCATAGTTTTAAATTGTACAGCATTTTTGAGATCACGCAGTTACCCACAACAGGATAAGCGGCAACGGAAAATGAGTGAATGCTCTGAAAGCAGATTGTGGTAGTTCAGCAGAACAGACCTTTTCTTTTTTCAATCAAAATAACCAACCATCCAAAAAAGCTACTGTATTTATTTAGTATTTTCTGGCAAAGTTATGAATTTATTTTATTTTTGTCTTGTAAATTCATGACTTTAATCTTGGAAATTTTGAGTTTTTTCTCAGAATATTACCCCCTTCCCCCAGCTTCTTATACACCATTGTATGCCCCCCCAGTGTACTGAAATGAAGTTTGTGCTTTCTGTTAAAGAGGATTATTTTCTGTCCTTAGTATGATCAGAGGGTGCGGGCCACACATAAATGCAAAACAACAAAGCGGTGTACATTAACAGTCATTAATAATCTCTGACAGGTCAGACCATGGGCCATTGTCGTAGGATGAAAAGCTGTCTATGTCGGTGTGTGTGTGCTGCATTATTCTCCCTTTTCCCCTGTGTGTCGTTCTCTGTTATAGGACCCATCATTACGCTATATAACTATCCTCTGGTGTCGCCTCTCTTTTATGGCGAGACACAGTCTTTCTCATCCAAGACAGCTCCATAAATCACAGCTTTGTCCTGTCTGTCACACCTGAAACACATACACACACACACACACAAACATACAGTAGATCCTGCAGACACTCCTTATGTAGCGAGAGAGATAGGTTTTCCAAGGTTTTCTGTACTCCAAATCACACGGGACACAGGCTAGTTGAGGTGAACAAAACAAACACACATACAAGCACACATACACTCTGTATAACAAGCCCTCACACACAGACTCCCTCCTCAGTTTCCTCCTTAGGCTGTCATGTAGTGAGGCTGTCGCTGCCTGCTAGGAACAAGGCAGGAGACACTGTCCGAGACCTCTGCTTTGTTGTCTTGAAACCGATCCCTTCAGACGCACTCTATGGCCACTCAGAGCCTCTCAGCATGCACAATAGCTCTTTGGCTGGACCGGAGGGAAAGAAAGAGTAACTCTAGTAAAGTACTATGCCTACCTGTCTTTCCTGAAGTACCTACCTGCATGAGGAGATAAAGGACAAAGAAGGGAAGTAAGAATGGAGGAAAAAGTCAAGGGTTACAGGGAAGGAAATACTCCAAAAGTAGAGTAGCTACTTAGCACGGGAAAGGCAGGTAAAAAGGGGTAGAGCTGAGCAATAGAAACAACAGAGGAAAGAGGCCTACTGGGGATGAGTTGTCAACCTATGAGGCTTGACTTTACTCTGTTTACTTTTGGTACTGGGTCCTTTTCTCTGTTTCATTTTTCTTCGCACCCCGCATCGGAAATGTGGCCCAGTGAGGAGAGAGCAACAGAAGTGCAGATGGCTAGAGGTGAATGTCCAGGCAGTGGCCAGTAGAGTCCCCCGAAAAACACACAAACGATATAGAGGTTACATACAGAGCTTGGTTCTTTATCTAGCAGGGTGTGATGCAGGAAATCTGGTCCAATGATAAGAAAACCAGGCTCACACACACAAACACACACTGTATAGTGCAGACAGTACAGTGCAGATTTAATCGGGACAACGGGACAAGTCTGGATGTGTCAGTATTCGTGACTAAACTGCAAAGACACACAAACACCCCTGCTTACACCAAAGCATTTTATGGTCATTTGAAATTGTTGGCTCTTAAACAAGACATCTTTGATGCCAGCAAATGTATTCTTGTTTTACTCAGAGCAAATGGTCTGCATTACTTTGTGTATTTAAGTCATCGGGGTGGTGCATGTGTTGTTCTTGCTTTGTTCCTATGTAGGGTAGCTTGTTGTTGCTCTGTTAAGGGGGTCAAGGGTTTGTGCAAAAAAAAAAGTAAGACTGTGGGGATTGGAATGTGCTCCTTGATTTCATAAGGCACACTTACAAAGGACCTGGCATCAGTGCAAAAGTGTGAGTGTGCGTCATTGTACTGCATCTCTGCAGGAGTATGAATATCTGCACACATCCAGAGAACAGCACGGCAGCTTGTATTCGGGTATAAGCAAACAAATTTCGGCAGGGGACAGGTCTAATTATTGCACAGATTCTCTCTCTTACACAGACACAGTCATACAGTCACTTACACACACACTGTGGAGAGGAAAGAAATGCAGAGACACAAAAACACACACTTGCACACACACCTTCCCTGCGGAGTGTGTTAGCTCCATGACATGTTTTCCAACTCAGCAGCATCTTCCTCGGGCCTCTAATAAAACACACATCAAAGAGAGCCAGGCAGACCTGTCATCACACATGTGATCACGTAATTCCTGTTCCCATTATGTGCGTCTGTGTGTTTGTGTATGATCTTATGCTCCTGTGACTCACTGTCTTTTTCATGTGTTCATTAGCCTAATGTTCGCATGTATAGTTCAGCAGTAATGGTATGTTTTGTGTTGTTTTGTCTGCTGAAGACCACTTACAAGTGTTCCGGTGGAGCGTTGACATATTGTAACTGTGGTATTACCTGGTGATTTACGCAGACTGTGTCCATCCTGCTCTGGAAGACAATAAACCGTGTTAGTCGAGCCGTGCTTCATGAGACACACTGGACTTACAGGGGTTGTATACGGCAGCCTAAGATCGATTAAGCTTCTCATCACTTTGGGAAGAGATATGTGTTTTTGTAGTTAAGGTATGCTGTTTATAAATGTAATATAAGTAATGGTCTAGCTACAGTTCATGTTTTAAGACACACACATTCATATTTAGAATGCAGTCAACCACTAAGACGCTTTTTTTTTTTTTAGCACTTAATTCCTCCTGGGACAGCAAAATGACCCTTGTCCACCCCTGTAAGTGAAACACAGACATATCTGGCTAATGACAAATCTACCGTCAGATTTATGTAGCCTGTAATGTTAACACACCAGGACCCTGCTACACTCTGTGTGACAGAACTGCGTGTGAGCGCGTGTTCGCCGGCCTGTGCGTGTTTTCCTTTGCATCTGAAGAGCCGGCAGCTGGGAGTCATCTCTTGTCGATGTGTCCCCCCTAAACCCCTCTCTCCCCCGTTCTGTCTCCCTCTTCCCCCGAGTAAGACCCTGAACACGGTAATAAGTGGACCATGAAACCTTAAGCAGTCTGCGTGGATCAGAGGCTCAAGCTTTAATAAAGGCCAGCTAAAGGAGATGAGCAGGGATCACTTACTCTCCAAAAACATAGTGTGTTTGTCCAGCGCTTCGTTGTCATAAATACACTCCCTCCCTCACTCATCAGGAAGAACAGTGAGAACCCTCTGACTCTCGCCTACACACTTTGCATGAGTGTGTGTGTCTGTGTGACAGCTTAGGCTGAAAAGCCATCTTTTTGAGAGGTATCTTATTTCATCCTCATCCCTGCGATCTCCTCTAAATAAATGGTTGAATGGTTATATCATGCAGTATATTTGTAAGGATCTCTGACACTTGCACTCCTTATCATTGTTTGCTTACATTGTTGATTATCTAAACAGATTATTATCCAGCTGTTTAACTTACTGTGAGCTCTGGACAAGATCTGACAGTAAGTTTAGAGATGTCAGATAATGCTTAAAAATGTAGGAGAGGGCATGAGAAAACGCTCCCATGTGATCTGTGACAGGTCTGTGGGTTTAGAGAGTTAAAGTTACGATGTGTAATTTACATGGTTGTTTATTAGCAAATATAAACTATTGCTTTCATAAATATATATTTACTAAAGTGTAATGCAGTTCACATACAAATGGAAGCTTTCTCGTAGGCTTAGAATGATTTCTCTATATATATACACAGGTAGGGCGCGGTATGCTGGAGGCTGCGCTCTTGCGTCGCCATATTTGAATACAGTGGCCGAAAGGGATATACACGCTTCGCCTTTTGCGTTTACCTAGAACTTGCCGTCACTAGAGACAGAAGGTGAAGCTCAATCCGGGACGCTTCTGCATGAACCTGCTTTGTACTTTTATGATTCTGTCGCACTTTAAATGGAGGACCACACATATGTTTTGCCCCGTAAGAGGGAAGCCACGCCACCAAATAAAAGAAAAAGATCAGATAAGCGAGGACGGGACAAAACGCGAATGAATATCAGCGTTGCTTATTCCAGGTGGAAAGAACTCCTGTGGAAGAACACTCTGGAGACGCATGTATCATAATAGTACCAACCTATATTTGCCGCACTGTGCCGTGACTATCACATAAACGTGTTATTTTAGCATTACTGTGCTAATGTTTGCTTGTGTTACCAAAACAATTAGAAATAAAACACTCCTAACATAACGTTATATCTCACAGATAACCTATATGTCACTGGTAAGCTATAACACATTGTAGCGTCCGCCAGGACGTGTGGAAAGGATGACGCAGTTATTCGGCAAACCACCGTTTATTACTGAACAGTACAGGTTACTGTTGACCGTAACTACACCAAAACAACCAACAAACAAGAACTTAGCTGTAACTCCAACTGTGCACTCCTGCTCTCTCCTCCAGCTCGCTCATACACACACCAGCACGTGCACTCACACAGCCCTCATTCCCGTCACACTTGCACCCCGCCCCCCTACCTATACTCATTCAATCCCAAACATGCCATTAACTCACAGAACATTGACATTATAACAGAACATTTACTGCAGGGTCACTACAATATCGTAACATGGTTTAGATTCCTAAATAAATATTCACCTCATCGCTAGATAGGCCTACTCCTGAAAAACTTGAAAAACTCGTGGATGATGCCATCTCTGTCTGTGCAAGGCTTTTTGTCCTACGAGGCCACCGTCACTTACCCAACGGGAGGGGTGAGCGAGTGAGCGCAAGTGAGCGCTGCAATCTAGAATTTGACCGCTGATGTCACTGTTACTCATCATTTTTACACACTGAGGCTTTAAGGGTTTTGTATGCTCAAAACAAACATGGCAGTTTTTCATGTGTCTATGGTTTCAGCACAATGAGTCTTACAATTGGGGATTACACATGCACACTTTTGGATAATTTCTCCTCTGTGGCATTCATTTTGCACACTTGAAAAGTGATGGAAGTAGTCGTATAAAAAATGGAAAAGGCCCAGATAATGTTTGACAGATTTTCTGTTTCAAAAGGTTATAAAAATTGTCAAATGCAGACGTTGGATGAATGTGAGCTGAGGGGGTTTTATATGCTGTTACATGATCTGACAAGCATTTTATTTGAAGCATGCTGAGGCCCATAGTGTAGAGAGAACAAGGAAGTGTTCATTTAATCAGCGTCTACATCGCAGGCCAGTCAAAAGGGGCATCGGCCTTTTCTAAATGCACATACACCCCAATTTCTGATCTCCCTGCCAACACTGCTCTTTCTAAATTCCACCAACAAACAAACACTGTAGAGCTCGTCATAAATCACAGGCTGTATATGTAAGACTTGATTTCCTGATTGTGTGTTTGGAGTGAAAACAAGCCGTCTAACTTTATCAGCAGATCAGTTAATAACCCGATGGGTTCCAGTGATTGCGCTGGCCCCACCGATTACACATAGTCACACACACATATGCATGCACAATGTACATTCGCAGAGCATTGCACACTGCTGTAATGGATGATGCTATATGCTGACTGCTCTACTGCAGTGTGTTGTACATTAGTGCTTCTAAACCTTGACAAGAACAATCAAAGTCTGTTAGTTATGAGCAGATCTAGATGGTTCTAATGTTTCGGCACTGATGAAGCCACAATGTGATCTAATTCTTCCTCCCCTCCCTGCTCGATCCGTCTGTTCACTGTCTTACTGCAACACTCTCTTATGTGGCCTCTTTTAGGTCAGATCTCTTGATGATGTCATGCACAATCGCTCGCCTATTTCTCTTCTCTTTCTTCTCCTTCTCATACATTTCTTCCTATATTTCTGTTTCTCCCTCCTTATAGGAGATGTCCCTGGTAGGTCCAGAGTCTCCATCAGAACAGGCAAGGAGGGTCTTCCAGTCATTCGATCCTGAAGGTAATGAGCGAGTATATACTGTATGCGTTATTATTATGTTGTTGCACTCCTGCCCTTCACCCTGTGCACACTAGTTTTTACAGACCAGTATTCGCTCATTAGTGCATCAGCTATCTGAAAATCCTGACACACCGATGAACTGTAATTCATCCAAAAATTCACTCTAATACAGCTACACACACTGATCAAACAATATCCTGGCCCTGTTGTGTTTCTCTTGCCTACTCCCTCATTGAGCAGATGCATTCATAACCTCCACTGCCCTCCTCGCCTCGTCTTTTCTTCTCGTCTCCGTTATTTTCTTCTGCAGGAAGGACGAGGGCCTGTTTCTCTCCTCTCATCTCCGCTGTTGTTGTTTAGGTTGGTGAGATCAGCTCCTCTTACAGCTGAATCAACCGTCCCGCTCTGTCCCTCTCCTCCTCACTTTCCCATGCCTCCTGTATTGTCACTTCCAGGTGGCTGGGGTAAAAGGCGAGGGAAAGGAAACAGAGGGTGACATAAAGTCAGTAGAAAGTTAAAGAGAGGACATACCATTGTGTCAGATGAAGTCTGCAGCATTCATTTGTGTCGCCTCAAGATTACAGGGTGGGGTGTTTGCGTGTGTTCATGAGCACTTAGACACAAAAAGAGAATTCAAATGAAGCATTTAGTCCAAGCAGCTGTTGTATAATGCTTTTCTTCTGAGACGAGAGAGAAGAGGGAGAGATACAGAACATGAGCATGTTAACATCACACACTTAGAGCTACACATGTTGCAAGAGTGTTCAGCTGAGGACCTGTCGTAACGAGTACCTTCATATTTATGTGTTTTTATTGTGAAATGAAGTGTGCTGTGCTCTGTCGCCATAAACAACATTATTCACAATCAGGCTCACTGGAGCAACATGCTGATTTGTAGAGATCTGCGTGTGTGGTGCGAAACACTGTAGTGAGATGAAACCTACCAGCTGAAAGCGGCCTCGCCTGCTCCAACAAGTTCGACAACAAAATATGTAAACTTAACTGTCTGTCATCTTTTTTCTTTTCCTTGTTCTTCATCTGTCTTTTCCTGTTGCACCAAATACAGCTTTGCATATTCTCAAATCCACTTCTCCCATCATCTGCCAGGATATTCTGCAAGCCATATGGTCTTTTCTCACACACACTTGTGCAAATACACACATGCATGGGCCACAGTAGGTGCATCTACACACATAAAAGCACATTTATGCACACATGCAAAGAGGATGTACTCTACATGGTGCATATACATTTGCGCACCGCAGTGTATAGACACATGGCGTTGCCAGCAGCACACTAAAAGGCCCATAAATCTGTCTGTGTCACATGTAGAGTCAGCACAGCTCCCTGTGTTGTGGAAAAGGGGCGCCAGACGCATTCACATGCACTACAGTGACTCACCACACATACACACGCAGCAACCAACTGTCTCAGGATGTTCTTCAATATATGGTGTTTGTCATTGTCTCTGTGTAAAGTGTGTGTGTGTGTCTGTGCTGGCTGCCAGACTGTCAATTGTCACTCTGCGAAAATAACATCTGGCATTGAGAAGGGTGAGATTGAGTTGCTTGAGAGCGGACAAGCAGAGTGCTTGTCAGTTAATCTCCACAACACACTAGGGGTTTATGTATGTATCTAAACAAGAGGCCACACAGGCTCACATGCTGAGGTTTAAAGGAGACAAATCGGTAAGTGCCCAGACGCACAGAAATACTCTTTGGGGCAAAAACACATGTTAGTGTTTAAAGCTTCTCCTCTCAGGTAAAGCAATCATCACGGCCATGGAATGTAGGTCAGAGAGAAAGGACAAGGTGTGTGTGAGCATGTGTGTGAGATATTTTTTTTCGTTTAGTTGTGTCAGTTGAGTTCATTCCCCAGGGCCAATGATGTAAATACTTCTTGTGCCATATATGTAGGTGAAGGCTTCCCCTGGTTTTTAACTGAAGCCTGTATTTTATGTTCTGTGCGGGGTCAGCCAGTGCATCAGCCCCACTTTATGTCTCTTCCTCTCCCTCTCTCTCTAGATAATGGCTTCATCCCAGAGTCTCTGCTCGAGGACGTGATGAAAGCCCTTGACCTTGTCTCAGAGCCCGAGTAGTAAGTGCTTGCATGTTTAAGGCTTTATGTTTGTGTGTGAATTTCAGCTTGTGTGTGTGCGGCACCTGTAGAGCTTCTAAAGTTCTAACTCCTAAGTCACGGCCAGGCCAGGTCAGCAGCCCTGCGCTCATGTTTCACTACCAGGCTACTATAAAGTAGGACCAGAGAGAGCCCACTATAAAAGCTGAGGAAGAAAGAAAGACGGAAAGAAAGAAAGTCAGAAACAGAGGCTTAGGAGGAGATCATTAACTGCAGGAAGAAAGATTGTGAGAGGGAGGAAATGCTTTAAAGTGCCGCTTCAAACAGAAGCACGTTCTCATCTGCGGAATAGTAAGCCCTAACGCTGCAGACGTGGGCCTCGGCCAAGTAACTGGACCACTGATTTGCTCCGCAGACCCCCAGATGGGCGATAGATCACAACAACAACATAGCAAACTGGGGGGAGACTCCCAGTGCAAACAGGCAAGTCTCATTCCTTACCACACAATGAGAGAGTTATTGTAGGGATTCCACCATGTGAAAAAGTAGCATCTTTAGTGCTCGGGGAGGGGGGGTGATTAATTTAAGTATCTAGGAGTACTAAATCAAGGTCTTTCATCACTCTTTGAAGATGAGTGCAAACTGTTTTCAGGTTGCCTGTGACATAGTAGTCCTACATATCCCATGACCAATGGCCATCAGCTGCGATCATTTGTGGTAAACAACTTTGTGAACACTGAATGTTCTCAGCAAAAGTCAGGATACAGCTACAGGAATTTACATCTCTTGATCATTTGCTTTGTAGTGTTTAGGATCAAGGTACTCATACTCAAGCCCTTTAAAACATAAATTCTTGTTTATTGTGATTTTCTATGGAATTAAACTTTAAAGTTTGATTTAAATTAAATGCAGATCCACAAAATAGATAGAATGCCTAATGACCATTCTAGTGAACTATCAAATAATCACTCTCTAATGAAATAATTTGCAAACTGAACAGCCAGATGTGCTGCTAATAGCATCGAAACATGAATTAATCAAAAATATTATTATTAATTTCTGTTATGTTAATGTTATGACAGGAATACAAAGATGTGTTCTTACACCCATATAAATCACCGTGGGTATAATTACTGTGTCCACAATGTCACTCTGCCATTTACTATGGAGCAAATCTTGGATATCCAATCATGTCACTCAATGACTATGTTTAAATGCACGTTATTTTTACAAATATGACAATATTTCAGTCAGACAACTCAGGTTTTAAATGTTTATTTTATCAGCAGAACATAGTTACAGTTTGACATCTAGACTCTGGCCTCATTGCTCCCCACAGATATGTTCACATGAGATATTGGGGAGTGATGATTACATATCCTCCCCCCTTAGGCAGAGCCTGCAGGTGGATGCTGGGGGGAACATGGGGCTGAAAGAGCGAGAGGCAGTACTGATGCAAGGCAGCAGCAGCATAGAAAACGAAAGGGAGAGCTGGGAAGATTTTGCAGCTTAAATGGCACCAACTTGGGAGGGTGTGTTGGTTGATGATGTATGACGTGTGTGTATGAATCAGCGCAGCTCGAGTTGAGTGCCTGAACTAGCTCACAGGTGTTGCTCCATTTGATACAGGCCATGTCACCAGCATATTTCGTTTGGATTGTCCGAAATGAGCCTTTTTCTGAATGTAGCATTTTACGATTAAGACGTGGGATTTACCAATATTATTTGGGTTTTAACAGCATTCATTGGACATGTGCACAGTGCATTTGGCATACGCATCTCAATCAAGGTTTTTACGGCAGTTTGCGACATACTGCCTTTTGCCTGTTTACATCAGCTCTGTGCATTGTACACAAACCAACTGGCCAACAGTTTGCAAGGCTGTGGGGTATAGATGCATGCCTTAAGGAAAAGCCCAGATTTCTGGTCAGAAGGGGAAATACACCTACTTTTTAAGCATTATGAAAGACAAGGATATTAACAGGTTTTTGTAAATGCACAATTATTGCAACACCAACCTTTTCAAGAACGTGGTCGAAGGAATGAAAGAGGAGGGCTGTGTTCGTACGGTCAAACAAGTCCGCCACTGATGTAAAACATCGAAACAAATCCTACTGTGATGCAAAGAAGCAAATTGGTTCAGTATTGAGGGAGGCGGATGCAGCCGGCAGCCGCGAGGTAGATATGGGGGCAAATGCGTCCCGTATAAGTTTGCGCATTAAAAGTGCTTTTTTCCGCCACTGACCGGTTCAGATCGCCGGTGTTATCTCTGTAAATAGCAAACTAAGCGTTTCCCTTACCCTTCACTTCCTCTGAGCTGTGTGACGTCATCTCGCGAGAGCTTTGCTTGTTGCCGGAAGAAAACAGAGGAGCCTTGCTGAGCGCCGCTCAGAGTGGCGCTGGTTGTCCCGGAGTACAGTTGAGAGTTTTACTGCATCGATTGAAAACAATGGTTCGTGTTTGTGCTTATCCGAATTGCAAGAACAGGATGTCACGCAACACCCCATACAGCTTTCATAGGCTGCCTTTGTTGGACGGCGAGATGCTAAAGTTGTGGCTAGTTGTGCTACAAATGGATGCTAACACTCCTGTCCAGACACTGCACCTTGCAGACCATCGGGTCTGCAGTGCTCACTTCTCCCAAGATGACTCTAGCCAGCCGAAGAAGAGAAGACATCCAATCCCGAAACACCTCTTCCTCAAGAAAACAGCTGTCCCACGAGTAGAGACAGCTACAGACACAGTGGAGGTAATGTTATATAAACAATGTTCAAAATGCTTAGTATGCTATTTACAGAGATAGCACTGGCGATCTGAACCGGTCAGTGGCGAAAAAAAGCACTTGTAATGCGCAAACTTATACGGGACGCATTTGCCCCCATATCTACCTCGCGGCTGCCAGCTGCATCCGCCTCCCTCAATACTGAACCAATTTTAAAACGAGTTGTACCTATAAATCATACGCACACATACACATGGGGAAATAGGGCCCAGGTTGAAAAATAGCGAAGTTGTCCTTTAAGGCACATTAATCAGAGTTTTCATGGCTGGATGTTAACAGGAATATAAATGAAATATTCATTTTCATCAGCCAGCTGAGTAGGAATACTGTGTTTTTCAGAATAAGGGCAAAAAACTGAATATTTTGTGAATGTAAACGTGACTTTAGTGACATTTTTAAGCATTATTAACAGATTGAAATGCCAGACAATTCTAGCAAATGTAATAGTACAGATTGTTATTCACTGTCTTTGTGTAATTCTTCCAGAAGACAATGCACAGTTACTAATGATAGATATACACTAGTCCATGCAGACATGATGATTAAATAACAACCCACGAGGATAAATTGGACACAACCACTAACTGTGACATGATCAGAAAAGGCTTTTGCTCGCACCACGATCTCGTGTCCAGTCCATTTTTTAAACGATGAAGTCATATCCAGTCATGCAGTAGATGCTGTGCAAACCCACCGCAAACAACCGATTCCCTT
This sequence comes from Epinephelus moara, assembly GCF_006386435.1. Taxonomy (NCBI): domain Eukaryota; kingdom Metazoa; phylum Chordata; class Actinopteri; order Perciformes; family Serranidae; genus Epinephelus; species Epinephelus moara. The sequence goes on along the minus strand of NC_065511.1, from coordinate 23,516,699 downwards.
GATCCCCGTCGACACAAAACCACTTGTTGATATAAAAACGAGATATTTTATTCACCCCTGAGGAGGTGTTCTCTTCTCCTCACTTCCCTGTAAGGGGAGCAGAAGGTTGACTGACGCTTTTAGGGATTTACAGTGTTGCTCAGTGACACTTCAGCAGGGTCGCTGTCTGCTCTCTATGCTGTCCTGCTTCACATGCTACTTGTAAAAATCGATGGATGAAAAAACATTGCTTTCCCTCTGTGTCTTGGCATAAACTCCATTTCTCTCCTCGCTGCCTTAAAAGGGCAATCGGACCAGATTTTTTTATCACGGTGGAATAATAATAACACTGATCTAACACGCAGGAATGTCTGGAAAGAGGTATATTTAGTTGCACCACGATATTCATGAAAACATGCAGGCACGCACCAAACACGGGTCCATATTGAGTGATGAGCTGATCATAAATTTGACTCGGTTTTCATACACATACAAGACATCGCAGACCATTCCTTTTGTGTTTTTGGACTGAACCAATGGCTCACCCCAAATCCCTTCTCTTTTGACTCACATGTTTTCTCTCTCTGGATTTCTCGATCTGTTTTCCTCTGCTCACTTTTATTTACGTCCTTTCCTGTCCATCTCTGTTTCTGTGCCTTCTCAGTGTCAGTCTGGTGAAGACTAAGCTGGATCCAGAGAGTTTGGGCATAATTCTTTTGGGCCCATTCCTGTTGGAGTTTTTCCCTGATCAGGTACGTGTGTGCGAGCAGAAGTGGACTTCCACCTCAAAGACATACACAAAGCATGACGAATACCTTCCACCAGTCACACAATCCATATCACAGCTAAAACACATGGACAAAGAGTCGTACACACACACACATATGTGTGACACTGATGTCTTTTTCCCAAGCTTATGTGGAGAGCTGTTTTCGCAAATCAAAGGTTTTTATGCCCAAAACATTCCTGTGGTGTCTCATGTGAAATGTATGCGTGTGTTCACCATCATGTGACGTTACTTGCCGAGAAGCTTACACAGAGCGGTAAGACGCTTTTATGAGGCAGAGCAAACGAAGAAGACAGGAGAGGGAGAGATAGAGGGGAACTGTGTTAAAGTGATCAGGGCTTTAGGGACTCACCAGAGGAACGGCCCCGAGCCGCAAAGAAATTATACTACCATTAGCCAACTGGACACACACACTCAGACACATGTGGGATTGGGGTGAGGGTTAGGGTTTCATATATAGGCTTATAAACATAAGAGGCTGGACACGCTCGCAGACAACACACCCTATTAGCATTTTGCACCTTTAGGCCAAAGTCACGGGAAGTGTTTTGGCTCAATGTCATTGTTCGGACGTTTTTCTAGTGTTGGGTGTTTTCTGGTAACTGGAGTTTGGGCTTTGTTTTAGTGCACAAATACACACACACACGTTTAAAATTGAACACATGGGATTTAACATTAAGCTTTGGTTACAGGCAGAGATGTGTCGGTTTGACTTTTCAATTCAAAAATGTTCTGTCTCTGTGGTTCTTTACCTCCAATCTCTGTGAGAACAGTTTGCCCAGAGACTCTTGAACAACATTGCTTTTTTTTCTCTCTGCTCCCCGCCTGTGTTTCAGGATTCAGGAATCCCAGACTCATTTCCCATCTACCACTACAATGGGCTTAAACAGTCCAACCACAACGAGAGGGTAAGACACTATATCATGTACAGGTTTGTCAAAGCAGCTGATGGTGGTGGTTCCTTTTCATATTCTCTCTGTCTCTCAGCTTACTACTGCTCTTCTTTTCCTGTCATCATTTATACACACATGCATGCGCACGCACACACAGTTGGAGACGGCCGACCACTCCAAAATAAACAGTAGCTATTGCGAGCCTAATAGCCTGTCCATCCATCCAAAAACCCTGGCTTAGCCTCCTATTTCTCCAAGTTCTTTCAACACGGAGGCCACTGTCAGCGGCCTCGCTGTGATAAATGTTCAAACACAGGCCTATTAAGGAAGCTTAGGTTGATGGATGATTGTCATTGCGATGTAGTTGGTGGCTGCGCAAAAAGCCTGGTACTCAGGAATATCATTTTCTTCATCTGTCAACTTTGTCTAGTCTGTAAAGCAGATTTTTTTCCATACCACTACCTGAAAATGTAAGAATGGCACCACATGTGTGCCCACACTAAAGCACACGCCTACACACACGCATGCACATGGCAGCAAGGCGCCTATAAGGTTATGATGACGATTCCATTCCCATAGCTCCAGATGGGAATAACAGACCTGCCGGCAGCAGTCCCCTGCAGCTGGTGTGTGAGTGTCTGTTGTATACTTGCATCCATCTATGGCATCTCAGCCCTGACCCCTTCAGAGGAAGTGTGTGAGAAGAGATTGATGGAGTAAAGTGTGTGTTTAGTTACCTCTGCATTAGAGCTTTGATCAAGCCCAGAAAATTCTCATTGTGTTCTTCCTTCTGTTATTTCAATAGTCTGTTGTTGGCTCTGCGTCTCACACTACAGGTTCAGCAGAACAGGCTGTGCCCCTCTGTGTATTTCCGTCTTGGAGTGCACACGCCGGTTTATGAAGATGCATTGCGCAGATGATGTCTTCACTCTCCACAGCATGTTTTGCACATCTCTCCCTCTGCAGGGGAAGCAGAAGCAAACACTGCCAACCAAGTCACCCTGCAGCCTCTCTGTCATTTTCCATCCCTCTTTCATGCACGCGCTCTCTCCCCTGGTTCTCCACTATATTGCTCTGTTGTTCCATCACTCTCCCGGCAAACCCAGCAGGTGGAGTCGGGCCCAACCAGGCTCAGGAAAAGACTTGGAGCTCTACTCTGCATTAACTGTACACTGACCTGCGTGTGTGTGTGTGTGGGTTTTCAGGTAGAGTATGTGGAGGGAACAGCTCTGGTGCTGGGTTTTGAGGACCCCATGGTTCGGACAGACGACACTCCAGTCAAGCGCTGCCTACAGACCAAGTGGCCCTACATCGAGCTGCTGTGGACCACTGACCGCTCCCCGTCACTGAACTAGCACTTACACAGTTTGTGTGTGCCTGTGTACGTGGATGGACCACTACTATTCCACACACCCCTCTCCGGCTTCCCCTCTGCACGCTGACCCTGAAAGGTCAGCAGGTTACAACTATTGGCACACATGCACATAAACAACACAGATGAATGAGAAAAACACAACTGCACACAAGAGACTGAGACACTTTTGTGGACTTAACATACATATAATGCCTGAGATCCATTCTTCCATCCTCACTCACACATTCCACAAAAAATCCAACTCACCTCTCCAGTTCATGCTATTGTCTGTTCATGGCTTGTAATTGACATGCAGGATGTTGATAATTATTTAAGAAAAGTAAAAAAAAAAAATGAATGACTGTTTATTTTTACAGCTCTGCTCTGTGCCGACACCTCTGCTACAGTAAGCAGTAGACAGCTAGAACCTGTTTAGGGAGCAAACTGGTTTGGTTCAGCAGCTCAAGTGTGTCACCGAAACACACGCTGAACCACATGTACAGCCAGTCGACTGTGAAACACTACTGTTAATCCAGCTATAGGACTGTTCGAGGGAAAACCTACCAAAGCCTTCCACATATAAGAACACACACACACACAGACGGACTCACACATACACATACCATCACACTCACTGACAAGCGTTTACAGCGTAAAGGGACCAACCCAGACGCAGAGAACTAGAGATGTGAACACAAGGTTTCTTCAGTGTTTTCATCAAGATGAAGTTGTTTTACGTGCTCTCTGTGTGTGTGTGTGTGTGTGTGTGTGTGTGTGTGTGTGTGTGTGTGTGTGTGTGTGTATGTGTGTGTGTGTGTGTGTGTGTGTGTGTGTGTGTGTTTCATACACCACACTAGGATGTTGGAGAAGTGTTCATGTATTTATTATCACACTCAAAGGTTCTGGAATAAACACTTTTTTGTTCAAATTGTTGTGTGGTTTGGTAGCTTTAAAATCATAGATGTCCGCCTCCGTGTGTCTTTTTCTCATAAATATCCTGATCTCGACAATGGACAGCCTCGGGTTTCAGGATGTCCAAGGTCTATCTGGATCCCCTTAACTCAAAGTCACACACCAACTTGTGTTTTGTGTCCCCAGAGACTCTAAATCAGTGATTCGCTAAATCTCCAAGACACTGATGGAGACTTAAAGGAACATTTCAACCACAAAACGATCATTAGTATATCAGTAACTCACCCCGTGTTACGTTGAAGTCAAGAAGAAAACTTTTTTCTTGCATGCCCCCATGGCTCTACAAAGAATCCATAAACTGACAAAACTGTTGATGAATTAAAGTCAAAGGGGTCCATGTCTCACAACAGTAAAACTATATAATTTACAAACTCACACAACTCGTGCATTATAATCAAAGTCTAATTTGTCCAGTCATGCTCAGTACTTCCCAAACAGAGCTGAACTACAAGTAAAACTTAGCTATGCTTTCTTCAAAGCCAGACTCCATTAACAAAAACAGTAATTTTACCTTTCTAAACACAGGCACTGCTGGTCTACTGCTGCCTCGATCAGTTAATTTGTTTATTATCGTGTGACTTTGATTTTTTTTTTTTAAAAGGTTCGTTCGAATGCACCAAAGTCACACAATAATACAAACATACTACTGATCGAGGCAGCAGTAGACCAGCAGCTCCTGTATTCACCAAGGTAAAACTGCTGTTTTTGTCAATGGAGTCTGGCTTCGAAGAGAGAAAAAAGTAAGTTTCACTTTCAGTTCAGTTTGTTTGAGAAGTATTGAGCATACAGCTGGATGAATGAGATTTGGATTATCATGCTCAAGTTGTTTGGGTTTGTAAACGGTCGCCTATGACTTTAGTTCATTAAGATTTTTTTTGGTTTTGGGATTCTCCGCTCACCATGGAGGCATGCAAGATAAAGTTTTCTTCACAAAAAACAACACAGGATGAGTAATTGATCTTCAAGTGGTCATTTGGGAGTGTCAAATAGTCCTTTGCATACCTCTCTATACACAGAAAATAATCATCCTTAGAAAACTGCATGTCTGGGTTTGCACATCATCAAAATGCACCAAAAGAAGACAAATGAAAAATTGGCTTTTTATATAGCATCCTACAACACACTGCTGAAGGTTACTACCATTCTGTTTGTTATTAAGTCGCCACTCAAGACAAGAAGCAAGTGTTTGAGTAATAGCACTTTATACTATTTAAGTACTTAGTTCTGGCTCAGGAGTTCTTAACTCAATATTTATGCATTTGTGTTTGTGTATCTGCAGATATCCTGGCTCCTGTATGCATCCGTGCACAGGAGCGTTGTAATATTGGCTGGGTGTGTGTCTAATGGATTTGTCTAATGCAAAAAGGATGTGGGCCTAATCTGACACAACAGTCTGCTTAACAGTCTCATTAGGAGTTTGTAAAGAGAGAAGGGGAACGTGGGCACAGTGTGGAGAATATAAAGCACTATTGTGTGTGTGTGTGTGTGTGTGTGTGTGTGCGTGTGTGTCTTTGCAAAAATCAATCCAGATTGACCTGCAGTAAATCTGTGATCAGAACACACTGGCAGCCTCGCGGGACCTAACCTGAACAGTATGCCCGTGAATGTGTGTATTCCTGGAAATGGGATATCTGTGAGAATTTTATTGGATGTAAGACAGTTGAGAAAGTGATTACAGATGAAAGTGCGCACACACTGAAACTGAGCTGCGTTAAAGCGCTTGTTACCTGGCGTGGCAACACAGCCGCACCAAAGCCAACTGGGGCAAAAGAACAGGAATATGTCTGCTGCCTCCTCACTCCATCATCCTCACTCACCATCTCTCTCTTTTTCTCCTTTGTGCTCATGTTTTGTGGAAGTTTCCCTCGGTTCATCTCAGATTTACATAGAAACAGCTGAGAAAGAACAGACCCTCTGCCATACTCCCTTCTTTCTCACACACACACACACACAGAATCCACTGTTGCACACAAAGGGATCATGGAAATGTGACGAGGTGAACCAAGTTTGCACATATTAAATGAAACCATAAAGGAAGGAGACAGGGTTACTGGAAGGGATTGATGGATGGAAGGAAGGAAACGTGTTGAAGGAGAAGAGGAGGGCAGGTAGAGGGCGTGGAGGTGAGAAACTCCTCCATCTGGCAGGTCAAGGTTTGGGCTCTCCACATTCACTCTTTACCTTAACTTCTCACCTGGTTCTTATCAAGTCTCCTGACAGAAAACACACTCCACTGACTGTAGTGTTGCCCCGCTGCAACTGTTTTACTACATCATGAGGCTGGTGGTGCAGTTTAATTCATCATTAATGTGCCCATAAAGCACAGTTTAATTAAAACAAACTCCCCAAGCTGATAAACAGCTGAGTGGGAGTTGGCCTGGAAGTGGGTGCAACATCCATCTCTCTTCATCTCTGCCCTGCACATGCACAGAGCTGTTTGATAAGAAGAATGCTGTGCTGAGCTAAATATACAAAAAGCAGCCTGCTCTGGCCCGTCACCTCTTTAAACTGTTTTTCATTGCAGGATATTATTTTCAGCAAGAGCGAAGTATGTTACCTCGGAGGTTTAGAGGGGAAATCGCCTGGTGTTGAGTGAAACAGCGAGCGGGCCAAAACTGCCTAAACTTGCAGCTCAAGAGATCTCTGCTGTGAGTCGACGTAATAATTACTGACATAATTACAAGAGATTATTCTCCAAGGAAGGAAATGCAGCCCTGTTTTTTACTGGTAGGACTGAACGAAGCTGCCAATAAAAAGAAAAAGGTGGTTTAATTTATGGACAAATCTTGCGTTTTGCGTGCGTACGCGCCAAGTCTCCGCGTGCGCCTGCCTGTGACTGTATGTTTGGGAGGTTGGCTGTAAATCTCACTTTGATATTATTTATTGTATCAGGCTAAAGCGCAGAATTCGCCACAGAAAATTAGGCAGTGCCATAAAAGGAGCGGTGACGCGCCAGCATTGCGCGCTCAGATGTGGTCTGAGCCTTATGATGTGTGTGTATGTGTGTGTGTAGGGGGTAAAGTTTTGAGCAGAGGGCGGGGGCGCGGTTGTGTAGTCTCGTAGCTGAGACTCTGGGCAGACCTGGTGGTTTCAGGGTGTCAGGAGGCAGCTTTTTTTGAGGGGGAGCGCAGGGATCCAGTGACAGCCAGTTGGCGGACTTAACCCAGGACAAACCTACCTCACCTGCACGGAGGAAACTCTCTCTCCCACTCTTTCCCCAACTTCCCTCTTATTTTTGGGGAATAGTGCGCAGCTGGCTGTTTCTTTTTGGGGATGGAGCGTGTATGGGACTGTGTTTCCTCCGCTGGGATGTTTATTCTCGGGGTGCTGTCGGTGCTGTGTCCGGCGCTAAGTGGAGTTTGGAGTTTTAACCTTTACGCAGAGCATCCTACGGTTTACAAGGGACCCGATGGAAGTTATTTCGGCTATTCTTTGGACTTCTATCAAGCTACCTCCGACAGCAACACGTGAGTGGCAAGTTGTCCCATCAGGGTTCAGCAGCAGGAGTTATGATCCAACAGTAATTCAACTTAAACTGTGCCTGTGCTTCTGGTTTGACAGCTTACAGTAGACTCAGTTGAATAGAAGTATAGAAGTGGGAATAAATATAACTCAACTGAAAAGAAATTGAGCTGTATCATCTCTGTAGCTGCACATGCTGCATATCATACTGTAATGGTGCAGAAGAAGCATGAATGACTCAGATTTATGTTGCACAGAGCAAAACAGTTATGAAACAGAAACTATGAATGAGCCAAACTGTGCATTGACTGCACAAGTTTGCATAAAGCATTGTACACTTCGCTGCATGTCTTGCATGTTCCTTTTCCTCCCCACCAGGTTCAGTGTGTTGGTGGGGGCTCCCAAGGCGAACACTTCCCAGCCCGGCATTGTGGAGGCTGGGGCTGTCTACTACTGCCCCTGGCCTGGACTCCCCGACAGCTGCAGACAGATACCTTTTGATAATTCCAGTGAGTAACCTGAAAGCTTTTCCAAATTTTTCATTTCATGGATCAAAATAAATTCATGACAGACCTCCTGGGGGCCCCACTGGCGATAATCATGTTCCATCCTGGACATGGAGAGGGATAACTTCAGACTGTGAGACACATGCTCAACAATGTCACTGTTTTATGAGTCGTATTTTAGGGAATAACAGAGATGAAATTTAACAAGCGTTCGTTTCTCTGAGGTCCAAGTGGATCTTTTAAAGAAGCCATAGGTGGCCCCAGATGTTACTCCATTTGGAACCTGTGTGTCTGGTATGTGCGTGGATATGAGTTGGCACACGTGCAGTTGCATAAAAAAAGAGAGAGATAAGAGGACATATGGGTCTCATCAGCTTCATCTAAAAGTGGCTGGCGGGGTGACTCGTACATCATGTTGATTATTGTTTTCAATAAATTATCATCAAGGTTAACTGTCCAATCAGCCTGTGTTTGTGCCTCTAATGTCTCTGATGCACGCTTTTCCATCTGAGTTGTGAGTGTGTGTTTGCACGAGGTAGAGAGGGAGAACAAGTGAGAATGAGAGAAAGAGAGGAGGGGGGGTAAACTGTATGCACATGGGAATTTAGTTCCCCTTCAGGAGGAAAAGGGGATTGGGTGAGGTCTGCTTTTTATTAGATCTTGAAAATTTATCCCTGTCTCCTTTTCCCCACCCCTTGTCTCCCTCTCTTGCTCTCCATCAGTCTATCGCTCTCTCTGTTTCTCTCTCTTTGTTTTTTGTCTCTTTTTGTGAGGACTTTTATCATCTACTGTATGGGATGGAGAAGGAAGTTAACTTTGTAAACGTACATGAACATCAACAGCATCAGCTCAAGCCTTAGTGAGGGAGTTTTAGTTGTGGATGGAGCTGAGGAGCAGAGGACTGTCATGTTTCATACACCACTGTGTGCACATGTATGAATATGATTGATGCTGGTAGTCAGCTGCATGCCCATCGGCTGATTTATCAATGGCGCATGAATGAAACAGCTGATAGCCGATCAGCTGATGCAAGCAAACATCATCGTTCTGCCTGAACTGAAGCTCAAGGCTCCATGCAGATGAGCGTAAACCTCCAAAGGGAGGACTATTTTCTTGTCTTTCCCTAAAGTTAATTATGTGTTATTTTTCACAAAGGGGTTTAGATTTAGTGTGAAGTGTTTGGGGGAAAATTTCAGGTTTGGTGAACTGAAGAATAAACACAGAGCAACAAATGTGTGCGCAGTCACGTGCGTGCGTGTGTGTATCTATTCACTAGAATGGGTGGGTGATTGATGACAGTGGCCACGGTGGATATTTCTAGAGTTACAGCAGACCCTTTATTACAGGTATAAACCAGACTAAGAGACACATATACACTCATGCACACTGTAAAAAATATGAGCCCGAGTGGTGAACATCTGTGTGCACTGTACTGGTTAATATCCATACATCAGCCTCACATGTGCCTCAGTATGTGTGTGTACCCGTGTGTGTGTGTGTGTGTGTGGCTTTAGTGACGTTATGCAGATCTGTCCAGTCATGCCAGTGGAGCAGGAGGGGGGGTCAGATGGGGATTGATGTGGTGATAGTGATTGCATGTCCATGATTAGAGAAGAGAAATCTGGTGTCTGGATCCTTCTTTCTGATCTATTGCTTTTCAATCTGTCACAAAATGAAGCACAGATTTATTTAGAGGACAAACAATTATTGGTACATTTCTATTTTCTTTCTGCAGAGAAAATTGATGTAGTAATCCTGCTCTTCTCTCAGATATGCCCTTCACATTCAAACACAATTTTGAGAGCTTCACACTCCAGCTAGTCCTCTGCTGTCTGCATTCACGACCTTCAGCTGCAGTTTCAGAATCTGTCCTGGGATTAAAATAAATTTACTTGCAGTCATGAGCCTAGTTCTTTTAAAAAAAAAACGTTGGGTGTATTATATTGCTGCTGGCAAGAATGATAGCCTTTGTAGAGATTTTTCATTAGATATTGGAATAATTTATGTAAAAGCATGCAAACATATAATTTTGAAGTAGGGAGGATCCACCATATGTCCTGTAAACGATAATGGTGACATCAAATTATGAGTACGGTGGTGCAGTGGTTAGCACTGTTGCCTCACAGCAAGCAGGTTCCAGCTTTGGACCCTCTTGGTGGCTCTTCTATTTGGAGTTTGCGTGTCCCTATGTTAGTGTTCTGGCTTCTCCAGCTTCCATAGGTTAAAGTTCAGACACACCAAACCGATGTCAAAGAACTGGTGGTGACGAAGGCCTTCTGTTGCTCGCCTCACGTCGCCTGTGTCTCGGCCAAAAAGTTGCTCATGAACACACTGCAAAGACTACAGCCAACTAGCTCATACGTTCTGCACCTGCAGGAGAGGAAATAACTCTCCATACCAGCAGCCGGTAGCGATCTGTGTTCATCATTAAAAAGGGAAACTGGAAGACTGACAGTTTGCACATTAATGACACAGCCTGATGTTGAGAGAACAAATGATACTGACCGTGCGCCAGCAAACAATAACACAAACCATTTCTGCTAAAGAGCTCAATGGTTAAAAACATCTGACCTTATATAACAAGTTTGTTTCAATGTCACACTCTATTGACTCAAGTCTTTTGTTTACTTTCCTCATTTCCATTTCTCTTCTCGTCCAATGAGCTAAATTGAATCAGCTGAGAAGAGGCTGACAAGGGCTGATTAGTGCCAACGGTGCAGGACACAGAAAAACTGGGGCAATATATGCTCACCTACAGCCAGACATTACCGATAGCCGACCATCAGCTTGGTGTGTGAGTGACTGAATGTGAGAGTAAAAAGTTGTCTGTCTCTAAGTGCCTTGTGATAGTCTGGCAAACCTGTCCAGAGTGTATCCCGCCTCCTGGGATTTAGAATCAAATAAACTCTAAAACAGTTCACAGTACACCTGCTTTTATGCATTTATTGTCAGTCTAAGTGTGTGTGTGTGTGTATGTGTCTATTTAAGTGTACTAAAAGAAGGTGTTTAATGTGGAGGGGTCTGCACAGCTCTAAAGAGACCCAGCTGCTCTTTAATAACGCTGGAAAATATCTACAACAGAACAAAGACGCACATGCACATACACCAGAACTGACACTTTACTGTGAGCCAGCCGGGAAATACTCATTATGTGCACATACAAACTTGTGTGTGTGAGTCTGTGCGTGTGTGTATTACTTTATAGGAAAAACTCTGACTGAAAAAAAGCCTCCAGCATCCTGACAAATGTCTGTTTCTGGGGGGCAAATAGTGTTTTGATGTTTCTTACAGGCCTGTTTAAGACTGTTGCTGTTTGTTCTTGCTTATCAAGGACAAATGCTTTCCATCCACACAGGCGGAGCTGCAAGCCTGGACCCACATTACCACGGGTTCTATCAGCTTTTACTGGCGTCATTATGAAATGTCTCTTTTATTCTTTTTTTAATGTCTTTCCCGCTTCCTCTCTCTGTCTCCGTCTACAGATAACAGAATGATAAAGGTAAACGGCACCAGAGAGCCTCTGGAGTTTAAGTCTCACCAGTGGTTTGGAGCATCTGTCAGAACACACAAAGGGAAAGTGGTGGTGGGTAGATGCAACGTTAATATCCAACTGTATTACCATAAATGTTTAAAAACTACACACACATTTTGTTCCCTTTTCTTTTTAAGGCTTTTAAGTCAGTATTTCTGAAAATGGGAATTATTTGTTGTGCAGGCATGTGCTCCTCTGTACCACTGGCGGACGGTGAAACTGAGTGGGGAGAAAGATCCCGTGGGGACCTGCTATGTTGCCGTCCAGAACTTCAGCGCCTACGCAGAGTACTCACCCTGCAGGACCAGTGAGTCACACTGCAGCCCCGTCTCCAACTGTCTCCATCTCCATTTTACAGCCCTCCGTCCTCACTTCCTTTGTTTTCTCTTTCTCTCACTGCTGTCAGTACGATCACACATTAACCAGCACTTAGCATTTTTATTCCAGGACTGATATACTGTATCTTCCGTCAGTGTAATATGTCATAATATCACATAAAGTTTAAATATGACGCATCGATTTTTATGTCAGCCTGTAAAACACAATATCCAGGCTTCTAGTTTAAAGGGTCATTTCACCCAAATCACACTCAAAAAAACACTTCTCACTTACTTACTTAGGTTTCATTTGTCCAGGTTTTCTGTCTCCACCCTGCAACAGCTGGTTTGAATATGATTTTGTTGGTGACACTGCAATATATATTTACATAATTCAACTGCACACACTTACATCTATGCAGTGTTTCACTTTATTGTTGAGCTTTTGGTCTATTAGACCTTCACTAGAGCATACATGGGGCAACAACAGGTGGTTCAGGGGAGGTTCAGTCTAATCTTTGGCAGTTGCATACTGCCAGAGATTAGACTGAGATTTGAGTTACTTTTACCAGCCTGTCCATTGGTGCCTCATGTATGCTCTGATGAAGGTCTAATACATCAAAAACTCAACAATGAAGTGAAACACTGCATAGATGTGAGTGTGTTAATATCTTTTCTACCAGTCTGGACTTACTGATGTTTCCAGCGCCTCACCAACACCAAGCTAGGTGGAGCGGTGGTTGTTCTGCCTCAAATCATTGAAGTACAACTAGTGATAACGTTAGCTGACTGGATTTCTGTGTAGCTAATGTTAGCAGTTAGTCTTTCTTGCCTCTAAATGTTTCTTTGAATTAAATGTTAAGTCCTTGAATGATGACAGCGTTTCCACAGCTGAAAGACATAACTTGCATTGCACTGCGATGCTGTTCCCCTTTTGTGCTTTAAATACAAAATAATGGCAAAATTTCCATGAAGTGAAAGCACTTTTTGACTCATGTTAGAGGCCATTATAATGAGTTGAGAACTGTTAGCTACAGTTTAACTCCAGGCCAGTGTTGGTGTTGTGTGAGACTCAGGATGTGTGATTTTAAAATTGTAATCCTGTTTATAATCTCCACTTTTACTAAATGTATCGCTTATCGGATTACGTCTTTTTTTTTCTGTATTTACGACAGAATACAGTTACCTTTTTTGTAACCTTGATTAAGTAACATTATTCCATGTATTATGTTACTCCTCAAGTCCACTCCACAGACTTCACTGTGAAAAATTTCCATTGATGCGACTATCTGCTGAAGAATTGTTCCCAATGTTTAGTTTTCAGGTCATTTTTTAAGTCAGTGTTTTTAACAAACACAAATTTATTCACTTCTATTGTGTTTGTGTGGCGTCAGAAATCTCAGAGATGGATATCACAAAACTTGGCTTAATAAAACCAAAATTTTTAAACAGTTACCCTTTTTCTACCAGATTAGCTTCTACTTGAATCGTTTCTATTCAGGACTTCTGGAACCTTGAAGCTTTTAAAACAAACCAGTTTTGAGTGGAGCCACTGTAATCAAGGTTGCGCCATGTACAATGGGAATAAACAGTAGTAGAAAGACGGTGGATCACATTGATTACCTGCGAGCTTTTCTTCTGTTATTAGTTACAAGTATTTGTTTTATCTAAAAACAAACAAGCAAGCACCAACTATGACGTGCAAGACTCCATCCTCTCTTTCCAACCTGTGGAATTTAACATGCCCATTGATGTTGTCATTGTTCGCACTTAAGGTCAAGTTAGTTTAGTTTAGTTTAGTTTAGTTTAGTTTAGTTTAGTTTAGTTGCACGTTCATACACAGAAAATACAGGGAAGAGAAATTAAAAGTTAAACTGTTGTGCAGGAGAGGTTAGAAGCCAAAAATGGCTTATGAAGACACCCCCCTATTAAATAACAACAATCATACATAAAAATAAAAAGATAAAAAGGAAGATTGCATAATTAAATAAGATTTATAAAACCTTTGGTTTCAGTTTGGAACCAATGTTTCAGGTTCCAAACCAAATAATTTTGGGTCTAAATGCTCCAAACAGTTGTGCAAACCGGAACAGAACCAACTCCATGTTGGTGGAAAAGGAGTTAAGTGTGTGTTTTTGTAATGTGGTTTAAATGACTGATAACCAGAGAACAGACTGGTTTGTGTCCCAGTGGATTACCTTGCCTGTCCCTATATTTTAAAAGTTACCACAGCAACCTGATAATCTGTCTCCGTGACAGTATCTCATTCTCTCTCTGGTCCTCTTCTCTCTGTCATCGGTTCCCTAAATGGGATTCATGGGATTTCCCTAGCCCCCTCCTCCTCTTCCTCCTCCTCTTCTTCATCTCCATTTTTTTTCCCTTCTCTCCTGCTTTCTTCCTGCGACCCCTTTTACCCGGCGCAGTGATATGAGGCACCAGCAGAGTATGATAAGGAGGAATGGAGGCTATCAGGTGGCACATCTTAAACAGCAGATCAAACGCAGCCCTTATCGTCCACTCCATCATCCGCTCTGCATAAAAACCCCTCACCGTTCACAGTCATGCCCTCACATACTTACACTCCGCCTAGTAATTGAAGGTTGTTTAAGATCTCTGTTTTGTTGTTTATGTCAGTTCTGACTAATCAAGACGAGAATAATCACATTGTAAACTCAATTGTTCTCAAGGGGGGGATAACTCTGCTGCAGAGGAAGTATTTCGTTATTATGTGTATGATTCCTCTGCCTCCAACAGCTTTTTTGCTTCATCTCGACGTGAATCTACGACCACTCAAACTATTTCTTTAACTTGCACTTTATTTATATGTGCACGCGTGTCGTTATGCATCATTAAGCCTCACCTCGGGGTGCCTCTGAAATGGAGAACAATTTATTGTGTGCACATAAGTTTCGTGTGTTCATGCAGTTTAAGGCAGTAATTTAAACGGAAACACACCTCGGTGGTACATTTTAATGTAAACTTTAATAGGTTTTTCTTCATTTTTGTAGTAATAAAAGTTTCATCGGATAGAAGTAATGGTCTCCGCAATGTTTGTTTAGTGCTGTGGTCCAGAAAATGTATTTTTTTAACGATTAAGATGCTTTTTTTGTAGTGTTTGAAAGCATGTGTGTTTGTGTGGTTTTCAGATGATCCAGATCCAGAGGGACAGGGGTTCTGCCAGGCTGGCTTCAGTGTGGATTTCACCAAGGTAAAGATAGCAGCAATCATCAACACTTTGGTCATGATAACCCCCCTGCACACAGCTTGTCCCCTGTCAAAGGGCAAGCAGAGAGGTTCCTTCAGACACGAGACTCCCTTCAGAGATTTATGGACACTGGGAAGATGAGAGCACGGTTGTCCCTCGAGGAGCCTCTACTCCTGATGTGACCCATCGCCTGTGAACACAATAGACCAAACACACATACACCCAACACATTCTTTCACTGCATAGTCAATGTGAACTTCGACCTCTGTCTCTTGGTCCAACTCTACCCTCCTGTACGGGAAGCTGTCATTCTCCGCAGGATGTCAACAGGCATGACAGCAGGAATAATATGTTCATGCACACACAGCCACGCTTGTTATATACCCCTCTAGTCTCAAACAAACACGCAAACATCTGTCACATGACTAACCCTTACTAATTGTATTCATTCCAGGAAGGAATGCTGGTGGTAGGAGGACCTGGAAGCTTTTACTGGCAAGGTAACTACAGCAACAGCAAACCTGCATTTGTTCTCTCTTGTGCGGTGAGTTCATAGATGGGAAGGTGTTCAAATGACAGAATAGATGGAGATGAGTTTAACAGTCAGAACAGCCCACATACACACACATGGGCTCGGACACACGCGCCAGATCTGTAATTTCATTACAGGAGTCTTACGTACAGGAGAGGGTGGAAAGAAATGTGTCTCCCTCTCTTTTTCTTTGCTGCTTTACTTAACTTTTTCCCTCCCGTGCTCGCTCCCTTACTTCATGCAGCTCTCTGTCTGTAACAGTGTAACAGGAAATGGGTGTTTGGGCTCTGTAATGAGCTGATCGGGGGGTAATGGAGTGTGGAGGAACTGCCCCTCTGCCCCGTGATAAAGCGCAGAGGGGCTTGGAATGGCTTCAAGGAGAGGAAGAGGCTCAAGGGCAGGCTATTGGGTTGAGGAGGACATGGGGAAGGTGGGGAGAATTTAAAGACTGATGGAGAAAGAGAGCAGGGAGGACAGCAGGAGCGGGAGCGGCAGAGGATTGCTAAGGAGATGATAGAAACGTGTTGCAGCGGGGAGAGGGAAAGATGAGATGTGAGGGAGTAAGACACGGAGAAAGAAGAAGAAAGATGGATGTTCTGCGCGATAGAAGCAGCGCTGAGGTCAGCTAGCTCGCTGGATGAGCAGGGCCGGTCGAAGCAGAGGGGTGAAGTGTCTTAATAGGTGTAGACACAGCTAGAGTGTGTCAGAGTTCAGCTGTTTAAGTGTGGCGCTACTCCCCCAGCTCCAGGTGTGTGACAGTGTGTGGGTGTGTTACCCAAAGTTAGAAGAGTTCTGCAGATGTTTCTTAAGAGCAAGGAGACAGTTAGTGACCAGTCGCACAAACTAATTTCCTTCTCCTTTCTTTGTAACACCTCATCTGTCACTTCATTTGTTTAGAACAGAAAGATGGAGCAAGAGTTTTAAAAAAGAAACCAGAAAAAGGGATAAAAAAAGACTAAAGTGGTTCAGTGATGGACATTTAAAAACTGCGACACAAATTGTCACGGTTTCGGGTTGTTGTTTGGCATCGCTGCTGTTATTTCATATGGTTAAATAATAAATGCTCCAACATACAAGACCGCACTAGACAGGCGTCACAGACAGCCTAATGGACTGCTCCCTCTCCGTGCCCTCAGCGTGGCAAGGCTGGCTGCCTCCAGTTAAAACACTTCCTCCGAATGTTTATAAAAGCACTCAGCCTGGATTTTATGGCCTCTAATATACAACGATTATCTTCAGCCTTCAGCCTGAGTCATCATTAGAAAAACTCTTTTATATACAATCTTGTTATCTCTGGGTGTAAAGGACACTTCAAATTAGCTGCAGTGACTTATGTATCTGTGTTAACAGTTTGTAACACCGTGTCTCATTAATCAGATAGAGGTTTAATAATGAGTTGATATAGTGATGTGTTATTCTGGGAGATAAACTCGTAGCGTAGCGCGAGAGAGAAAAAGAGGGTGGGAGGGTTATGGGGGCACATTTTCCTCCCCGTCGGTGCATACACACACACTCACATTAGGGAGGATTTATGGACGGTTGTAGATAAAATCATTTGTTTGTTTGACCTCTTGTTCAACAGCAGAGGAAGGGTGTTATTTGTGCGCACTCACCTATATTTCAGAATCCTTGCTGCACAGAGGACAGGCGTTTTTTTATTTTTTTTAGTTTTTTTAGTTTCTTTTTAAAGTATTTATTCCAGCTTTTCCTTTGCAAATGATGTGTTTTAGCCTTCCTCAGGGAAGACCTCCATGTGTTGTTAGCTCCGTGCATCATTCATGTAGAGCAGATGGGCCAGCTCCAGCAGGTTTCTATAGAAGAGGGCAGCGGCGCTCCCTTCATGGGGTCCAAGCTGAAACCACTGGCCATGAACAGATGTGACTCTCTCACCCTGAATGTTTGTTTTCCTCTATCTATTTATCTGTGTGGTGTGTGTGCCTGTGCGTGTATGTGTGTGTGTGTATGTGCAGGTCAGGTAATGACAGCGGGGATAGCTGAGATACTGAACGGCTACTCTTTGAAGGCAGTGCTGAGACGGGTTCCAGGAGAGAAACACACTCGAGCTGCTGAGGACTCCCACGACGACAGCTACCTTGGTAACATTTACAAAACAAACAAACTCTGACAAAAGTTTTGATCGAAATCGTAATCATTAGGGGTATAAATCACCAGTTTCATCATATTATGATATTATATCAATTCTTTGGACAACGATTCGATATTTGCCAATATCACAAAGTCTGCCAGGATACTATTTCGATTCAATGCAATTCAGGGGATTGTGATCGATATGAGACGATATCATAAGCCCACTGAACACAAGTGGTTTTAGAAGAAGCTGCCTCCCCTTTTTTTTTTTGCTTTTGGCTATAAAAGATAAAAACAACGCATGAATAATGGTAAATAGTTGTAACCAGTTATTTTTAACTCAAATCAAACTCATTATCTTTTTCCTAAAAATTCAGGGCTATCTGGTTTAACGCCCTAAAGGCAAGCTTCTCCCAACAACCATCAAACATGGATTAACAACAAGATCTTTTAACAAAAGTATAAAATTTGGCTTAATATTCACTGTTACAGTTCATAGACAAAACAATTGCTTTATGCTTGCCACCCATTATTAGCTTAAGCACTTTTACATTGCATAAATTAGCCTTGCAGCTAGCGGAATTTTCCTCTACTCATAGCTTGACAAAAAACATGTATTATTTACACTTTTTAGTACTTTAAGTCAGTGCATCTCCTGACACAACAGCATGGTTGAATTTCAGCCTGCATGCCCCTTTTTTGAGCCCGACATTGTTGAAAAAGAGCAGCCAATGTTGCGGAAGCGTAAAATTAGCAGAGCTTGATGCCCGTCCAGGCAGGTATGTTGTGTTTCTGCCAAGTATTTTATCTCATAACAGTATTGTTTCAGATGGCATGTGCTTTGTCTGTTGACCAATATTTTCTTTAGTATCCAAAATATTTCCACACTTCTGATTCAATCCAGAGTAAATAGCGTTATCCTCATCGTCTTTTTCCTCGCTGTTTGTCATTATCTGTCTGGCAGTGTTTGACGGTGACACACAATCTCCAAATATGGGCGCATAAGATGATGATATGGATCAGAGTCTTCATTTTGCATTGATAATATTGGATCATTGATCACTGAATCGATACACGGATCAAGATCGATGCGTTGTTATACCCCTTGTAATCATACATTAGATCACACCTATCTCATACAGTTTGCAGAGCATTGCACACAGAGTTAATTTCACCCATATGTCATCATGTGCAAACGATTTCTCTCTAGGTTACTCTGTGGCAGTGGGAGAGTTTACTGGAGACTCTGAACAAGGTGAGAAAGCCAACAATTCATTACAACTAACCACACGCAGCACCAGAGGAGTCGCACATCAGCAGGCACCCTGCGACACGCTCTTTATGCTCTCTCGGCTAGACGCCAGGACCACTGTGAGGGGTGTTACAGGGTGAGGGATAGGGAGCGGACAGCTGGGTGACAGTGTCTTGGTCTGAACTCAGAGGCAGTAATGAGAGCTGTCTCTATGTGTCTGGGTCGCGACCCTGAGGGGACAGGACTTCGGGAACCGCTGATAAAG
Organism: Epinephelus moara; assembly: GCF_006386435.1. Taxonomy (NCBI): domain Eukaryota; kingdom Metazoa; phylum Chordata; class Actinopteri; order Perciformes; family Serranidae; genus Epinephelus; species Epinephelus moara. The sequence continues at coordinate 23,497,555 of NC_065511.1, read as the reverse complement.
GGATTTCCTCTCCTCCATTTTGACTGATTAGAATGATTAGTGGCAGTCTCCGCAGACCTCTTCAGGTCTAGAGTGAGTCCAGAATCTCCTCTTGTCTTGAAATATTAGGTGGAAAGAGCGACCAGCACGCATGTAACAGTTACAGCATCATTTTATTAAAAGACAGTGCAGGTGGGGAGAAGTAAGTGAGTGAGTGAGTTCATCTTTGTTGAGGCCAAAGTAAATGTTTAAAACTTATGATTAATGTTCAAATCGTTTTATTTTTCTTGGTTTCACTTATATACACACTCTGGTGTCTTGCCAGCAGCGTGGCATTTTGATTCACATTTCTGTGCGAGCTTCAGGTCCTGCTGACGTTCATTCCCATGCCAGCAGTTTGTCAGCAGCACGAATGAAACACAAGTAATTCAACAAAAAGCTCAGCTCTTTTATTAAAGAAAATGAGAGAAATAAAAAATGTATCCAACCACAGTCACGCTCAGTACACTCATTTTTAAGCTTTTTTTATTGCTTCTCTTCAGACAGTGTCACCACACACTTACTCTTCTTCAGCTCTGTCACACGCAGAGGACCCTCCTCCCCCAATGCCACTTCAGCTTCCCATTCATAATTTCCTGTGTATCAGAGCCTCTTTGCAAATCGCCATTAGTGGGATCTTTACGGGACAAACTTGCGTTTACATACCCCCATACCAACCCCGCAAAGGCCCTGAACCCCCTCCAGCATAACACATGTCAGAGAGTCTTAAAGTGAGCCTTAAGAGGTTACACATGCCTGTTGATGTGTTGTGTTGTGGTACAAAGCTTGTTGTGGTCTTGTTCCCCAAACCCTTCTTCAGACTGGAGAACTGGTCGTAACTGGGAGTTCTGAGTGAAGATGGAGCTGGGAAGTCCGGGTTTATAGGCTCGTGGTTGAGCCTTTTGGGTAGAGCTGGAAGGCAGGAAGGGGGGGACCCTGTCTTCTCTCTCTGGGTGGGTCCCTCAGATTGTCCCTATAAGTCCACAGCACCACACTCATCAATCAATACACAAACACCCAATCACTCAGTGCGTTCTCAGCAACACTTGGTCCTTCTGACAGGGTGGGCTGGGTAGGGGATTTAAGGGCCTTTGAGCAAACTTCTGTCGAGCCTTTTCTTTCTCTGTAAATCTATTTCACACGTACACATGGGCTAATTCAAGACTGTCTTTGTTTTGTTTGTTTGTCAGAGCTGATAGCCGGAGTCCCAAGAGGAGCGCAGAACTTTGGATATGTGAGTATTAAACCACAAGCAAATCTAGAAAGACAAAAAATTTAAAATAGGACTTTGTTTGGTCATTCAGCAGCAACAAAATTGGAGACAAATTAAAGAAATGATTAATGCAGATGTGCGTTACAGGTCACAACTGTTCACTGGATGGTTTGATGAAAATTATGTGACTCATATTCCAACCTCTGCACCTCTCAGCTCTTACCTCTCTCGTAACAGTTAACGCAAATTCAGTCAATTCCTGTGAATTCTGTATGGCCTTATGTCTAATCATCGCAACCTTTCTGCAAATTTAACCAATCAACTTATTTTCCTGTAGTGACTTTTACCAGTCATAGCAGTCCCCCGCATGACATCACCAAACTAACTTCCTTGTTTTGGGTTGTGAAGATGCGGATATGTGCAACATTAGCGTCTCACATTTGCCAACAAAAATTACTACTGAAGATCACGCAAGGCAATTTTCACTTGCTCTCGCAATTTTGTTGCAAAAAAAAGTATCGCGATTTTTTAGCTGCCATGAAATCAGGCATTTTAGGCCGCAACGATCCCAAAAAAAGGCTCACGAAATCCTGGAGGGGCTGATATGCTATGGTCTTTGCAGTCATGAGATCCCAAACTAGTCAAAAACCAACAGCAGATTTAGGTCTATTCAACAGCACTCCCCATCAACATTATTTAAACATCAAATCAGGGAATATATTTTGGAAGAATGGTGTTTATCTTATGGAGTTATCTAAGTATGCCGAAGACCTTTGAAGCTGTTTTGGTGGTTTATGGTGACACTTTATGTCTTCTGTATTCTGTGTCAGACTTCTGTTTCCCGCTACCATCTGTAAGCCGTATATATACCTGACATTTCTTGAATAATGTATGTATGAAAGTTTATGTTCTGAGTGAGATAAGAAGTGCAGTGTAGGCTTTTTTGTGCAGACACGCACGCAATTAAGTCTTCTAGATTTATCTGTGTGTAGTGTTTCTAATAGGATTACAGCTTTACTGTACACATAAATACATGCTTTTACACAGCTATGAAAAATACTGTATGTGCATCTTTGTAAACTTAAGTGTGTCTTGTGTTCTCTTATGGGAACATGTCCCCGGGGCTGACAGTGTCAATCCTCCTTAATAACACACAGCTTCCGCTGCATGTGGAGGGCGGTGACCCCACCTAACCCCACTAACCCTTCTCCACACACACACGACCCCTAACCCTAACCTGCAGTGCAACCGCAGGACTCACACACACGCCGCAACAGTGTGTTTTATGTCTGGACATTGTAGCTGGTGCGAGAGTGCTCCTTCCTGTACAGACAGTGAACTGTGAGTGTCATAGAGGAGGGGGCCTGCAGCTCACAGTGGGGGGAGAGTTATACGAGAAGGCAGGTAGGCCATGTTAGGGGCTGGGCACTGTCAGCTCTGATCAGGTTACTTCTGTGACCAATCTGACAACTCAAAGTGCATGAAAGTTAACGCTCAAGCTAGTGATTCAATATTTGTGTTTACACATCCTCATCTGTCTGTGTTCATAAGTCTGTCCCCATTTAGTATGTCTTTGAGACATCTGTGATTGGGTCAACGTGTATCCTCCTGCATGTGTGTGCGCTTGTGCATGTGTGTGTACGTGGAGCCCCCGGCTGTCTCCATGTGGTTGTTATTTTAGGTCTTATGAAGGAATTCTCAGCCTCCCCCCTCCGTCTCTCCCCACGACCGGGGTTAGGATGGGGGGAAGGAGAGAAAGATGAGGGGGGAAATGGTAAAGGCACAAAGATGATGTTGGTGGGGGAGGGCAGGGAAAAGAAAAAGGGGTTTCAGTAGAATAAAAGCTTTTTTTGTGCGGTTTCTGACTTGTTTCCTGCATTCTTCATGTGCCTGTTTGTCAGACGGCTTGGCCGTGTTTGTTCCGGGAGCGCTACAAGGACAAAGCCTGGTGTTTTATTAGTCATACCAAATTTTGTCTGACAGTCTGTCTGCTTGTTTTAGGTGGCGATGATCAACTCCACCAATCTGACCTTCATCCAGAACTTCACAGGGGAACAGGTAGAGCATCGTCCCAGTCACACATACTGCAGGGCTGCTTATAAACTGCTGCACCCTGAGCAGCTGATATGGATTTTCTGCCATGTTTGAATGTGGATGAAAATGAAAGTAGATGAAAATCATGTAGCCATATTTACAATCAAAAACACTGACGTTCCTTTCTTGCCTGTGTCTCAGATGGCCTCCTATTTTGGCTACTCAGTTGCTGTCACTGACCTGAATGGAGATGGGTAAGAAGTCATTTCCATGTCACTCCAGACACATACTCTCCACTGTCTTTTGTAGTATTAAAACTGCAGCTTATGTTCTCAGGACTGACGATGTGCTGGTTGGAGCGCCCCTCTACATGGAGAGAGAGATGGAGAGCAAACCCAGAGAGGTGGGGAGAGTGTACCTGTACCTGCAGACAGCCCCGCTCACTTTCTCCAAACCTTTTGCCCTCACCGGCACGCACCTCTTCGGGCGCTTCGGCACAGCTATAGCACCCCTGGGAGACGTCAACCAGGATGGATACAATGGTATGTTGAGAGGATGAAAGGCAGAAAGAGGGGGAGAAGAAAGGGAAAGATGAGATAAAAAGGAAATTGAACCAGATGAAATTCATCTGAGAAACATAAATATACAAGATGAGAGAGACAACAAAAAGGAAAAAGAGAAGGAGATTAAAAAATTAAACAAAAGTATAATGTATATATTTGTGTGCCTGCATGACCCTCTTCCCCTTGTACTTGTCTGCCCATGTGCGGCTGGTGTTTCCAGGCAAACTCAATGACAAATCTTTTTCGGTGTTTCCCGTGCCTTGTGGACTGTTTTGTCTCTGACTGAGGAAATCCTATCAGATGCTGCTGCTTGAGAAAAACTTTAAGCTCTTCAGCCAATCAGGAAGTGCGGTGATGAAAGGTTGTCTGCGTGAACTTGTTTCCTCCTGTGATGATCAGGGATAAGGCCATGTGTGTGTAAGTGTGTGTTGGGAGTTATTTTTAACTCACCAGATGTGCCCTGAGATAAAATCATCTGGGAGTTTCTGTCCTGCAGCCCAGAGTTCATTCCTCTTCAATGTGTTTGTTTTATCTTCACATTGATTGGACAAGGACATATGTGCACACACACAAACTGTGCAGTCTGCAGCCCAAATGCTCCACGAAGCTGTTTCTGCTATTTTAAAAATGAATGGACCGATGCACATCTGGCCCTCGTATGACATCAATCACACTGATTTATTTTTAATTTATTCATGGACAGCAAGCGTTAATGTGTGTCCTGCCCCTTTAAACACTTTAACCATAAGATCAATACACACTGGATCAATACTGAAGCTTTCTCTGGCCTGAAACATAAATCACATCAGGCTGTCTGTCAGGATGTGACCGTCTCCGAGGGGTGGTGATGTGGCCTGAGAGGAGATGGAGCCTCTCTGCCAGCTGCAGTGACATGCAGGGAGAAGACTTGTTGAGAGTTAATCTAATGAGTGCAAGTCCATGTCTGTGCATGATTTCATTATTCGGCATCACATTATGGCGTCGCCATGGAAACATCGTGATCAGGGTTCTCAGCAGCATGTCAAACTTGTGCATTTAAGTACACCTGTGCCCTCGTGTGTGTCTGTGCATAATCACTGACAGATCCCTTTTATGTCTGCGATGGCACCGAGCCGCTTCCTCCTCCCATCACAGAGACTTCATCACTCCATTTCCAGAATTCTTCATAAAAGCAGAACCATACCCATGTCCTGTACTCTTCATCGCCTCATGAATGTCAGCTGTAGAGAGACATCTTACAATTTAGCTAATTCAATTTGCCATGTGGCTCTTATTGTTTTTAATTTTTTATCAAACAGCACTGGGCGTCTGTCACCATTGCTCCCAGAGTGTAAGCCTGTTTCTGTCTGTGAGTAACAATCCCCTGTAGTTTTGGTCTCAGTGATCACAGTGGGTGTTCTGCTATTTTGCTGTGGATGTCTGCATTGTGTGGGATATTGTTGAGCAATGCCCATGAGCAACTTTCACATTATTTGAAGACTTTTTTTTAAGTAAGATGTTTTTTTTTTTACACAGCTATTCAGTTATGTACACATACCCACACATAGACATAAGGACTCGCACACACACAGGCTCATATATACACTTGCATACACACATGGTTGCATTTATCCTCTCTACCCCACAATCTGCTTCATGTGGAACTAGTTGTTTAGGCTAAAAGAGAGGGGGTCCAGAGACAAACAGGATGTCTAGAGGTGTTTGGACAGTTACAGAACTGAGGGATGCTTTTATGCAAGATGTGTGGACATTAAGAGGTTAAATAGTAAACAACAAAATCTGTTTGTATGGTAAAAGAATGTATGGCTTTTCATATCAGGACAGGTGCTTGCAGTATGTTTATTGTTATATCTCTGTTTTCATGTTTGTCTATGCCATGTTCTTACTATTAGCATTGGGGTCTTCCATAAAACATTGTTTTTGGGCAAAGTTTGAAAACTTTAAAGGGGTTTTAAATAGGGATGCACCGAAATGAAAATTTGTGGCCGAAGCCGAAGCTGAATAATATTTAACGCTTGGCCGAATACCGAGTACCGAATACTGCTGGTTGAAATCTGTACTCACACAGCGTGCTGAATGATTTATTTTGCCTGCACAAAACTATTTTTATTCGCAAATGCAAGTGCGGTGATGGACGGAGTAAAATATTGCCACACTGCCGACATTTTACTCCGTCCGTCACCGCACACTGTTTGATTGCGTTATCAAAACACGCCGCTATTATTCGGCCTTGCTTTTCACTTATTCCACCGAATACCGAATGTGTGTTTTTTTGCAATATTCGGCCGAATATATTCGGTTACCGAATATTCGGTGCATCCCTAGTTTTAAAGTTTTTGTTTAACATTTTTGGAAATACACTTATTAGGGGTGGTGGAAAGAATCAAGTCTTAGATGTATTGCAAAGCAGGCGTAGATGATTTGGCATCGATTCACAAACGTCAGTAGCCGATTATCTGAATTTTTGTTGATAATATGATGTTACCAGACACATATCTATCCAGCAAGTTTTATTTTACTTTCTTATCCTAGGATGGCAAAGGCTTAAACCACTCTACTCTGCATTACTCTGCTAACCGCAACCAATACCACTCCTCACCAATGAAGGCAACAAGTTCTAGCTAATTAGCAGGAGAGTAGAGCGGCCCCAAGGAGCACCACTCAGCCTTGTTTCCTATTATTTTCAGTGGCCACTCATAGTATTGAAGCCAAAAAATCCCCTGTGGCCCAAAAAGCATTTTCCTCATTGCCCACCATTGTAACAAACATCTGTAAAACTGCTGACAGGACACTTCAAACTGCAAACAAGGTTAATTATGACTCTTCCTATTATGAATTTTTGATCTAAGGAGGTTTTATATTTGTAAAGGTTTCATTGAGCTGAGAAAAGTTATTTAAAAATCTCTGATGTCTATGAGCTGAGAACCCACAAGCAAGCCAGCAAGAGAAACACTACTGCACGTACAGTTATAGAGTGTCCTGGGGATGAGTCCGAAAACTTGGAAATGAGCTAGCATTTTTGGACTCCCGGTTGGCTCGTCTCAGAGTAAATGTTTTTTAAAGGCGTTTTCGATTAGATGCCTGAAATAAGGTCTGTGGTTAACACAAGCTTAACATGTATTGTTCTAGGACATAAAATACGTCAGAAAAAAATAAATAAATAAAATCAAGTAAAAAAATCCCATAGGCTTTTTTAACACGGGAGCCAGGTTGACGCTAAAGCCCATACATACTCCACGAGAACAGAGAACTTTGTTCTTTTTCTCGAGGTGGCAAGAACAAGACCATTGTTCGTTCTGGCCCGGGACATTTCATACTTCACGAGAAACTCAATTGCAGAACTCCTGGGAAGTCCTCATAGGCCTCTCTCACTGTCCGAATTGACCACGCCCACTTTGAATTTCAGGCCAATCACACAATAGTTCTCGGACACCACACAAGAAAAAAAGTTCTGCCCAGATGATGTGTCGAGAACAAGCTGCAAGAACTCCCAAACCAGGGCAGCAAGAAAAGAATGACGTCATTCTTTTCTTGCTGCCCTGTGAGAGAGAACAACTTTGTCTGTTTTTGCGGAGTATGTAAAGGCCTTTACTGTGCCATTGAACTATAGAAAAATGTCACCCCTGGAGCATTCTGGTCAGTGCGGTACATAACCCAGAAGTAAACCTGCAAGCTAGAAGCCTTTTTGGTGTATGCGCTAGGCTTGCAGTTTCACCTGGAGTCTTTTAGCTTAACGTTAGCTTAAATACTGCAGCAGGGGAACAGTTAGCCTGGGTCTGTATAAGGTTGGAGACAACCCAGCACCTCTGATGCTCACCAATTAACATCTTATATCTTGTTTGTTTAATTTGTGCTCAAATGATTGTGGATATATTAGCATGCTAACGGCTAAGCAGAGCCTCACAGAGCTGTTAATTTTGGCTGTACAGTTTTGCTAGCCTTCATTTCTGTTTGTTAACCTGTTTCCCATGCAGACCGCATTAGTAAGTAACCAAGAATCAGAGCAATGACCTAGAAAAGAAGGCTAGATGCGAGACAAGATTAAAAGATGAGTAAAACAAATGGAGATTAATGAAAAGAGGTAAATGACCAAGCTGACATAGTCCCTCAGTGCAGGTAAAGGAAGGTCAAGCTCTTTACCATCTCTCTTTCCTTCTACCTGTATGCTTTCCTCTGCCTCTGTCTCGGAGGGGCCTTAACCCTGCTGATGTCTAAACCATGCGTGTGTGTGTCACCCCTTAGACGTGGCAGTGGGCTGTCCATTCGGGGGCGAGGAACGTGGAGGCAGGGTATTGATCTTTAACGGTAACAGAGACGTATCCACGCAAGGCCTGATGCTGAGCCAAGAGCTGAAAGCAGCCGGGACCCCCAGTGGCAGCTTGCCTGGATATGGATTCACTCTTAGAGGAGGCCAAGACCTGGACAACAATCAGTATCCTGGTAAATACTCACACTCAACAGGTCGATCCTTCTCCGCTGAACTCCCCATGTTCTAATCAAAATTCTTTCTGAGACTTGCATTCCTTCACTTTTCCACTTTCCTTCCAGCTCCTCTCATTACAGCCTCCCTCCTCTTCATTCTTGACCTCCACATTTCATGCCCCTCCTCGCACTCCTCCACTACCATCCCCATGTTTTCCTGTATTGCTTTCCTCCTCTTCTCTGGTAAAGTCATCAGTCAGAAGAAGGGGGTATAGGGATGAGTGCCAATGAACTGCTGCCGCATCCATTCTTTAGGGATTTACAGTGCTCAAGAAGGGGAGAAAACAAGATTGAAAGAAAGAAAGAAGGATAATAATACATTATCCGCATGTTCAGTCTGCCAGACGTTCAAGCCTTGGCCCATATCCCTAAAAGTGTGAGCAGACAATGCAGCATTTAATCAAATTACATGTAGGCAACACAATACTTTATGTGCCACCTACTTACTTTACCAGACACCTCCACCTTCTAACTTCACAAAACCCATTAGAAAGCTTGCAGCAATCATAACAGACCTGAAAAGAAGAGCATTTTTTATACGAGCGTGAAGCTGTTTATATACAAGAGTTTTCAGTACTGAAAAAAAAATCCATTTGAAACAAAGCAGGTCTGTAAAACCACTGTTTTACTACCTCATTTTCTCCCTAATTTAGAGCCACTCTGCTCTCAGCATTACTCTGGCTTTGTGCTACCACAGATTATGCTGAAAAGGAGAATTTGTTTAGTTTTACCTTTTCTTTTCTCTGCTCCCACTCCTGTTCCCCCCTTTTTCCTTTTCATTCTGCTGTAATAACAGATTTCTTCATTCCACAAACAGGATATCAAGAGAAATACACACACAGGAGTGCACACAAGTTCACATGTGTGGCTTGTGATCAGTTTCACTGGCGGCTGTGAAGTGTGTGTTGAGTGTGTGCCAGGCTCCAGGTCAAAGCTACAGACCCTTTGTAGACCCACTGCAAATCAGACATCCCCGAATTAAAAACATTGAATGTTAAATACACACACACAGGGGTTACAGGTTGAAACTTGGAGGAGGAAGTGGAACAGAAACTCATGGGTGGCACAGCTTTCAGCCAACACACACACACGCCGTATAAACATGCACACACACGAACGTGCAGTGCTTTTGTCGTCTGTCATTAGAGAGCTGGCTGGCGGAAGTGAAGCACACACACGCACATGGAGTGTCGTTAGCAGGGTAGTAAAGTCACACTGTTCAAAGGAGCCAGGGATGTTTGATCAGTATTATGAGAGGACTGCACAGGCGTCTGGGAGGCCTGCTAAAGCCACCATATGCTCCCATCACCGTTAAATGTCATTGCAGGAGCAGAGAGAGAAGGAAGGATGATGATTAAGCGCCACTTTTAGCTTTAATGGATTGTTTCTAAGATTATGTCGTGTATTTGTGTTTTTATTTGATAGCTTACAGGTTAGGGAATGAAAGATGGAAGAGGCAAAAGATGAGAAAGTATGTAGATCAGGAACAAATATGACACCCGCACGTAAGCTTTACTGCACAGAATTAAGCTTCATTACACTACAGGCAAATTTGGTTGGGAGAATGAAGCAGAAGTCGAGTTTGGCTATAAGCTGAAGGCTGGAGTAGAGGTTAGGGTCAGCTGTGTATCAGCAGGAGGTCAGAATGCCTCGAGCTACATTTCAGGTTCAGCTGAGGAGGTCAAAAGTCAAAAACTGACAATGTTTTACCTGTCAATCACACTGACTTTCTGAGAGTTACAGACACAGAGACATGTTGGGGTCGGTGATTTGGATGTATTTTGTGGCAAGGGGTCATTAGGTGGGTCATTAGGTTGGCAAGTAGGTGTAGAATTAATTACCTGGCTCCATGTCTACTCGACCATCTTTCATTACATTTATGTAGCTGACGCTTTAATCCAAAGTGATGTACAATAAGTGCATTCAACCATTTAGGGCCCAAGATCAAGCTGCTAAGTGAGCACTCCTCGCATCCACGCTGCTCTCAGGTACAGGCAGCTGCAGACCCAAACCCAGGGTGTTACCTCTCTCAGTGACAGCTTACCAGCTCCAAATCATAACCAATAAACATTCTGGCTTATTAACATTAATTTAGCTATTGTTATTAGCTTGTAACTAGCTTCTAGCAGTCTGGCCCACTCTGCTGAAGGAAGGATAGCGAGGCGTTTGAATGCCGTTCACTAACAATAGCTTTATTGCAGTCCTCACCACAAAACAATAAACTTGGCCTTCTCATGAGGTTAAGATGTAGCCCTGAGCTTATCGAGACATTTAATTCCACTGCTATCATCACTTGTTTCCGCATGCTGTCTTCACCATGACAACCCAAGAGAGAGCTGCTTCTCCACTACACACACACTTAACCCACAAGGTCATTGCCCTTATAGGGAAAAGGGTGAGCCGCTAACACCAGGGTGAGTCTGAGTGAGATGGAGGCAGCTGCCTGGAGGAAGAGAGGCTTTGCACGGTCAGGTCTCCGAGATAACTTTATCTTCTGCCCAATACTTAGAAATGGTGAATATACAACTCGAAGCAACTTGATACGATATAGCCTCTGGCTTTTGTTTGACATCTAGTGTTGGTAATAATGTAGTTGCATATATTTCCGTTCAACAGTTAGCGTAGTTAGCCTGCATTAGCTCAGAGAGCTAACTTTGCTTATTTACTCTATGACGTGCACATCGCTGTCTCCCTGAACATCCCGCTGGCCCCCATTCAAACTCTCAAACTGGAAAAAAAGGAACGAATAGTCACATTGAACACCCAAATTCAATTCAACTGACATAATTCTGTGACAGGTACAGCCCTATAACTATGTGGGTACAACCCCAAAAACAGCAGTTCAAAAAGTCTTTTAGCAATTTTTTTGGAAGTCTCTTGTCTCCTCCATATGAAAGTTATATGCCCCAAACGTACCTTTCAACAAAGCCTGCCACATTAGTCAATCACAGAACCCTCCCTAATTTGGAACAGCCATTTCCCCCTGCCTGCAGTGTGAAAGATGTGCTGTTCAGTACAAAAATCTATGTTGAATATATGCATTATAGCTGGCAAGTTACCGAATAGCCCTAACATCCCACACATGCATCCAAGAATTAAGAAGTCCTCCATTCCTCTCCTAAAGCCGCCTCCTTTTCCACTGAGCACCATTGACCTTTGGCATTTCATCATGGAGGCCAGTCCCCTGCAGCCAAACAGGCAGTCAGGGCAGGCAGCCAGTGACAGCTTGACAGTCTGTCTAAACTCTGGATGGAGGTTGTGTTTTCACAGCCCAGGACAGACACCATCAGCTAAAGCAGCTCAGTTACAGACTATACCAGCACCTAGACATGCTGTGAATGAGTGGAGTGTATACCAGAGTGTACACACTGATGTGTCAGCCCATTTGTGTGTGGGTATGGTTTGCTGTGTCTCTATACGCACACACACTAACCTCAAATCAACAGTGGCAGGCAAGCTTTCCCGTGTGTAAGGAAATGGGATTGACATGAAAAGGAAAGTGGGCCGTTATTTGATTTAGCCCTCGGTGCAGCCATGCGCACACTCACACTCTCACACACACTTAACCCCGAAGGTGCCCTGTCCACAAATCAGTTTCATGTCATGCAGTGGTTTTGAGAGCAAACAAAAGAGTGAGGATAAGGAGTACAGACAACCACTGTATCAAAAACACACAGCTAAGGCAGGAGTGGAGTTGGATTTCCAGGTTACACAACTCCAACAGCAGGATGGATAGAGGAATTTGGACTGGGACTGAGGTGGTCCCTCTCTGTCTCTCTCCCTCTGCTGAAAACACACCTTGCTTTTGATGACTTTCACAGATTGCGGTTTAAAGGCCAAGTGCACTATCCTCTGCCCTCCCTTTTCTTTCTATCATTCTATTCTTTCTATCATCATCCCCCCCCCCCCCCCCTCCTCCTCCTGCGCTCTTTTTTCCCCCTTTTCCGTACCTCTCCAACTGCCCCAAAAAACCCACATGTTGAGGTCCTTTCTGGGCTTTTCGATACAGTACACACTCACAGAGCCACACACTCACATAGCGACATAGCACACACCCCTGGGGAAGAGGGACAGGGCCTAAATGTTTAATGTTGTGGTTTCAGGGGGACTCAGAGACTGCAGCCAAAGGCAGAAACAGATGTGCCTCTCTCAGATTCAATTAGTTCCTTTCTTCTTAAATACGCAGGAGAGGAAAGACACAGCAAATGACAAGCAAAGAGTACAAGAGTACACTTCCACCAGTGTAGTCCAATACTGCCTGCAGCAGGTTACCATAGCATTACTGCTTCTAGGTAGTTGTGACTCAAATATGAATTATTTTTTTTGCAGTTTTATTGCATTGTAAACTAAATAAATTGTAGTTTTTGGATCATTTTTAGGGCCTTCTTCACATTATTTATCATTTTATATGCCAAACAATTTATCAACCATAAAAAAATGTATAATTGCAAATTCATTTATAATGAAAAAAATCATAAGCTGCAGCCCCAGTCGCCTCTCATCAGGCAGCATGAGTTTATTCCATCTTTCTCAGGATCACACAGCTCAGTTTTGCTGCATCTGGCAGTAGTGGCTTGTATCCATTAAGTGCCTCTCTTCAGTTTCACATTGTTTTAATCAGCACTTGTATGTGTGCATGTCTGTGTCTATGTGTGTGTATGCATGTGTGTGTATGTGTGGCTTTCATTGGTATGTGTCCCCTAACCGCAGCCATTAAATACCAGGCTCTATTTTAAACTCATGAGAGCCAATTAAAAAGTGTGTGTTCGTCACAAAAGCCATGAAAACAAATAAAAATCACATATAGATGAGATCTGTTGCTGCTTACAATTAGGAGCTGTTGGGAAATGTTGTTGCCTAGCGAAATGTGATTGGAGCAATGTGAACTTGCTAATGGCGCTGGAATGCAGCGCGGGGTCCCTGTCTCGCAGAGAGCGCACACACAGACATATGGACACACACAGACATGCACGGTGAACTCGCAAACATTAGCGCATGTTGTGTTTATGAATTGAGTCTGGGCCATGTGTGAAAGGAGCAGTATGGTGATATCAGCATGTCAAGGCTATATCAATGTATGTGTGTGTTTGTATATGTGTGTATTAAACGTGAGGAGTCTGTGTTTGATGAAGATTGCTGGAGACCCTGAAATCAGTCCCATCTGTGGCATTCTTTGAAGCTTTCTATTCCCCATCTCTCTCTTTCTCTTCCTCTCTCCATCTCTCCCTGCAGATCTGATCGTGGGGGCGTTTGGTGCAGGCGAGGTGTCGGTCTACAGGTAAGAATATACAGGGCATCTCGTTTTGAAATGCTTTTCGAGGTAAATATACACACATTTGTGCTTTTCCTGGAGGTCAGTGAGACTTTCAGGTTTTCTTATGTCAGATTGTGTTACAGTGTGTGTTTGTGTGTGTGTGTGTGTGTGTGTGTGTGTGTGTGTGTGTGTGTGTGTGTGTGTGTGTGTGTCTGTCTATGTGTAGGTCTCGAGCTGTGGTGTCTGTGGAAGCTGCAATGATCTTGACTCCCAGAATCCTGAACCCCGATGACCGACAGTGTCACCTGCCTGAAACAGATATCATGGTTACCTGGTAAGAAGAGCATGCCTATTCCAAATCCATAATTTATGCTGATGAATGCTCGTAGGGGTGACTGAAAAGTTTTGAGCCTCAAAGAAACAAAACAAGATACAGACTTTTCAGTGCTTTTATTTTTCGACCCTACATACACTCTCCCTGCCATGCTTGAATTCTTGCTACCAGTGTTTGACTGTGGTATATGAAGGGGCATTGTCATGTTAAGTATTGAGTATCTTGGTGGAGTTCAGATGGGGACATTCCTTTGAGATGTAGATATTTGATCACAGCACAAACTTTTAAGTCACCCCTCGTATACTGTCCTGTGTGTGCCAGATATTCCCAGAGGCTGACTCAATATATAAGTCTGTCCTTTGACTGAGAACGGAGTGGAGCAAAAAAAAAGATTTTAATTCATGTCAGTTTTTAAGAATCTGGAAGAAAACACTTTACTCCTCTTTCCTTATTTTAGATTTGACTGCTGGAAACTCACGCTATTCATGCATTTTAAAAGAGAAATTAGCTACATTTGAAGTGGATAGCCAATCTGTGTTGATGGTAAATGCAGTCAGCTGAAGCAAGAAATCCTCAGTGCGTGCTGCATTGAAAGGAGTTTCTCTGAGTTTTCCTTCTTGCACAGCTGTTATAGCAGTGCCGACATGTAAAAGGATGCTCTATGCCAAATTCCTGACGCTCAACCCCAAAAATACTTCCCAAATCTGCCCAGCATGTGGAGGTGGGCATTCTAAATTCAGCTCTGTTATCAGAAAGTAAAGACGTCTGAAGTTACTTCACTGTTTGAGGAGAACACCCACATAAAAACAGCATTAACTTAATAACACTAGTGTTATCAACAACAAACAACAACATGCCTTATTGGAAAGTGCCTGGAACATGTGTCTCACCACCCGAGCCAAAAGCTATTACTTTGTTGGCTAAAACATAGCATTAGGTGACAAAAATACTCTCTCAGTGGTCATCTGCCCTCTGGGCTGGCTGGTCTTGGTTGTTTTTTCCAGTTTATCCTCAGGAAGCCTGAAGAAGGTCTCCAGCTATTATACAACCGCCGGCCAAAATAAGCCCAACAACCAGTGATTGCCGATATAATGAAGCACTTTATTTAAACTCAACAGAAACAAATTCACTAAAGCCGCCATGGTTGGTTAGTTCACTGTTCCAACAATCACCAACTCTGGTTTGGTTGAAATAAAACCCTTAATTCACAAAGCAGGATGCGAAATGCTCTACATGCTGTATTTCTCTGCTGTCTCTCAGCTGACAGCAGAGCAGCGGCTCTCAGTCATTCCTCGGTGGCAGAAGCAAAATTAAAATGACAGCAACAACAAAAATAACCGGCGATGTACTCAGCCAGTTGTCAATATATTCATGCTGTAATCCAACTGCAGTCTCCAGCACACCTCTGTCCAAGTGAGGAGCAAAACTCTCATGCTTAGTGATGCACACATGGGCTCTCTCTGGTTTGTAGTTGGCAACAGCGTGAGACAAAATTGCCCACGCTGTAATTCAGTGCAGCGGAATTATTCAGTTTCTGTTGGCATCAGACGGCAATTAGAGCAAAGCACCACCAGTCCCTGTTTACTCTCAGCAGCTCAGGTTCTAGAGGGTCCCACCGGCAGTATCCTCTTGCATGGCTCAGCTGCAGCTTCGGCTGCTCTCCGCTGTATTTCTTCAGGTGGGTCGCATAAATACCCGGCCTAGAAATCCAAATCAGCCGATACACTGTAAAATGTACCATAAATGTCCATAATATCCTTTGCACTAATAATGAATAAAGTCATTTTGGCTGATGGTCACGCAATGGAAGATATGCTTTTGGATGCATGCCTCCTGGATACAGAGGTGGAGACTACAACTCCGGTCTGAAATAGCCTGTAGTTCTTTTGAGCACCGATGAATTGCAGAAGAACAGATTTTGAGGCAGCCCACAGAGACACAGAGAGCATTAAAAACATTTGGTCACACTGTTCTGCTAATTTGGATAGATGAAGTAAAGGCTGAAAAATCGCAAAATTGTCCTTTAACTGGATATTAACTTTACTCCTCTGTGGAGTGTTAATGCCGCCCTCTGAGCCAGATCTCTCTTAATAAATGTCAACAAGACTTTTGCAAGGTTAATGGGACAGTTCAACCCAAAATCTAATTTATCCTTTCACCTATATGTGACAAATACTGACTTCGAAACACCACTGACAACTAAACCAGCAAAACTTTTTCCCAAAGAATTTTTATTACATTGTTTTGTTTTGTTTTCTATAATGATCCTCTAGCTCTTTACCATAGTACACAGGTTATTTTAACCTCTTTCCAGCTGTGTGAAGCTCCTCCACCTCCATTTGGCATTGCATTATGGGACTAAAGCGTCCATCGACACCTCACTCCAAGCCAAACTAAAGATTAAAGGGTGAAATATTAGAGTATATTTAATTTAGTAACACTCCAGATACTCTGTTATAATTAGATTGTAGTTTTGGAGACGGACCGTGTGTGTGTGTGTGCAGGTGAATTAAAGCTAAGGGGATCAAAGTCTTAAAGAACTAGAAGACTAATAAGGCCCTCTGCTGCACTGAGCCCCAGAGCTGTACCACAAATCTCACTGCTTATACTGTATCATAAAATGGTATGCAGTATAAAGAACACACATTCATAAATCAACTCCACACTGACAGATGTGACAAATATTTCACCCCTGTGCTCTAGACGTCTGCCATCAGCCAAGGTCTGTTTGTCTGTGTGTCTAATGCAATAATTTAGAAGCGCACTGAAAAAGCGTACTCATATAACCTGAAAATGCAGATTTATTAGTCTCTGCTATTAATTTGAAACGGCATAATTCTATTTTGATTATGTTATTGTTCCTGTGGGTAGCGGGCTGGCTTTGAACCGTCTGGGGGTGAGTTTAGTTGAGGGGAACGGGTCTGAAGGCTCCCGCTGCTTCGCCACAGTCTATTGTTGGTCCTAACTTATTGGAGCAGGAACCACTGTTGGAGTATTTGGATGGGAGAAGTGTGCTCGGCTAGTTGCCATCATAGTTTCTGTGCGTGTGTGTATGTGTGTGTGTGTGTGTGTGTGTGTGTGCGTAGTGGTGTGTGAGTGTTGGCAGTGATTGAGAAAGAAACAGGGTTTGGGTCAGATTGACAGAAAGCACTAAACTGTGGAATTCTGTCAAAACATAACTCAGCTTATTTAAATAAACCGCCATAAAGTTTTGGTCGGAGGTATGGAATCAGATAGGACATAGGACACACCAACACACACACACACACACATTGACACACACATGCAGAGTCAAACAGCAGCTTGCAGAATTAAGAGAAGTCTGAGGCTCATGTGTTACAGAGGGGTGAAGAGTTTGGGACATTTTAGTTGTTTTCCTGCGGTGAGGACTGGAGAGACGCTTGATGGGAGGTTAGCTCCAGTTTGAGGCTTGAGCCGCTCATGTATTACCATTACATGGAAGTCACGGGATTAAACATCACATTTTTGGAAAAATAATTACCCAGCGATTGTTGAAAACCCAGATGGTTCTGAAGGTATTTACAGAGTCCTCACAGACCCTTTAAATAATTTGTATGAAACAGACTGCAACCTTCCGAGCTGAAAAATGAAACCAGTATGAAAGTGTTGCAGTTCCTCGAATGGCCACTTGAGGCTGGCTACAGAAAGGAGTCAGTTCTCATAAACCCTCATGTTAACCCTTTGAAACCTGGAGCGACATCACTTTTTTTGTTCTGCAATCAGACGCCCTTCACAAATATTTAAATCTTTGAATCCTGAGCAAATTGGTTTGATATCTTCCAAAAACATGGGAAAAAGGGTAACGAGCAACTTGGCAAGAAATGCTCTGCAAACTGCAAGAAGCTAGTAGATTTCTAAATTATTTTTTTAAAAGCTATGGAAAAAATCTGCACAAAATTGTATTCATAATTATCATAAGCATATATTTAAAAAGATCTTCCAAATTTGTCAAAGTTTTTAAGCACTTTTTCAGGTCATTCCCTTTTTCTTTTTCTTTCTTTTTTTTTTTTTTTTATAAATTTTTAAGTACTTTTTTGTAACTTTTTTCTATTTTTTGCTATTTTTGGACCATTTTTTCTCAAGTTGCTAACCTATGTTACAAAGAGTTTCCTCCCACCTGAAACACATGACCACACCCTCTGACCTCAGAAAAATGCAATTATTGTGGCAAGTAGCACTTCGCTGCTGCTTGGTATGTTTTCAGCATAAAGAGCAGGAAGTTTTTCTCAGGAGTTGGTGGAGACCAAAAACAGAGCAGAAAGAAGGTGAATATTTGACTTACATTCATCAGGTGGCCAGACTCCTCCAGGTAGGGCTGCCCCTGACTAAGAATTTTCCTAGTTGACCAATAGTCATCATTTAGGGCCATTAGTCGACTAGTTTCCCACACATGATATTAATGTAATCATTAAATTATATATTTTTGGTAGGGCAACACAATGGTTCTGAGAAAGAATAGTATCAGTAACATTGTTAACACTGTGCTACATTACAGAGAAATACAAAACCATACTAATGAACCTTCATTAATATAGGCCTATATTTTATCTACAAGTGCACGTCACACACTGAGCGAGCCGCCTGTTAATGACGCTGTCGGCAAAGCAGTAATGATTGTGCTAAGTGGCTAATGGGCATGTAGCTACTTACATGCTTCAGATGATACGTCATGTTTGTAGTCGACCAGTGAAGATGAGTTTACATATCACCTTGGGTTCGTCCTTCACCTTCTCAAAATGATCCCACACTTTGGATTTCCTGCCCGACATGTTATTAACTAGCCTGTGTAATAACCGCAGGTACCAGCTCTGTAAATTGACGCGACTCCTGTCTGACTGCTGAGCATGGCCACTTCCTGTGTCTGTCCTTTCAAATTAAATTCCCACATGGTCCTGTCATATAGGTGCAGCTCCTAATAGAGTTTCACGTTGTGTTTTTGTTTGTTTTGAGAGTTTTTTGTGGCTGACCAATGAAATCTTGCTGACTAATGACCTTTCTGGTTGACTAACGTTTGGTCGACTATTAGGTGGCAGCCCTAGTAAAAGAGTTTGCTAACATGTTCGCCATATCAATTTAAGAAGTAATAATATGTCAAAGTTGCGTTTACATCTCTCTGCTGCCCCCAAGTGAACAAAAAGAGACCTTCTGTTTTTTGGGGGGGGGTTTTCAAAAGTCGCAGTGAAATTATTTTTCCCTAAAATCCAATGTTTAGCTCTGTGACTTGAATGTAATGGTGACACATGAGAGGCACAAGCTGGGGCTAGATGGATGAAGGAGTGGTGGAGAAGGAGGGGCAGCTACTTAATGACCAGGCTTAAATTGAACGTTCTTACTCATTAAGCAGATACAGGGTATTCAGGGAAGGGATTTATGTGTATGTTTGCAGGGAGGGCCGGTGGTGAAGCACAGATGCATTTTCGGGAAAATTACAGTAATGACTAACCAAGCACAAGAGCTGTTGTCAGTAAAATGGGGGTCATTTCCGTGCTGCATACACTTAAATTTGACACACAGTGCTTATTAGAGTTGCACTTGAGCACACCCACCCAAAAAAACATGCAACATGCACATAGTTACATGCAACACATATTAAACACACACAAAACCACCTGGAGAGGTCAAAATGACTTAGGGGAGTGATTTTTAAAATAGGAACCTGTATTTTACCACACACACGTAAACTCACATCTGCATCCCACACATTCTGAACGCAGGAAAACTAGCTCATCATTATTGTGTCATCTAATGGGGAACCTAATTATTAACAAACACACTAGCATCCACAACATCTGCTTTTTAGATGTTGGGGTTTGTGGACTGAAACCAAACAAACAATAATCACATGAAGTCATTTGCCTCATGTTGCTTAGTCCTCCGAATCAGGAGCGTTGCATCCGTAAGCTTCCACAGATTAGTGCATATTAATAGTGCAGAGCTCCCTGTGTGGGAGTCACTTTCCTGTTCTTGATTAAAGAGGTGATAACACACACACACACAATCTTACACATACATCCATACACACTTGAACAGAGGAAATGCAGAAATGTTTCCCAGTCTCCCATGTCTGTGTGTCTAATTGAAGGGCTCACAGGGCTTTCGGCGGTATTTCCCACTGGCCCCGGAGCACAGGAAGGAATAAATGTCTTGCTTTTGGATAGAGTATTTAGTTTGTTAATTTTTTAAAATTTTTATTTTGTCATGCATACAAATATGAAAGAGTGTGGTTGAAACTTCTGCAATGAATAAATAAAGTCATTGGACTTTAGTGTGCAGTAATGATTTCTTTCAAATAAGTCACTGCTGTGACCAGCATGTCATTTTTAATGTGCATTCACCACACGACTCGTGCTGAATATGAAACGAATATGACCAGGCTGCACTGGCTTGCAAGACACCACAAATAAAGACAAACAACATTCAAAATGCACTGCATACATTTTTAAATAACGCTTTAGGGTAAAGATAAGGGATACCAATTTACATAATAATTTCAAATCTCAATTTCTACAACTAAACTACTGAAATTAGTCAACCAGCATAATGTAACTGTGACACACGAGAGAAGTTACATACTCCTTACTGCCTTCTTTTTCAAGCTTTTAAGACAAAGTTAGCTACCTATAGAATAGTTATTGCCAACTGGTCCAGCAATGGGGTCCAGATTTCTCCTTCATAATTATTTCAAGGTGCACACAGTTTAATTTATTCTGTGTCATACTTGCATTTGGCCATGTCTTCAAGCTAGTTTGCCGTCTCTGTTTAGTAGCTGTCCATGATTCACTCACTCTAAAGCAGGAAACAACACTTCAAAATAAAAGCTCTGGACACTTTTGGACTGCAACCCACCAGTTGGGAACCTCTGCTATAAAACACTCAAATTAAGCATGCGTTAATCATCTCACATGATGCTAGTCAGCCAATCAAACCTGTGCATTGCAATGAGAACTGCAACTCAAGTGAGTAAGCTACACACACACAGGAAAGAGACAAGACAAGAGACAACAATCGGAGAAATATAAGAGTCAGAGAAAAGTAATTTCATGTGGCGTGTTCTGAAGAGCAAAAACATGAGAGTGAAAACAGCTTTTAATCAAGAATGAACAGACTGTTACATGTTCAGTCTTCTCACAGGCTGTTCAAAACCAATGTATCTAATCATATGTTCCTAGTCCTGTACCATTATTAAAAGCAGCAATGAGCAGTGGTGCTACAAGACAAAGCACAGAGCATCTCATACCCACTCAAATCTGAAATGGGGGCACAGGAAATTAAATAGTTTATATCAATCAGTGTAATTACTTGGAACTTGAAATCATACAAGGTACAACTCCAGTGAAATGGCACTGAATCACTGAATTACAACGCAAGTTAGACGTTAGACAGGGGGGCTGTTGAAAATCAAAAAAGGTGTCATATCCAGTATGATTTATCGGCAGGCTTGTTATTGAAAAAGAGCCTCATGCTGTCATGAGAGGGTCATTATTTCAAGATTAAATGTCCCGGTAGGAATTGGACCCAAGATGTTGGCACATTTTGTACACATGTCAGTGCGAATGTGGAGGCCAATAGACAACAAGAGTGTCTTAACAATGTGTTGATCAATATACATATACAATATGCTAACAGTTATCACATTCTTCCCCCTCTCTCTTGTCTGTCTGTCTGTCCCTCTCATATTCTCTTCCTCCAGCCTGAAGGTGGATGTATGTGCAGCAGTGAGCGGAGTGGGGATCCCCAACTCTGTAGGTAAGCAGCTGTGCACAATGTGGCGGGATGAGAGAGGGAGGCAGAGAGGAAAAGTAAAGAGGGTGGGACAGTAGTCACAGCCACCTCCAGAGTACATCTCATTAGAGTCTCCTGCTGTGAAACTGCTGCTCTGCTGCACGGATCAGACGGGAGAACAAAGGCAGGAGGGAGGGTGGAAACAAGAATAGGGCAGACAGACACAGACTGTGGAGGTGTAAAGCACATTGTTTCCACTGTCTAATGATGCTCTGTAGAGTAAAACTCCTACAAATGGAAAGTCACGTACACATGTGCAGGGACACACACAGAAAGGGACTGGACCATGTGGATTAAACAGTTAAGGAGTGTTCGATTGACCTGATGTCCTCATTCACTCTCCTTTTCATTACGCTCATGCTTTCCTCTCACTTCCCATCCATCTGCATCTTTACCGTCTGTCCAGACCTGAGAGCAGAGCTGCAGCTGGACTGGTTGAAAGGCACCAGAGGTGGAGTTAAGCGAGTTCTGTTCCTGGACACTCAGCAGCCTCAGCGCACAGGCCTCCTAAAGCTGGGACACAACCGCCCACGTTCATGTCTGCGCTACACCATTTACCTGAGAGTGAGCAAATCACACACAAACACAAACTTATGAGCTCTGCATAATGTTTTGTATCTGACAAAGGAATCAGTTGTCCAACGGCTCAGTTTACTATTTACTGCACATTTCTCACCTTTCTGTTTACTTTCAGGAGGAGGAGGATTTCAGGGACAAATTAACCCCAATCTCACTGGCTCTAAACTACAGCTTAGCTCCACCCGCTCATGGCCAAAACCTCCCACCTGTCCTCAACCATTACAGTAGCACCTTCCTTCAAGAGCATGTGAGTATATGCTATGTGTATACAGAATAAGCATAATATACATATACAGTATGATACTGTTTTTCTATAATGTGATTTTGCTATATCAGTTCCAGCATCCTGGGAGAGGTATTCCTCCTCTGTTGCTCTTTCCTCCTTTTTTCCGGTTTAAGACTTTCTTTTTCGGGAGTTTTGTCTTACCTGGCTCGAGGGTCTAAGAATAGAGGGTGTCATATGCTGGATACATTGTAAAGCCTCTTGAGGCAAAATTGTGATTTGTGATATTGGGCTAAATAAATAAAACTGTCATGACTTGACAAGACTAAGCCCAACTCTGAGCACATACTGCCAAATATGATACTGAAATCCAACCTGATGATATATTTCAGTCACTCGTTCCTCGGTGAAAATGCTTAACTTAGACACACACAAAAATCACCTGCTTTAACTGTTAATGTCAAGCTCAATTTTGTCTTTTCACAGGGTGGATCAGAACTTCTTTCCAAGCGAAACTTTACAGATCAAGACCTTAACTATAAGAAAAAAAGGAGTTCACTGTACAGTAGTATAACTCAGTCAGGTGCTGGTCAGTGTTGGCAGTTCAAAAAAATTAAAAAAGGGTTCGCTGCATGCCAAAACTCAGCTCTGGAACAATTTAAAACAATTTATTAATCAAGCAAGCTAGCCTGATTGAAAAAATGTGGAACACATTGCAAGCTCTTCCACTTGCAGAAAGCGTTAAGATAAATACCAAGAAGAGTAAAGTAACCACAGAGAACGCCGGAGAGGAGAAGAATTTTTGTTACTATTTAATGGAGCTGTAAGTCCTTTTTTTTTTTTTTTACATTCAAAGCTTCTACTAAGGTTGTCAAATGAAGCTCAGATATCTGTCATCATATTTCATTATGTCATCACCCCTAAAAAAATCCTGACACAAAATCCTCAATTTCAATAAAGTGAGTCATCAGATTAAAATAGCTCCTCATAGTCATAGCAGCACAGTTGTCAAGACAGAGACGAGGACTTACGCCAGGGCCACACCGGCGAATAGCCTTGAAGCGCCGAGAAGCGAAGCCAGTTTCCTTTCGGCGCCCATGTTAACCGATTGTGTCATCCACACAGCTCCGTGGCCGGCGCTGCAGCAATTGTTTCGGCGTCTAGCCTATTTTCTGCGCGAGCCGCGAGCGAATGTGTCAAGCTGGGCAGGAATATAGGCTATACATATTAGTCAGTGGTATCTAAACAGAGCGCAAGAGACATGAACACACACACTCACTCACTAACAAACACACACGAGAGAGAGAGAGAGAGAGACAGACAGACAGACAGAGAGAGAGAGAGAGACAGAGAGAGAGAGAGAGACAAAGAGAGAGAGAGACAGAGAGACCCATGATGGAAAAACAGCCCCAAATGTGATGGAGACAACAGCTGGGAGCAGAACGCTTGTCGACCGGCGTGGAGAAATGCACGTGATGTGAACGGGCTCGCGCGAGAATTTCAGTGCGCTGCGCTTCGCAGCACTTCATTGGCAGTGTGGCCCTGGCGTTAGTGTCACAGCGCGTGTGTATTAGAGAGAGAGAGAGAGAGAGAGAGAGAGAGGGAGAGAGAGAGTGTGACGGAGAGGAAGAGAGGGTGGAAGGTGGACTATTGCACACAGTGTTTCTGTAAGTTATTAACAATTTATGAGGAATGCCTCTATATCACTTCTTGACCCACCTGTCCAACCTGTGATGTTTTCTAGTAAGCTCACCCGAATCTGCCCGACCTGTGGGTCGGTACTACTAGGTAACCACCAATCAGGAGAGAACACAGTCTTAGCTGCTCTGCACTAGCCTCCTGTTACATTTAAAATTGATTTTGAGGTCCTGCTCCTTGTGTACAAAACCCTACATGGGCTGGAGCCAAGCTACATTGCAAACTCCCTTGTTCCCAGCAACAGCCTGAAGAAGATCGGGGATGCAGCCTTTGCCAGTTATGCCCCAAAGCTATGGAACACACTACGTATAGATATCAGGGAAGCAAGCTTGCTGAATATTTTTAAAAGAAAGCTAAAAACATATCTGTTCACTTTAGCCTTTAACTAGCTCTGACTTTCCTGATACAGTGACAGAATGTTAATTCACAATTTGAATGTCAACATTGTGAATGAAGCTTCAAACTATTCGGCACAGCCCTAAAACCAACCTCAGCCCACAGCTGGGTGCAAACCTAATCCAAAACATGTTCTGCTGGAACTGTTCTGCCGAACTCTAGTATGCATGTTATGTGTCTGCGTGTATACAGCACCTGCATCCTGGGGTGTCCCACTTGGGTTTATTTCTATTTTTGGCTTTGTGATGATGTCCAGTGTACCTCAACAGTTTCCTCATGACACCCCCCCTCTCTCTGTTCTCCTCTTCCTCTCAGGCCTACATTCTCCTCGACTGCGGTGACGACAACATTTGCATCCCCGACCTCCAGCTCTCTGCCGGCATGTAAGACTGACATTGCCACGCCCCTCTGACCTTAACCTGTGAACACTCAACACTTCACACGGCCAAACAGCGACACACATGCGCACACAGCTAAATCATGGAGAACATGTCTGTTATTCCTCACACAATGAGCAAAGTTTACACTGAAGCTGCTCACATTATAGTTCCATTTACCATGTGGTGTGTGTGTGAGGGTGTTTGTGTGCATATGTGTATGTGAATTAGCCGATTCTCTATAGTGTTTCCAGCTGTGAGATATCTCCATGGCAGCGTTATACAAACATCCTGTCACCCTCTACTGACACACACACACACAAACACACACACACGCACACACACTCACACACACACACACACACACATGCACGCACATTATTGTTGGGGTCAGGGGTATTGCATTCCATGCAGTAGAGCAGATTGCACATCCAGGGAAGTCCTAAAAATTTGTGTACAAAAAAACACAGGACAAGAGTTGTAGATTCTTTTATGTAACTGCAGCAAAGCGCTTTATTTTCTGTGTCCTCTGCATGACTGAAGAGATTTATTTTCTTAGTGCACTGTTCTTTCTTTTTTTAAATAAAACACACACAGGGACCGCTCCGAGCTGGTGATTGGAGACGACAATCTGGTCATGTTGACCATCACTGCGGTGAACCAAGGAGAAGGAGCCTATGAGACGGAGCTCCACACACTGATACCATTAGAGGCCGACTATATTGGAGTAGAGCGCAGAGTGGAGGTAAATAAACACACACTTACACACACATTTGTTTGATATTAAAGGAATACTTCAACCACAAAGTTATAATTCGTCTAACAACTACTCATCCCATGTTATGCTGAATTCGTGAAGAAAACTTTTCTCACATGCCTCCATGGTGAATGGAGAATCCAAAACCGGAGAAAATTCTGGATAAATTGAAGTCATAGGGGTCCACGTTTAACAACAGCAAAACAAACAAATTCTCACACAACTCATGCAGTTTAATCCAAGTCTCATTTACCCAGCTGTATGCTCGATACTTCCCAAACACATTTATTTTTGCCAAACCTTCCTATTTAAATCAATTCCACAAACAGTCTCAAGCATGAACGAGTAGTGCTCCTGGGCAGGTGCATACATTTTAACTCTGCTCAACGAAATGGAGGAGCAGTGTTCAAATGCAAGGGCTTGCCCAGAAGTGCTACTCACAAACTGAAGTGTTTAAAATAGCATGGTTTTAGCGAAAATGTATGTGTTAGGTAAGTACTGAGCATATGACTGAATACTGCATGAGTTGTGTGAGCATTTGTGAAGAGATGTTTTGATACAGTTTTGCTGTTCCAAGACCCTGTTGACTCTATTTTTGGAATTTTCATTCACCATGGAGTCATGTGAGAGAAACAAAGATTTCTTTACAAATTCAGTGTGACACGGGACGAGACATTGACACACAAATGATCTTTTTGTGGGTGTCGTATTTCAGCCAGTAGAGCAGATACTGAGTTTAGACACACAGGACTGAGGCAGTGGCAAGTGTGAGGTATGTGCCAACTTAGTGATCATTCAAAATAAGAAAGGGAGCTATTTGAGGCTGCGGTTACAGTATGACATCACATCCTGTTGTGTCTTTGAGGTGCGTGTTTGTTTGGAGTGATTAAGGCGAGGCTATCAGCAGGCTATGCTTTACTGGCAAAAGCCCAAAAGCCCCTATTATGATTTACAAGCTGCATTAGTGACTACGGAAATGGATAGGGTCAACTGCTGTGAGTGTGTGTTTGTGTATGTGTCTGTGTGTGTGTGTTTGCACGAGTGCGTGCGCTAATGAGTGTGTAATGGGGCTGTTTGATTGATGAGGTTGTTACTGTCAGAGTATTCATCACTCTTCCTCTCTTGCCTTCCCCCTCCCATCCCTCCTTCCTTCTTCACTCCCTTGCTCCCTTCCCCCTTTGATGCTGATCCACATCCCTCCCTTGTTCTTTTTCCCCCTCTTGACTCAATGCTCCCTATTTGTCTTTTCCATTGACTTTTGCCTCATCATCTCACCCTTTCCAGTCCCTGTCTCAGCTAAACTGCGAGTACAAGATGGTCAATGAGTCCAGAATGGTGGTGTGTGACCTCGGGAACCCGATGGTAGCAGGGACAGAGGTGAGTTTTAACACACAAAAGCGCACACACACACTGTTTCCACTGGCACATCCCCTTTAAAACATCTGCGCGAAGAAGCTGTGACTGTTACTCCTCAGGTTTAATTCACACTGATTGATGGTTTCCAATGATTACTGATTATCACCTTGACCCTCATTCAACACACTTTGACTCCCTCAGCTATGCTTCACTCTCAGTGTGTATGTGTGTGTGCGTAAGTGTGTGTGTAATAATAATCCATTTAGCTCTTAGATGGATGACACATGCAGGAAGTCAAGGCTTTGTAAAATAAAGAGTGGTCCCTTCCTACATGAAATTCTACCACACCGGTATATTAGTATGTGTGCCACAAAAGCACATCACACGTGCTTTAGTGTGTGTGATCAAGTGTGTGTATAACTGTGACTGTTGGGTTTTTATAAATGTGTCAAGGCCGGCACAGAGGTGTGTTTGAGCTCTGGAGGTGACACCCGGCGTCCTGATAAATCAATTATGTGATCATGTTTCAGTGTTGGGGGAGGAGAGCAAAACAAGGCATGTGAAAGGGACAAGGCATGTGCATGTGTGCATGTGTGCATGTGTGCGTTTGTGTGTGTGTTCCCACCATCCGTCCAGATGTTTCCCATATTTAACTCTCCCTTGCCCCATTGGATGTTCAGGAATCCGTGAGCTTATGCAGAACATACTTCCATATACCCCATACAGACTGTAGTTATATTGTGCAACGAAACAGTTGTCATCACTGGAGTTCATTCCTCGTGCCACATGACACAGCTGTAGTGCCTCACTGAGCAGGGTCAGTGTAGGAGGTACATGCCTGAAGGAAAGCTGGTTTTGGCTTCAGTATTTGAGCCTGTCTGCCTGCATCTCTGAAGCTCTTCTTTCTTTGTCTGTTTTTATTTTAGTTCAGTGAGCTTGGTGACGTTAATAGGGCCTCAAATTCAATTTAAATTCTATTGTTGTTATATGATCATGTTGTGTGAACTGTTAAACAAAAATTCCAGTGTTTGAATTATTGATTCAAGGCAAAATATAAATTAGTTTTTTATGTTTTTGTTTTTTGCAGAATTCAGTTATATGTACATCACATGTAGGTGCAAAGCTGATGGAAACTAAACCACACAAGTGCTTAAATAAAGTGGAGTCAGGTGTGCAGGCAATGAGTTTTTGCTTTACACATGTGAAGTCCAAGTTTGGTCTCGTATAAAGCATGAGAGTGTGCCACAGTTCATCGCATTTAGTTAAATTTTTTAATGCAAAAACGTGTCACATTGTGAATATTTTTAGTTAATAGTGTGACATCAGCCATATCCCACAAGCCCCATAGTCCTCCATCTAAGATGTTTTGTGTATCAAACAACCCCTGTAAGCTTTAAAGGTATACTATGCAGGAAATGTCGGTCACTGTTACACAACAACATTCAAACATGACCCCTCCTCCCAGGCTTAATGCCACTACTATTGTGGGAACATTACATTTTTTGTATTGGAAAAACCAATACTGGAACAAGCTATCTAAGCTAACCACATACCCCCGCTTTGCTCGTCATCCCAATCCTCTCCCTCAGTGCTCACCAGGAGGTGAAAGCCAACCGCATATTCACATTCAATATCAAATGAGCCATGTCTGCTTGACCTTTCACCTCACTATGTTTGCATTTTTTTGGCACTGTGTCTGCTATTTTCATAGTTTCCTCCTGGATGCATGCTGTTTACAGTCCCTACCTTTTTATTAAGACCCAACTGCATACTATATTAGCTGGGGGCTACGCACCTAGGAACATCCCGACCAGAGCAAAATAAGAAAAAAATGCATGCAGAGGGCAGAGTCCCTGCAGATAAATACACCACCACACACTTCTAGTCATAAGTGATGATTGAGAGGGATTACTTTTGTATGAGTCTATGCCATAGACTGTAAATATAATGGATACAGTGACGCCGCCCATTGGTGTGTGGACTCCCATTTTGAAGCCTCGAGTTTGGCATTTTGCCATCTTGGTTTGTTGGAGCTAGAAGTGACCACATATAGGCAATAGGGTGGAGCTGTGGAGGAGCGAGGGGTGGATCTGACTGAGAAACAGAGGACACTACGGCAGACTGCCTGTCACTTAAAGCAGCCTGACCTTAATTATAATAGCCATAGAGACCAAAACCGTTTTTTGTACCAGGCTGTAAACATGTTTATTTCTGCTGTCAAGTTGGACATTTTACATGGGGGTCTATGGGGATTGATTCACTTCTGGAGCCAGCCTCAAGTGGCCATTTAAGGAACTGCAGTTGTTAGCACTCCTTTGTTGGCTTTATTTTTGAGCCCAGGAGGTTGCTGCACATTCTCAGTTCAACCTTATCACATATCAACGTGCTCATGGACTTTTCACATCCAGATACAACGTGAAAGTCACCCTGGGTGTGTTGGTTGTTGATATTCTGGGATGCTGTGTCATGCCAAACATGCATTGTCTTCTTTCAAAATATACTTACATTTTCACAGGAAATTTACCGTTTACATACAGTGTCTTTTAAAATAAACACACTATGTCAGTACCACCAATGCAAACTGACTTTTTTTTCCCTCCAACAACTAACGCAGGTGGTTGGGTTTAGGCAACTGTTGTGCCTTCTTCTCATCCTGTTCGTGGCTCTAACATTGTTGTTTATTAATCATCCTGTTCGTGGCTCTAACATTGTTGTTTATTAAATAGCGATGATGTGAAGGTGATGAAGGAGGCTCCGATGACACCGTCTTGCTTGCATAAAGAAAAGGTTTATTACAAGAAGTACAGCATCTGTCAAGCATCCAAAATGCTTGGAGAGGGTTCAAAGCCAATATGAACTGCTCTGAAAAGCAGTCCCAAAATACCCTCGTTATATAGACTCGGTCGTGTTTGTGAAATGTGAGACAAAGTCAAACAGACGACAGAGAGACATTCTTGTTGGACTTCACCAAACCTAAACCTGGGCCATAAATATCCTCTTGACCCTGACCATACATGCTTTTGACCCTGGCCCCTAACTGGTCATCTGTTCCAAAGCTTCAGAGTAGATCATAATATACTACACAACAAAACCACGTGGTTAGGTTTAGGAAAAAAGAACAGGATGCAAACACCACTCGGTGTTCACTGGACCCATCCACCACCTCTCCCACTTTTGTTGTTGTCCCACCACGTTTCCCCCTGATGCCGCTGAGCACCATTAAACTATACGGGGGCCAGTCGCCTATCATGGCAATGTTAAAGGACTGCTGTTTTCATCAGTGTCTGACGCCGCAAGTCACTGCCCAAGTGCCGTATTTCAATGACTTCGGAGTAAGACTAGGCTTGCTTGGTCTATACATTGTTTTTTGAAAAATCCTTCATGGTATACCTTTAAGCTCAGTAGGTAGCTGTTAAAAGTTTGTAGTTTAATACCTCTGTGCGCACAGCAGCAGTGGTCAGTTGAACTCTTACTTGTTTTGATAGATGTCAATACTGACAACTTTGAATGGCTGACAAAAAAGTATAATGATGTCTTTAGAAACTCTCCAACCCACTGTTTCGGCATGAAACCACTTCTCTCAGAACTGTTCCAAAGAATCATCATTTTATGCCAAGATGTGGCTAACTACATTGCTTGTGGCGAAGCTTTGTAGCTTCAAGGAGGGCAACAGCCCAACACAGAAGCAGTGCATTCAGCCATA
Organism: Epinephelus moara; assembly: GCF_006386435.1. Lineage (NCBI taxonomy): Eukaryota > Metazoa > Chordata > Actinopteri > Perciformes > Serranidae > Epinephelus > Epinephelus moara. The sequence goes on along the minus strand of NC_065511.1, from coordinate 23,466,765 downwards.
TTGTGGAAAATCGTAATTATTTCGAATACAAATACAGCAGAGAATCTGACAACATTGTGAGAGTGTTTTGAGGAGATTTCTGTGGATGTTTTGATGATTTTTCTCCACCATGAAAATGTACAATCCATAACAACCAACATAAATCCAAGCTGACCACAGCTGCTGTTCTCGCTAAAGGACCAAACTACAAAGTTAACAGCCACCTTTTAAGATGGGGAGTGATGCTCAGAAGACAGATTTTACGAGAAGCATTTGACCTCTTCAGACTATTGTCAGGCTCTTCTTCTTCTTCTTCTCCTCCTTAGGCTATGACAGTATCATAGCTGATGGTGACGTCGTCTCTCTGAACGACTCATCTGGTGTCTGTTTCTTTAGATCTTTCCCGGCTGACTTTGTAGTCCCGCGCCCCACCTACACCCCCCCGCAGGCCTGCCTCGTGAAGTGTTAGTGCGCGTCTGCATGCTGTCATTTCCCGCTCTGGACCATGTGTTTGACCTGTTGTTCAGTAGAGCTCACACACACTCGCACATGCACGCTGTCACACGGCAACGGGCACGTACGCACACACTGTTGTCGTACAGTTGGTGATGAATTAAATCCTCCACGTGTTTTGAGTTAGCCCGGAGGACAGGGGATTTAAACCAGGGAGAGACAAGAAACTTAGCTGTAGCTTTTAAGTGAACGCAGTCTGGATTTTCTCTGATTTTAGAATTCTTCTGTTGTCAACACAAACGCGCGCACACACACACACACACACACACACACACACACACACACACACGATCTTCTGCCTATCATGTAACAACATAGAAGGATGTAGCCTAGTTAACATGGCTTTTACTGTCTATCACTGGTCACTTTAAACACTTACGTAGCCTTTGATGTACAGATGCAACTTATTTCTGTCCTCCTTCTTCTCCTGTCACATGGTTTTTATATATTCTCTCTCTTTTTTTCACGTTGTCCCCACACTCTTTCCCAGCTGTCTGTTGGTTTGAGGTTTTCTGTCCAAAGGCTTGAAGATGCTGGACCAAAGATCAGCTTTGAGCTACAGATCCACAGGTGACACGCCCACCAACTCTTAGACACAAACACACACACACACACACACACACACACACACACACACACAAAGAGCTGCTTGTCTTTCTGAGCCATGTAAATAAGTTCTGTGTCTGTCCCGATCCTGTCGCTGTGGTTTGATGAAACTAACCGCAGAGACAGAAGAAGGCACATGGCCCAGAGGAACATCAGAGAGAAGACGAGCTCCACACAACATGTCCACTGTTTGCTTCGTTTAATTGATTTCAATACATCACATCACTAGACACAGACAGTTAAATGCTGGCCAAGCTTGCTTCCAGGGAAATTCTTTTTGGAGTCAGCTGAACATATAAACACAGCTTTATTATGAGCTTTTGTTTTGACACATTTTGTATCGCAGCCTCCTGTGAAGTCTTTGCAAATAGATATAGGATGTACAGCTTTGTCGGTGTGATGTGTGTTTTATTTTATGCCTTAATCTAAACCCCCTGTGAATCTCTCCACAGCTCAAACAGAGATAACTCCGACAGCAACCCAGTCAGTTTGAATCTGTCCATCATCGCCAAAGCTCAACTCAATTTACGGGGGTGAGTCAAGCATCTTTGCATGTGAGAGCCTGGCGTCTTCTCCGGGAAACGGTGACAACACTCTTTGTTGCCGTGTCTGCTTCACAGAGATCCACTTGATCTGGTTTCAGCCCTAAACCTTTCGGTGTTTGCAGGATATTACTGCCCCTTTTATAATGTTTAAATTTGCAGAGCATGTTTATATACAGATGGAAAACAGCATGAAAGCACATCTCTAGAAATAAATTTGAGTAATCATGTGCACATGGGATACTTGTGAGCCTTTGACATGTTCACTGATGCCCGTATGCCCACTGATGACACACACAAACACACACACACTTCAAAGCTTGGAGCCCAGCATGGCGTTGTTTGGGTGTGGTCAGCTGCACATACAAACAGAGGAGGACCTGGGATGAGAGAGACAAGGACATGCATGTCCTTGTGTTTGTGCTGTGAAAGTGTCCTTCCTCAGCTGTGTCCATTCAGCATTTTAAAATCTAAATTACAGTTATGAATTTTAAGCAAAGTAAAATAGGATAGCGGGTTTGTCTTCATGTGTGACTCTTTGCTCTGTCGTTGCCCATTTAGGTGACATTGCATCACCAGCTGGTGGTGTAAACAGTTTCGCCCACTTAGGTCAGAATACCTTAAACTCCTCAGAGTGGCGTCAGCAAATGGAATCAGCTTTGCAGCAGTTACATTTCCAAGCCAGTTTATTAGGTACACCTGGACACTCTAATGCAGTGCAAAAGTTTTTGTCGAACTATATGTTTAGAATTGAGGTCACGGTTAGTGATGGTGTTGTACTGGACTGTGTTATATTCAGATGTGTGACCTCTTAATGTAGGCTACAGTCAGACTGCAGGCAAAAGTGGCCCATATTTTATTTTTTTTTATTTTTTTATGTGACTCAGATCTGTTTTTTTCCATAACAGTGTGAACAGCACATATCACTTGGAATCTGATCCTTTCAATTTGGATCGGGTCCACTTTAATATGTGGTCCTAATACAGGTCTGATTTTTGCAATATGTCCTCAGTCTGAATGCCATATCAAAGTTCATGCTACTTTCAGTGTCTTGCCATGAAAGTCTCATGGAAAGGCGCTGACAGATTGGGCACTGAGGCACTGGGATAAATCTCTTTCAGTATAGCCATTCGCTTCACGTTACCCCCATTCCTGTCTACGACTCTGTATCCACACACTTCCACACAGAAGTAGCAGCCATTGCTCCACAAAAAGCCATAATTAAAAATTTGGCTTCCTTTTAAAACAACTTATAAATGAAACAGTAAATGCTGACATTAGTGGCCTTCATGTTAATTTAAATATGACAACGTGCTGCTGCATGTGACATCTCTGTTATTGTTCTTTGGCGCATGTGGGTCAGTTCAGCTTGATCAGTTCACACAGGAATCTGATATTGGTCACATTTTACAAATTAAACAAAATTAAAAAATAATGCTCACTCGGTGTGAAAGTCCATGGTACAGGCAGGCAGTCCAAACATGCATCCGAGGCACTAATAATTTGTGGATAAACCTGTTACCTCTAGTCGAAACACGATGGCCACTGATGTATCTTGCTGACATAAAACTCTTGACCCTCCAATATCACAAGATAGCTGTTAAAGGACAGATTCAGATTTTTGAAGACCACTTAGTGCCAACAGGTACAGTACACTGATATACAGATTTCCCATGGTCATAGAAGACCTGGAAAAGTCATGGAATTTCACAGTCTTGTTTTCCAGTTCTGGTAAAGTCATGGAATTAGTGAAGACCTTGAAAGCTTTGAAAAAAGTCAGGGATGTTGTTGTGTGTAACGAAATGAATCATTATAGTAATCTTTCCTGGATAACCTTACACATTATGTGACATAACAGCAAATTTATTTTCAGTAGCTGTTGACGTAACGTAGCGCTAATATGCGTCCATGTGTGCAAGCCAACTGGAATTATGTTCGAATTGAGTTTGAATCTGATATGTTTACATAGGGGAAAAATAATGTAGTGACAGTGTGATATAGCATGTGGGGTGATGAATCCCATTGTTTCCATATCCACGTAAAGCCCCACTATTGCTTATATAATTGCCCTGCAAGATGGAGCAATGTTCATGTTATCATGGAAGTTTTATTATGGGTCCTTGAAAAGTTATGGAAAAGTTTTGAAATATTGTCCATGGAAATATGTGGGAACAGTGGTTACAGTTATTGGTCTCTGTAGCCATGCTACTTTACTGCACTAGACATGACATGTTCCCATCCCTCTGCGACTGTGAAACACAGGGGCCAAAAACACTTCAGTGAATGATCACAGTGACCAATAACACTGTCAACATTCATATGGTCTGTGAGTGTGTATGCATCAGTGTCACCGAGCTGTTTCTCCTCTCTACAGGGTGTCTCATCCATCTCAGGTGGTGCTGCCATTCCCACGCTGGGAACCCAAAGAGAAGCCTGTCAAAGAGGATGATGTGGGACCACAAGTAACACACATCTATGAGGTAAGCGCACGGCCTACGTCCAAACAGCTAAATCTCATGAGAAGGTGAAAGTAGAGGTACTTGGAGACGACGAGATGAGGAAGTGTTGTTGCTGGTCAGAAAGTCGTGGAGTGTTGAGATGAAAAGAGCAGAAAAAGAGGTGTGGGAAGTTGTAAATTAAGCTGCAGCAAGCGGGGGGCTCTGCAAGGTGAAGTAAACAGCAACACACACACACACGGTAAAACCAGTAGCTCTATAAAGAATTGGGCTCTGGCTGATCAAAGGTCTCCAGCTCAGGAGTAATTACTGCTGTGAAGGCGGGAAAACAGAGGAGGGGGGAAACAGAGGGGAATAAGGAGCAAGGCGAAGAGGGTGAAGGAAGGAAGGGAAAGAGGATTATCCTAAAGACTGGACAGAGTGTAATGAGTAATAATCACCGGGAGGAAAAACAAGGTCAAACAGAGGCACAGACAGATAGATAGATAGAAGGAGGGAGGATGGCAGACAGACTGGCGACAGTTTACAATAGGCGTATGTTCATGTCTGCGTCCGTGCGCCATACATGTGATTTCCCTTTGTTTTAAAGGGACGGCTGCTTCATTGAACCAGAGTGCAGCCGCGTCTGGCCTGTCCTGCAGCTGATAATGATTTTCATTTGCGGTACTTTTCCCAGTTGGCAGCTGCTTCTAGTTAGAGAGGACGGAGTTTTTTTGCTGTTGCAGAATTCCTGCCCTGCAGCACCAGGATCATGTCCTGTTTGGATGACTTGCCTCAGTGTTAATGACCGTGTGTGTGTGTGCATGTGTGTGTTTGTGCAGAGAGGGAGAAGGAGAGAATACAGGTCGGGGTAAAACATGAGGATTTATTGAATTGATGGTTCATTTAAGCTCATAATTCATTTATCCTAATTTTGATGTGGGTCGTGAGCCAGGTGATGCTGTAGGTTTTTACTTGTCTTGTATTTCAATCCCCGGTGACTGAAGGCTGCGTTAGTATCTTCACTATAACGCAGGTGGCCTGTGTCATCATCCCACAGTTATGATAACCTAATTATAGCCTCAGTCACATGAGACCTACTAATAAGACAGAAAAGAGCACAATACTGACAGAACTCTGTTTTTTCTTCCTGTTCCCTCTCTTTGTCTCCAGCTCCATAACTCCGGTCCCAGCAGTATTCGAGAGGCTGAGCTCCAGATCGGCTGGCCTTCCCGTTTCCGTGACGAGAACCTGCTGTATGCTATGGAGATTCAAACTGACGGCCCAATTAGCTGCCGGACGAACACCAGCCTCAACCCGCTCGGCCTTCAGGTAACACGACAATATATGAACATACACACACTGATGCATGCAGACGTCAAAAACTCATTACAGGAACCAGATATATGATTATGGACACGTTGCCTGCAGTGGAAATAAATATGCTTCGTAGTATTTCTAACCACTTTGTTGCATTCTATCAGACCACTGCAATTTCAGGCTTTTATTTATTATATTGCTCACGGGTTATTCATCTACCCGTTTCTCCATCATTTAAAACCTGCTTATTTAAAAACATAATTATACCCGTTGTTCTGGCTGCGTTCCATGCTCTCTGCCAGTTGGCTCAAAACGATGGGGGACGCAGTAATATGCTTATTAGCAGAAATTAGAGTTGGAATAGTTTCCAATATCTATGATATCATCTGCAGAGTAATTCAAAAAGAAAACACACAGTGATTTTTGAAAGTGCATAATTATGTCAGAGAGTGAAACGCTACGAGCTGTAATCATATAGGAAAACAAAATGAGGCGGATACACAGCATGTGATCAGAGATCAGTTGTTGTTTTCTTGAAGGGGGGGGGTTCCTTTCCAATTTCCCAACATCACTCAGTTTCCCTGTCACTGTCATTCCCTGCGTGTAGACGAGACTGATTGATACACAGTGGGTCAGCAGACACTTCTTTCACCTAGCTGTGAGGAGTGTATGAAGAGCATACATGTACAACTGAATACTAGCTATTGAGTTCTTCACTGCTGCTCACACAAAGGAATTTTAAGATCAGATCAGTTTGGACAGAAGTTAACTTTTGACATTTAATAGCTAAATATTTAATCAGTAAATCTGAAAAGAATATATTAACCAATTTGTGCCCACAACAGAAATTTGTATTCCCTCCAGTGGAGGTGTTCTCTAAGCACAAATCTAAAGATATTTTCAAAATCAGTCGGCAGAGGTTTTCTTATCATACTATATAAAGTCTTTGGGCATATAGGACTACTTCTATATATTTCATTATTTCTTCAGAAAAAAAAACAGTAGTAGCATGTGCCTTAAGACTAAATAGGCTACAGTATAATCAGAAACTAGCTGTATCTCAGAGACTACAAGGAGCACAATCAAGTATTTGGTTTCTATGAACTGAGGACAAGTTGAATATCACATATATGCAAGCGTACTCATTCATTCATTTTCCGTAACAGCTTATCCTGTTAGGGGTCGGGGGGGCTAGAGCCTATCCCAGCTGACACTGAGCAATTCGGGGTACACCCTGGACAGGCCGTCAGACTATCACAGGGCTGACACATAGAGATCCATTTATGCGCACATTCACACCTACGGCCAATTTAGAGTCACCAGTTGACCTGCATGTCTTTGGACTGTGGGAGGAAAACCCATGCTCACACAGGGAGAACATGCAAAGTCTGCACAGAAGGGCTCTCCCTACCCAGGTTCGAACCACAAACCCTCTTGCTGTGAAGCAACAATGCTAACCACTGCAGCACCGCGCCACCTATGCAAACATAAGGTGTAAAAGAAATCATATGTAAGACATTTAGCAAACACTATGTTAGTGTATTCCTATTTTTTAAAAACTCTGACATTACATTTTTTCATGTTATCTAAAAATGTCAGAGTTGCACTGTCGGATACTTAGATAGATATTTCAGGACTTTAGACCTCTCAGAACAAATGTGGTGTTTTTCCTTATCATGCTGAATATAATATCTCCTTGTGTCAGCGTGGATTTGTTCCAGCTTCCTCCCACATCCAAAGACATGCAGGTTAATTGGTGACTCTAAATTGGCCATAGGTGTGAATGTGAGTGTGAATGGTTGTCTGTCTCTATCTGTCAGCCCTGTGATAGTCTGGTGACCTGTCCAGGGTGTACCCTGCCACTCACCCAATGTCCCACAAACCCCCCACAAACCTGAATAGTCTTTGGGTACGTGAAAAAGAGTCAACGATTTGAGCCCTGCTGACTGACCGATAGAAACTACTATTGCAAAAACAATGACATGATGATGATGATGATGATGACACCAGCTTCTTGCTCCTTACATTAAACATTTTACCACTGGGACTGTAGTCACTATGCACAGAAAATTACTGAATATGGAAATAAATGAATTATTGATGAATAAACATATGCAATATAAAGATAATCAGGGAATTTACAAAACTAATACAGACACCATTCTATTTTTAGGACTTATAGAAAATAACACAGCAGAAGAAATGAAAGGAATAGAAAGAAAGAGGTAGGAGAAAAAGACAAAACACCCAACGTAGACACCCAAACCAAAATTAAATATATTGTATTGGTAACAAGAATCTGCAAATAGCTTCAGACTCTTTATACCTGCTCATTGCTGATATATCTAATCCTCTCCATCTCAAGAGTATTGATAATATCATCAAGCCGTATTTTATTAATAGGAATATCTTTATATCTTTACCCTTCCACAACATCAACACGCATTTCTCAGCTGACAGAAGGCAGCAGTTGATAGAGGCACTGCTGTTACTTGGAAATGAACCCAGCTCTCCCCTGTGCTGGCAGGCTATTGCAACCCAGGTGCCCTGTAGGATGAGACATTTGAGCAAGGTGACATTTAGTCAAACATTTATTTTACCATAATACATTTACACACCCTAAAGTATTTGCCAAAATACCATTATTATCCTCTGTGGGCTGTTTCTGCAGCTGCTACCCACTGAGCTGCAGGAAGAAAAGGAGAAAACTGTCGTTGCTAGGCTGCACGCCCAAAGAGGAATAAGCAAGTCATGTCAGATTTTTTTAATATTTTTGCTCTCACAGGCCTCTGTCCGAAGCCAGACTCCCTGTGGAGAAACAATTAAAATATGTGGCTGTTATCTTTCTTTGAGCTGTGACTCGGATCATTCAGTCTCATCGGTTGTCTGCTGTCTGTCTTTGTTGCTGTCAGCTTGATTATATGAGCTGCAATCAGGAAATAAAATCAAATCCCTCTTTCAACAAAACACCTTCTGATCAGATCCGTAAATGTCACACGTTTCCACAGCTGGTGATTTTGTGTTATTTTATTACGTCTCTTAAAACTAAAATCTTACTTTACAGGCATTCTCTGTCCTCAGGTCAAACATCGTCTCCTTCTCGTTGGCTATCTGGGCTGTATCAGAGCCCATGTGCACCACAGATCACGCTAGTGTGATAGTCAGTGTGTTTAAACTAATAACTGTGCTCAAAAGGCCCAAACACATGCTGTAGAAGGAATGCTAAAAGATAAAAGACAGGACTGTGAGCAGGAAAGCAACATTTGTCCTTTGTTTCCTGCTTCATCGCACCCAAAAAACTTTTCTCACTCCAGATGAATCATTTCCAGTTGCTGAAATACAAAAAGTAAAATAGTCAAACTGTTCTCTCTCGCTCTTGTCTCAGATTTCCTCTCTGCAGGACACACCTGAGTTATTGGGGTTCTTGAGGAACACCAGCGCTCCTCCTCACCGCCACAAACGAGCCGTCACTGCTGCTCAGAGTTACAGCGGCAAAACCTTGGTGAGCCTCACACACATGTACATTCTCTCCAGAAACTAAACCAAATGTTTATTCGTGATTCACAGGTGTGTAACGTCTGTCTGTTTCTCTGCAGAACTGCACCAACATCTCCTGCCTGAGGATCATGTGTATCGTGGGCCGGTTGGATCGTGGGCACAGCGCCGTGGTCAAGATCCGCTCGAGACTCTGGGCGCACACTTTCCTGCAGGTCAGTCTCTTCATATGTCATCTTGAAAATTTTTGGTTGATTGTCTGCCTGATGCTTTACCTTTGAAACAGCAGTTTATAAAAGGCAGCTTTGCAGTAAGGTCCATTTAGTAGCAGTTCAGGAGCTTTGGTCATATCATAAAATATTTCCACACTGCTAATTCATTTATTTCTCTTCACTGCTTGCCCCCTGCCTTCTGCTGTTTGACGGTGACGCAGACTTTCAAAATAAAAGCGTATCCTAAGGATGACAATATAGATCAATGGTTTCTCTTTGCATTGATGATACTGGATTGTTGATCACTGAATCAATATATCGATCCAGATGGATGGATCGTTACACCCCTAATTATATGATCTTCATCAGCAGATGGAGTTTACTCAGTTGTCCTGGAACTGTAGATGTTCAAATTACTATTTTATGGAGCACTTTAGGAACTTCTCATCCATTTTGCCTCAAAACCAAAAGTTCAAACTTAATGTCTGACAAACCAACATGATAATTATCTCTTAGGTTATGTTTTTGGTTCAGTTTGTTGTTTGTCAGCAGGATTAGGGGCCCGATTATCATGACACTTGGTGGAAAGGTGCAGCATGAGCCAAGAAAGAACCCATTAAATCTTGTATTAGATCCAAATCACATGGCAGATACACAAATTATTTTTCCACCTTCATTAACATTGTGAGATAGGGCATTTGGCCTTGGTGGAATAAATGCCATACACCAATTAAATTAAAGGATGTGGTGATAGACCTGCTCTATATGAAAAGTGTCCTGAGATAACCTTTGTTAGGATTTGCTGCTATATAAATAAAATTGACTTGACTTGACTTGGTATCTTCAGATCCAGCAGATGGTAGTAAAGTAGTGAGAAAACCAATAATACAGCCAACTGTAGAAATACAACGACTCCATGTCACAATCCACATTTGCGGGTACCAGTAATCCTTTGGGGGAGCCTGCGCATGTAGTTACTTAATCTTCATACAGAAAGCAGTCATTATGGAGCACACCACTCAGGGACAGTGGTTTTATGGAAGAACAAGAACAATTGTATCATCGCATTTTTGGCATGGTGTGGCCATACATGTGTACATGATGATAAATTGTTTTCTGGTTTTCACAAATGTATGTTAAATATGTGAAATATTTCTAATTTGAATATACACAGAAAATGCACAGCTGACCATTTTTGACTTCGTTCTATACTTTGGGAAATATATCCAGACATATACTAGAGTGGCTTCACATGCAGATTGTGTATTATGGGAGACTGGACTAATGGCTTTCACGGAGGTCTGAGCTATGTACCCTTCTAGTGAAAATATGCGATTGGTTTAAAATATGCTTTTTATGTAAATATCAATGTTATATATTTGTCTTACAGCGGCGCAACGACCCCTACATCCTCAACTCTACTGTGTCCTTCATGGTCATAGCCATGCCGTACCGCATTCAACCCTCCGCCCTGCCTCAACACACCACCTCGGTAAGATGCAGGCAGTGACAGAAGTCTGTGATTTTGAGAAAAATGACACATACCAGCGTTTACAAAAGCCTAACTGTCTGTGTGTGTCCTGCAGATGGGGACCCTGGTGTTATGGGGGACTCCTGATGTGTCGTTTGCTGTTCCACTCTGGGTCATCATCCTGGCCATACTGCTGGGGCTGCTGGTGCTGGCCATGCTAACGTTAGCCATGTGGAAGGTACATACATACACACATCACCCAGCATTCCTTGTGGTAGTTTGATTATCCAGTATTACACTAATGGGTTAATTTGATTCCCTCAGTGTGGTTTCTTCGACCGGGCGCGGCCACCAGCTGACGATGACATCTCCGACCAGGAGCAGCTGACGTCTGATCAAACAGGCGACGCCTAAGACGATACATGACAGCTCCCGATTGGAGGACCACGGTTTGGGAGGGATATGCACCTTCTGAGTAACTTAAATCAGATCTGAGATCTGTATTAGTTGGACCCTACATTCCTCGGCTGGAGGTCTTCTGCCTCTAATGAAACTGACAGACTGAAGACTGCAGTGCCAAACAGACTGGGACCAAAGAACGAGGTTCAAACCAGACAGAGTGGGACCAACATACACTTAACAGGCTCAAGCACACACACACACATGTCCATTGTTAAAATGTATCCATTGTGATGAAGCAACAGAGCTGAAGACAGAATGGACTTTGTTGTGGAGACAATACTTTAAATGTGTCGGAACATTTCAGTGTGCCTGTGTGAGAGAGGCACAGAGAGACTTGAGATCTATGCACAAGTGGGTTTGTGAGTGTGAGAGTGTGTATGTGTGTGTGTAGGTACTGTACATGTGTGTGTCCATTAGTGTGTCATCCTTTCATTCAATTATGAAGTTCTTTCCCCAAGTGTTTATTTATCCTAGTCTTCTTCTTACTGGGCTGTATACAGATTTATCCCACACACACACACACAGGCACACACACATACAGATGCAGCCACATGCGTAAACACAAAGGCACAAAGTTGATGTCTATATTTATGAATGTATGTGCAATATTTGGGCGTTGCGTGATACTGAAGCTTGTTTACACTGGCATTATTTTATTAGAGCTTAATGTTTCCATTGTTTATGTATATAAATGATTCATTGGTATAATAGATTTTAGTGTTGCAGAACAACAAAAGCAATTGTTTGGACTGGTTTACAGTAAAGCCCCACCACACGACCACACGAGTTCTGAAAAGTGAGTCGACAAATAACTAACTTATTATTGTCTCGATAGAATAACTTTATCTTTGAAGAAACAGATCATATCTCCACAGCTGAAGCCCTGCCCCGCTACTTCAAGGTTCGCGTGTGTCTGTAACTTTGGATGTTTTTCTTTAACGTGGCAGACGATAAGACTTCAAAAACTAGCTGCAAAGATAAACAGTCCATATCAAAAACACACTGTAGACGGTCTGAGACTCTGTACATTACTGCACGTACTGTATGGCATTTAACAGTGTGTTTAATGTTGTCACTTGCTTATCTGATATTAAGTTATGCACGGGCAGACAGAACAAAGCGGTCAGGGCATCAGCGGCACCCTGAATTTAAAATGAACCTGTAATGTGTCATGTTTGAGTCATATTTGGTTTCTGTATCAAGTGTGAAGTTTTATCAGAATAAAGTGTTGTTTGATTATTTGTCTCATCCTCTTTGGTATATTAAGCAACTGAACTGTAATGTGTTAGTTTGTTTAAGCTAGTAAACTTGTTAGTAAGTTTGCACACATAGAACTGCATAAAATCCAGACAGTGAAATAAAGAAGAAATGTGTCAGTAGAGGTCACAAAGCCAAAGGCACAAAAAGAGAAGAAAAAGTTAAAAAAAAAAAAAAAAGAACTTAACTACCATATTTCAGAGAAATGCAACAAAAATAAATGAAAACAAGAAGCACATTGAGCATTAAAACAAACCAGCGCTCCAATTAAAGCAAGGAAATGTATAAAACACAACGCTGAGAAAAGAAGAGGAAGAAATTAATTAATTTTGTTGCCAAACAAGCACAGGAACATAGTATGATTAGAAATTGAAAAATGTGTTTAGGAAATAAAGCATATTAGTTTAATTTGCTCTGATTTAACATGCTTTGAACATGTTTGATTTCATGTACATAAGGATTAACTGACATGTAACTACAGTATCAGAGTATCGAAAATCTTTTCTCGTCAGTCCTCTAATAAGACCTTATTAGTGTAAAGGCTCATGTCTCCACCTCAGAGGAAGGACTCTTGCTCCCCCAGCTGGTGCAGTGTTAAATTAAACCTGCATGAACTTTAACTGGAGGAGCAGCACAGTAAGAATGTCGAGACATGAGCGGCAGGACAGGGACCTCTTGTGGTGATGACTTGAACAAGACTCTGTGTTAAACCCTGTGATGTCAGCATACATTTAAGACAGTCCTGCAACAAGATGATCCGAGAATTACGTTTGTGCTCACTGATGATGGTAGTTGATAAGGCGAGTGTGTACTTCTCAGTAGACAGGTTAGGTTACTGAGGAGGAAGAGAGTAACACATGAAGGGAGACTGGTTCTGTGAAGCCACTAAATGTTTAGTATTAAAGGGACAGTTCACCCCAAAATCAAAAATACATATTTGTCCTCTTACCTGAAGTGTTGTTTATCAGTCTAGCTTGTTTTGGTGTGAGTTGCTGAGTGTTGGAGATATCGGCCGTAGAGATTTATGCTTTTTCTCAAACATAATGGGACTAGATGGCACTCAGCTTGTGGTGCTCAAAGCGCCAAAAAAATACATTTGAAAAACTCAACAGCAATGTCTCTTTCCAGAAATGATGACCCAGTTACTCAACATAATCCACAGACCTTGTTGTGAGCATTTTCATGTAGGAAATATTTTCTTTCTGATGAGCTACACCCATCAACTGCATCCCTGCACAGAAGGAAGTGTGCATCTACTCATGGACGAGAGGTGCATGCAGGTGTAAACATTAACGGCATCCTCCATGGCTGACTACGTCTAACTTGAATGTTCCTTAAACAAAATATACTCATATCTACCTACATCCAGTACAGAGTAATGCATGCTTCTATTCAACAATAAGTTGAGTTGTACATGAAGAATTAGTTTAGAAAGTTGTATAAATGGTCAGCAGAGGTCAACGCAGCACATCAAGTTGGAGCTTCCTTGGGGCAGGAGCTGTGGATGAATCCATGCACACTGAGATCCGACTGCTGCAGATATTTAGTCTTTTGATATTTCCATAACAGCATGAATCCAAACACCATTTGTCATTTTGAATTATTAAATTGCAAATCATGTTATTATTCATCAGAAGTGACGCTACGAGCCCAGATCATTTTGAAACAGCGATTTACATGGCATCTATTCTTCCCTTTAAGTGAAGGCATGCACGCATGTTCTCAATGTAATTGGAGACGCAACGGGCAGCCGTTAAGGCCATGACCTTTCATGGCGCTCTTCATGTGACTGAAGCAGTTTAATAATATGTAATGATGCTGCTTGTGGGAAATGTCTTTCTGATGCTTTATCACATTGATCATCACGTTGCAATATATTGATGACATTCAAGTTCATTTTCTCTCATCTTGTAGGTTTTAGGATTTTGATTTTATTTATTTCGAACATTTAATAAAATAAAATAAAACTAAATTAAATTAAATTAAATATATTGTAGGAAAAAAAACCTGAGACCTACTAGAAATCAGTGAGAAATATTAATTCACATTTCATGTCCGAAAAGGAGTAGGAAGAAGCAACATGCTTGTCTCGTCCTACCCCAGTCTCAAACAAGAGATGCCTTGTACATATATCTATATTATATTTCATATTTCAAAGGACAGTGATCAGGATAAAAAAGGAAATAAGGAGAGATTATTTCTTAAGGAAGTGTTTTTTTTTAAAACAAAAGAAAAAGAGAAAGATCTTAATGATTTATGTGTTATATAAAAACATCAGTTTGAAAAACTACAACAGGAAAAACAGCATTAGTAATTTTGCAATCAGAAATTCTGCAATCACTCCCTCCAAATAGTCCCCAGTTCAGTCTTGTCATGACTGATATTCAGAATATGAAAGTTCCTTTTGGGAAATATCAAAGCAGGAGAGTGGAGGTGAAGATATTATCATCATATCTCAAGTGGAAACATTTATCACAGTCGCACAGCTGACAAACCGCAGAGTGCTGCCAAAACATACTTTCTCCATCTCTGTCAATCTCACAAAAAAGAGACACACTGCATTTTTTTTTCTTTATACTCTTTTATTTCTTTGAATATATTTGATCAAATGTAAAATCAAACATTTGAAGTAAAGATTTAACAGTTTTTGACTAGCAAACCTCAACACCATCAAAATAAGGGAACATTATTGATACTTAACTACATACTGTACGTAGGACGATACATACTGTATCTTAGCTGAGATTTATCCAACAAACAGACCCGAATTACAAAATCTTTTTTTAAAAGTCTTTTACTCCCATAATTTCCTGTTTTTCTTTTTTTTTTTCTTTTTTTCTTTTTTTTTTGAGCTGGTGCGAAAGAAAATATCTTAGGTGAAGCAATATCCTGTATGTCTTTTCAAATAAATGATGATGTATTTTTTGTTTTAAATTAAACTTCACTTCAAAGGTCTGTACATGGGGATCAGTGTTTATCCTCTCCACTGGTAACAAGGTCATACCAACATTATAATGGAAGACTTTGGCTATTTACAAATCGCTGAGATGCTGCACTGTTAGCGTACAGTCTCTCTCAGACATGCTGTACATTACTTCTGTGTATTAGTTTGACTAAAACACCCCCCACCCCGTATAACAAAGTGCAATTCCACAGATCACCACAAAGCGGTGCTGTTACACCATATTCAACATTATTTAGAAAGGCTCTGAAAATTACAAATTTTAAGGGGCCCATCTTGAGCTTATTTGTGAGCAAAAGGGGTGTATAATTATTACTGAACCTTTGAACTTAAAGCCCCGACACACCTGTGATCCACCTTCACAGGAGTTGTGCTCTGATTAGACCCCTCTCAGGACAGACTGCACTTTATTGGAATCTCCTTGTTGCACCTATTCGGGCCTGTCAACTTCCTGCTTTGTTCCTATGCACTGAGTTTATTGACTCCACCTGAGATGAGGTCAAATCAGCCAGAACAACCTTGTGGGTGTGCAGGGCATTTAAAGGAACATTCAAACATTTTGGGGAAATACAGTTATTTGCCATCTTGCTAAAAGGTAGATGAGAAGATTGACACCACTGTTGTGTTTGTAAGCTACCACCAGTAGCCAGTTAGCTTAGCTTAGCACAAACACTTGAAACAGGGGGAGTGAGCTAGCCTGGCTATATGCTAGCTCGTATCTTCTTTGTTTAATTAATTGAAAAACTGAAATGTAATAATGGTACTTTGTGATTTTACAGGGTGGAATGTGCTGGACTATTTCCTGGAGTCTCCACTTGTCTTGTTGCCTGACGAACTCACAATGACAACAAGACTTCAGGGAAGTTCCTGCACCCAGTCAAGAAATAGTCTAGCACATTACCTCTCCATAAAACCACGTGGGCCATTTTTACTATTGTGTAAGGGCACCGTCACATATTAGCAAATGCCAGTGAGTGACCATCACCTGCCTGAATGTGGACAGTGCCAGTTGGGACGCACACGGAAATCTAGCTTGCTAATTAATACAATCAAATGTGACGTTAGCTGTGCATTATGCATATTATTTCTTATGTTCCGTGCCTGCATCTCTTATGAGGGGTAGTTATCATACAATATTGACAAGTTGGACACAGCAACAGAGTCTCCTCCACACATACTTCTTTGCTATTGGTTGAGGCCGCAACTTTACTAGTCAAAGTTCACCAATGTCTATACTAACGTGATGCAAAGATGCAAATTTGCTTTCACACCAGAGAATGTTTTATTCGCCCCTTTGCGTGCATTGAATGGAAGTGAGCAGAAAGTGAATATTCATCAATGTTAATTTTGGACTTGTGTGACCATACCCTTACATCTCCTAACTAATGAGCAAGTGAGCAAACAGCAGATTGTTTCAGTCTTTCCCAAAGTCATCCTAACATGCTCCATGCATCAGCAACCGCTTGCCCTGGCTCTATTTAGCTAAGCTTCGCATACCTCCAACCTATTTTCAAAACAATAGCAAGCCATTGCTTAGCCTTGCTCAGGGCTCGAAAGGTTCCCTGAATGTTGTTGCCGCTCATAGTATATCTGGACACTTTTCAAGTTCGCTAACTGTTCATATGTTAGAACAAGGTGTGACATATTTGTTAGTGAGCTTTACATGTGCCACTAGGTGGATGTTATACCTTAGGACAGAGTAAAGTCTTAACATACAGTCCATGTCCACTGTTTTCCCCTGTTTCAAGTCTTTATGCTAAGCTAAGCTAACCAGCTACTGGCGGTTGCCTTGTATTTACCATACGAATGTAAGAGTGGTATCAATCTTCTCTGCTCAACTTTATTTCTAAAGCATCTTTCATACCTTAAGTGCGCCCAAAGTTCTCATCTAACTCTCAGCAAGTAAACTAATTACTGTATTCCCCAAAATTTGAAATTGCTCCTCTAATCTTCAGTCCCACATTTCACAGATTTGTCTGTGTCATGATGACATTTCTGGTCTGTATTTGAAAACTAACAATTTCTTAACAAAAAAATAAAAGTACAAACACAGGCCAGGCTCACAAGAGAAATGGCTACAAAGACAAAGTGATGAAACAGTACCTCTACTTTGTAACAGTGAAGAATATAAGACCACGTCATTTTTGGAGAAGAACAGTCACTGGGCAGTGTTTAGCCTGAGCAGTCAAACACAAACAGAAGAGAACAGTCTGGGTTTACAATAAACACCTTTCAGGAGTTAGAAAAGGTCGATGGCTATTATGATCAATTGCAGTTCATAGTCACACCTACTGCATGTTACAGTGTGCAAGTCAAATTGGATTCTGAGGAGGCCAAATGTATGAGGACGTTCCCAAAAGAACTGTAGCACATTCATGAACATTAGATCAATACCTGAACTGACGAAAACGATAGCAGGACCACTTAATATTGGTGAGCTAATAGAATGATTGAAGAAGGAGGCGCTGTGGCACATACAGTACATAGGCTACATAAGGGTAAGAATATCTATACACACACTGTACACTCTCTAGGATACAATTTACTGTACATGATCAACTCTAGCTGGCTCTTCTCTTTCATTCTCTGTATAGTAGCTCTATCAGTCATCAAAAATAAAGTTGAGATAGTTTGCCCGATGTGTTTACATTCCCTGCCCTGGTATATAATGTTTTCTCTCAATGATAAAACCTGTAAGACAGATGAAAAACAGTCAGTTGATTATTCTCATTGGATCTGACAGCTGAGGAACAGGGACACCACCACCACACTCCTGCTGGATGCTTCATCAAAGTGCTGCTGCTCAGAAAACACACACACACACACACACACACACACACACACACACACACGTGACTGTGGACATGTACATACTGTCTCAGGTCTACACATACACACACACACATACAGATACACACTGTTCCTGAGTATGAACTGTAAGATTTTTATTTTGGCTGTACTCTAAGGAAGAAATGACATGATGTACGGTGATCTAAGAGAAAGAAAGCTGTTTTAATCCAAACAGCCATACTCTGATATAACAGGTATGGACTTAAGAAAGGCATACCATCACTGAAAAAAAACAAAGTTTAAATGGTAAAACCCTAAAAAACATGTGCTGCTGTGAACTAGGTACATACATCTAAGGCCATAGTTTCTGTAAAGACAGCAATAGGACAGATCAATAGGATGGGAAGGTACCATTTTTCCACCAATAAGTAAATATCATGTCATTTTAATCTTACGGTGTGTTTGCATTTAAAGTTGCTTTAATCAATATTTTATATTAACAATAAGTCAGACTGTTATGTGCAATTTGAAAGGGAGATCATTGTTACCAGACTCTGCTGTTCATCTCAGCTCATTGTTTTTTGTTTTATGGCCTGCAATATTTCCTCACTGCTCTCATCAGGGGTGATTACAGGCACGGCAGCTAGTCAGCTCTAATAAACCCAGTCTGAACTACCTGCACAGCACCAAATGGCAAACAGACAATGTTAACAACTAGCTTGTAATCATGACAGAGAATTTAGCGGCTTAAAGGTAGAGTCAGCTATCTCCTCATGGTCTGCTAGCTGTCTGCTCTGTGTATGTGCTGAAAAAAAGATCTGGTTTCACACCCATTCGTGGCTCTGTAAATGAGCAAGTAGCACACAACAGTATTCCAGCCAATCAGCAGCAGCTTGTTTGTGCTGTGCAAAGAGGAAAGGCCATAGATGTACAAAACGAAAGGCAGTGTGAGCAAGAGGGACGGTAAAACTGAGCCTCTGAAGGAGAACTGACAGGAGGGGGTGTATTTGTTTGGGTGTTGAGTTTGGCTTTTAACAGTCTTTCTCCAGAACTGCTAACTCCACCTTTAAGGGCTAGAGATTTCTCTCAGGAGTTGGTCGAGACTGAAACAGAGCAAATAAGGAAAGATGAACTGCTCTGCATCACATGACTCCAAACACATGATTATCTGTGTTGCTGGATGTGTACTTAAGCGTAATTGTTTTCTGTATTTGCCATATCAAATCTGAAAGTGGTATCATATCAGTGTTGCATTTACAGTTTATTGAGCTGCCCCCAAGTGGCCAAAAAATGTATTATGTCAGCCAACTATGGTTTAAATTGCAATATGAGTCTATACATAAATTGGCTAAAAACTCATCGGCAGCTATGTAAGAAATATCTCGACTTCCCCTGTTTGTACAGATTTGAAATGCTGCACATAGCGGTCCCAAAAAGACGACCATCAACAAGTGATACGTGCTGTACTTGAAAGAAAGTATGAAACTTACAA
Source organism: Epinephelus moara (assembly GCF_006386435.1). NCBI lineage: Eukaryota > Metazoa > Chordata > Actinopteri > Perciformes > Serranidae > Epinephelus > Epinephelus moara. The sequence goes on along the minus strand of NC_065511.1, from coordinate 23,447,229 downwards.
ACTACTAAGGTAAATTTTACCGAGGAACTTCATCAGAGAAGTGCACCCGTGTCCAATGCTGTCACACACACACATTGCAAAAGCAATGGTGTCAAATTCTACATTGATTGAGAACTAATTCAGTGATTTACATTCAGGCCTTTTCAGTCTTGATATTTGCAGGTTTTATTGACCACTGAGCTCACAGCTGCAGCCACACAAACACACCTTAATTCTGTGCTCTGTCTGACAGCCACACAGAAAAACACAAACGGACACAGGCACATACACAGAAAGACAAGTGGCACAACGCCACCTGCGGCGGCGCACACACCTGCAATGGTATGAAGATGAAAAATAGTAACAAAATATAAGTCATCGGAAACACAAGGCAGCAGAGATCACAGCCATGATGATTGAGCATTATCACTGAAACACCAAAGGTCTCTCTTTGACTCCAACCACTCACAAACGCCACTCACTGCACACCAAATAAACAAACAGAATGAGAGTCAAAATATGGTTACCCACTTTCTACAAGCTGACATCGGGGTCTGTGCTTGTTCATGTGATAAGTGGAATGGTCAACTGGTCTGCATCCAACAGGTTTGAGCAATGTGACAAAGGAGATCCAGCTCATGATATGTGACACCCCAGTCAAGTGTCTCTCAGGTGTCTGACCGCCACTCATACTCAACATTCACGCTGCATTCATTTTTGCTTTCAGCATTGATTGCACTGATCTCGCATGTGATACCACTTATGAAGGTGCTCTACTGTAGTTCATCGTAGATATCAGACTTGTGTTAAAGAAAAAGAAAACATGTAAATACTGTGTAAACTCAGCCTATATTACAGTAGTCTGGATAGAGACGAAAGAGAGGGGATAAACACAAAGCAAACCACAGGTAATCAAAATTCCTTTAAAAGTTCTCTCAACAGTCTATTCTTTTGTTCAAGCACCTTTCACTCCCGGTACTGGAGTGGCCCTCTATGCTGATTTTAACCTCCTGAGGGATGAAGGAGGGTTTGGGCAGAGTCAGAGGAGGCTCCTCCTCCGCTCTCTCAGTCTGGTCTCGCTCTGGAGCTGACCAGCGTCTCTTGCGGACTGCGGGTCTCTCTGGATCACCACATTGTATTTTGGTAAGTGCAGGCATGTCTGTTTTAACTGATTCCTGTCTTACTTCTCCAGTCCCAGAGACTGCCAGCATTGGTCCAGTTCCATAGATCCCCTCCCCTGGTCCTGGAGCTAGTCCCAATCCTGGTGGTAGCTCTAGTCCTGGTCCCGGTCCAGTAACCTGCTCCCTCTCCAACCTGTCCGCACTGGATGCCTTCATGAGGAGGCCACCGTTTCTGCCTGCAGTGTTTGGACTCACACTGTTTCTTACAGTGGCATCCACACTGTGACAGGAGTCAGAGAGGTGACCGCTCTTCAGCTTGGTCCCCAAAGCCTGGCTGTCTGTTACTGTTGTGGTCCTCAAGCCGCGGAGAGTCAGCGACACGCATACATCGCCCACACACAGCTTGGCGCAAGACAGCTCAAACAGCTGGGTGGTCCTGTCTGGGCAGCAGGACGACCAGCCCTGGCCAAACACAAAGAAGGGATACTCCACCAGCACCTCCACACACACCTGAAGATGAGTACACACACCAATAAACACAGTCAGCTTTTAGCTCAATACAGACTGAAATATGTGTGGAGGATTTATATAAGACACACATCTGTTTAAAGTCACTATGTGCACATTTGTATGGGATAATACATCTTGGAAATTATTCTGTTGGCATAAGTTTTGTTTGTATAACAACAAGCCTTAGGCCCTTTCCACAGAAGACATTTTGACGTGCCGCAGCGGGAACTCACAGGTATGATAATAAAATTAATGATTGCTGAGTTTCATCCAGTTGCTTCAGTTTCTGGGTCCTAGTATTGTGCATGCTGGCTCACTGTCACACTGTCACAGCTTACTGTGACACCTAATGGAGTGGAGCCATCGTTAATGTTATTATTTACACCTGTGCTTCTCCTGCTTTGACAAGTCAAAATGTCTGCTGTGAAAACGGTCTATTGGTGCAGTCTGCTCTAGAGCCAGAGCAACATATTGGCACAGCTAATAAAATCTTTATCACAGATATGTCAGTGTTGCCATGTATGTCTGTCTAAAAATAACACTGCAGTACAGACAGGCAAAACATATGTTTCAGGTTATTTTTAAATGATGTCCTCATTTGTCCATCAGGGAGCACTGACTAATGTATTTTCCATAAAAAATAAATTATTTATGTATGTAAATTTTCCTGTTCAGTACAACTCTTTAATGGAGCTGTATGCAACAGTCACAGCATACAGCTTGGATTCAGGGCCTGGGGCAGGATTGTCTACACGCAGTTCTCAACATGGAGGTGGCGGAGCTAACAGTGCTAACTCAATAAACAACAGTAGCAGCAGGGCTGACAGAGCTAACATTAGCCCCTTTCACACTGCCAGATTTTCCACGAATTTGCCGCACTCCCGATTTTCTTTTTATACTGCCAATGCTGAAAAAAGACTGATTGGGCTTTCCTGCAAATCTGCACAATTCCTATCGAAAAAGGGCTATTATTACCTGTGGGGAAACCAGGTTGGATGCTACGCTTCTGTAACCACAGCGTCCCAGTATCAGGGGTAACCGCTGTATGAGCGCAGTGCAGAGCGGTGTTGATTAATTCGGCAATGGGATACACACTCACATGAGAGAAGTTTGCCTAGACAGGTTTCTGCAAGAAAGTCGTTTTTTACCCATTTTTTTAAATTTTTTATTTTACCCATACCACAATTTTTCCCCAAACTTACAAATCCCTTTCTAGTAGAAAGCCACCCAGGGAAACTTCTCCCAACAGTAATACGCACACAGGGACTCACATGCACAAATATGCCTGCGCAGACGGACAGTCTACCATAACACTGGCAGAGAAGCTTTGATTAGAGCACACACAGAGGTAGACTTAGTTAATGCTCAGGATGCCATTACACCACTACATCTTTACATCGTAATGACAGTAGTAAAGAAGTGGATTACTGCATACAGCTCCTTTAAAAATCAAATTCAATGGATTCTCTTTGAAGAGTTTTGTTTGTGGTATGTATTAATTTGTTTAAACAAATAAGGTGCAGTGTCTTATTCTGGAGAAAGTTGTTTGCCGAGTCTCATTCCCAGGTCATCAAATACCGATGCATTGGGTTGATGGTTCGGTCCAACTACCAACCCATGACCTAAAAATGCAACTTGTGATCTTTCTCCAGAATTGCATACTGAACCTTTGACTCTAAAATATCAACATTGGTGTCAGCCTTAAGAATCCAGTATCAGTGGAGCTCTGCAGCCCTTCACAGACATGGGGTCCATAACGTTGCTCACTTCATTTATCTATGAAAATAATGGCTTTTGGCCTTTCAAAAGCTAAGCTCTGTGTAATTAAATGTTGTTGGTTGCTGGAGAATAATCAGTAAGTTGTAAAACAATGATATGAAGGAAGAAGAGTGTTGGCGATTCTCTCAGTTCTGCATTAGAGATGGATTTCATGGATTTTTATTTTGCAGCTGAGGACTTAATGGATGATCAGAGTGAGCACAAAGGGAGCTCAACTGTGCTTGTCACTAATGGATCCCTTCATACATTTTGTCATCAACTTCAATACATTTAGATAGAACAAAAAATTCTGATGACTTTATATTTATAAGTGAATTGCAATCTGCCACAGTGGCTTTTCAATAATGTCACTGGGGGGCGCCAAAGACTTCCACATTCTATACATAGTGGCTTTAAAAATTAAACATGATTAATCATTCAAGAATGATGAATGACGAATAACTTACCTGAGCTTTGAGCTCTCCCACAGAAAACTGTATGACCACAGCATTGGGACTCTGTCCACTGTCGATACGCTCAACAGTGCTGGAGTCGATCTTCAGCTCACTGCTAATCTCAGCACTCTGGATGAAGTCCTCCGTCTTGAGGTCCTCCACGCGCTTCAGCTCCCCATCGGCCAGCTGGATGATGGAGCCTCGCATGAAGAATGGAGGAAGCGCCACAGGGGAAGAGGGAGAGGAGATGGAGTGGGAGGCCTGGATGGAAACAGGGGCGGGACTGGGGACAGGAGCAGGAGTTGGGGAGGGAGCTGCCGCCACTGCAGGAGCTGGGTTAGAGGGCAGGACTGGCATCGCTGGTGCCTGTGCGATGGCAGGGGGTGGTTGATTTCCATCTGGCCCAAGCGCCTCACACTTAGACAGGGCTGTGGCCAGATAGGCATGCGGCATGGCGGTGGATATTTGAGGGGCAGTGGTAGCAGTCAGAGCGCTGACAGTACGACTGACCTCAATTTCTGTGCCGTTATTAGTGCCACTGACTGGGATGAGGAGGGACTGGCCACTCGGGATGACCAGGTGCTGAGGCAGTGCCGCATGGTAGCTGACAGCGTGCTGATTTGCACTGGTGATATAGCCGATGATTGGTGGCTGTGTGGAGGAATAAAGACTGGCTGGCAGCTCCTCGGGGGGTAGAGTGGTTTGAATGACTGTATGAGGAGCAACAGACTTAACCACATCTGAGGACGAGAGGGAGGTGAAGGAGGACGATCTGGACACTGGTTTCCCCAAACAGATGCCTCCTTTCTCAGTCTGGACTAAAGAGATCTTATTTGAGCCAGTTTCACGTTCAGCTCCGTGGTTGGGCTGGGCCAACAGCACCAAGGAGGTCTGGAGTCCTGCAGGGTTTTGGCCGTAGTCTGCAGGCAGGAGGATATGTCTGGCCTCATAGCTCTGGACCTGCTGATGGTTCACTTGATGACTGGGAGTTTTAGTCTGTTTGACCACCTCTAACTCCCCGTTCAATACACTCTTAGTATGCCCCTCTGGTTTCTTTCCAACTGAACCATCTGCATACTGAACCACCAGTTGGGAGGGAGCGATGGTGAGCGTTTGAGGGAGGACGGCTGTGTGAGGGTGGAGCTGGAGGTGGGCTGTGGGTGACGTGACGGCATTTCCGCCGACAGTCAGAGGCGTTCTGCTGTCGAGATGAATGTACTGGCTGGTGACTTGGGGAGAGCTCGGGAGTGACACAGGAGCCAGTTCTGTGGGAGAGAGGCCTATTTGAAACTGCTGCTCTCCTTTGGTGTTGGGGGAGATGAGGGCAGTGGTGTAACCATCCAGCTGGGGACGCTGTCCTATGGTCGAACTGTTAGGTGCAGAACCAGCATTGGCAGAGATGATGTGAGAGGAGATGTAGCCAGCATAGGGCCCAGAGCTGATGAACTGAACGTTGGGTCCCAGCTGGGCAAACTGGATAGTCCCAGCCTGCTGGGGAAGGGCTGTGGGGTAAACTGCAGGCAAAGAGGCCAGGGGCACCGCAGACAGAGGAGTGGCAGAGGAAGGGAGAGAAGTAGAAGGAGAAGAGGAGGAAGTGGAGGAGATGGGACATCTCGGGCTCTCTGCGTCCCTGGATCTGCAGCGCTCGCTGGCAACACTTGCCAGCCATGCTAGGTTCTCTGTGTGGGGACTGTCCGTAACTACTGCAGCTGGAGGTGTTGCTGTGGCTACTACCACGGGCCTCTGCTCCAGAGCCAGGATCTCACGCTTCTTAGGTGGCAGGCATCCATTACTCCGCTCCTGGTTGGATTTCATTGTGCCAGCGTGGTTCTAATATTCCCAAGTATTAATTCTAACTTCTTCTGGATCTGTCTTTCTCTCTCTCCTGGACTCGTTGTTTATGTGCAGCAGTCGGCCTCTCCGTGTGCTGTGTGGCTCTGGCTCTTCTTGTGTTCACGGGTGGTCAGCTCAAGGTCTCAGACCAGAGAAGATGGAGTCACTCCAGCTCACAAAATGAGCTCCATAGACTTCATGAGGAATCATCTCTGACCGATCCACCTCTTCCACGATGTCGACAGGAATCTGATGGCAGAGAGAAACTCAAATGAGACACAAAAAATCAAATTTATAAGTTGAAATCATATGCTGTGCGTGTTTTTAAGCCCTCTGGATAGCTTCTAAATTGGGGCAATATAGATAAACTTGACTTTACTTGACTTGAAAATCAATTCAATCTCATTAGTCTAATTGCACTGCAGAGCTAGCTCAGTAAGCACAGTCTGTGTTTATGAACCATATTCACAAAATGTTCCTGCAGGGCTGCAAATGCAAAACAGCAAACACCAAAATACTTCACTGTTAAAAATGCCCTCACTTTCATGTTGGTGAAGGTGTTGTTCTTTGTTTTGCCACAAGGTGGTACCTGATATAGCAACTGCATCTGATTTGTGTTAATGCACTTGAACACATTACATGTAGGCCATTCTGTGTACGTTTTTCCAAGATCAACCTCTAAAGATGCCCCTCAAGGATCTACATGGACTAATCTGTCAAAACTCAACCAGCCTTTCCATGAGTAATGATATATGACTTGCAGGAAAGTACAGTACGATGTTGTGTGTCATCATTTACATAACATGGAAAAAGCTCTTTCGTGTTTTCACCAGGCAGGAGTTTCCTGAACTGCGGTGTTTGTGTGTCTGGCTGTGTGTGCGTGTGCGTAAGCACTCGTGTGTACAGGCTAAGTGTATGTGCGTTGCTGTTGGCTGTTATCTTGCTCCAGGCTCTAGGGTAAGAAAGCAGAGCAGTGAAAGGAGAACAGCACAGAGTAACAGCCTCTGAGGAGCTTATGTTTTTGTCTTTGTTTTAACACTCCCCCGGTCTTGTGTTGAGTCAGTGGGGCTACTGTAAATATAACATCCACCTCCAGACAGGAACTCTGGGTCAGTGGGCACATCGGAAAAAAAATGAAGTGAAAACAATATGGCTTGCAATTTGATTATGGAACATTCTGCAAGAAGCGTAAATGGGCCTCACTGAAGTGCTTCAAAATATTTTAACAATGGCTTTCCGCTGTACCCCGTTTGAGTGGTGTTTCAAAGTTCAAGGGAATACAAAGTGGACAACAAACAATGAATGAGTAGGTCCTCTTTTGAGTTTGGTTTGGTGAGAGGCAGACTGAAGGCTGGGTTAAATGAGTAATGGAAAAAGCTCTTTATTCCCAACAAGATGGAGAGGTTAGTGGAACTCATGACATATAGAAGATGGATTAGTGAAAGGTAACAAACTATGTCAACAATCCTCAGCAGCAGCTAGCCATAATCAATGTTTGACTGTAGGGCTACCCCATAATCTGGTCTGATACACTGTTGATTCATATGTATGCACGGTCACATAGCTACAACATGACAATATGCAGTGTGCATCCATTAATTCCACGACAACAACATGCAGCCTTTTGCTTCCCATGAGCTCATTTTTTTCACAGTTTCTTTTTCAGATTGACTGTTTTTTCCTGCAGGCTTATCTGTGGGTCAATGCACACGACTCTGAGTTGTTCATTAGCCAGAGGCACCACAGAGATGGAGTGTATGACACACACTCTCACACATCCATCCATTCATTTTTCTCCCCCTACATTCCATTCAGAGGTGCCGGGCTATTTGACAGTGCTAAATTGTATTTTCACATTACAGAGGAGGTTCACTACAGCAGGCAGACATGTTACATAAAGACAGAGGGGGGAAACAAACACAGAAGGCGACCTTGGTCAGTTTCTATTTAGATGCATCTACCTTTAATGTTGGCTGTGACAAGGTCACTGCATCCATAAGCAACGAAAAACCTCCGTTCAATTCATCTAACCACACAGCCTGGTAGATCCAACAGATGTAACAAAGGGGGAGAGCAGCAGAGCTGGAGATACAGAAACAGAAAAGAGGAGAGTGAGGGGGAGGAGAGGGAGGCAATGGAAGATGACAGAACTGTGTAGAAGGAGGAAAGGGAGTAAGAAGGGAGGGGGGTGAGAGTAAAAAGAAGATTAGGGATGAGAAAGAGGAAGAGAGAATGGGGAATGGGGAGAAGACAGAGTGCTGCTTCTCCTGACCCACATTGAGCAGCGCCTGCAGCACCAGAGCGCCATAGCCCCCGCCTCGCTGAGAGATTCCCGATCAGCAACACAGCCGCCGCTACAGCCTGAGCTACACTGTGCAGCATCGCTCAGTGGCAACAACCCCACCTCAGCAACACCGTGTCAACACTGTAATGACATCACATCTGAAGCACAAGTACCTCCTATGATTATCGCAGCGTTGGAAGACAAAGCCAGCATGATCTGATTTTTTTTTAAAAACACCACCATTACTGTCAACAAACCACAGGTACAACGGGATGCTCTCAAAGGAGGTGTCTTTCCTTTCCTCATATGACCTGCACACAGCACTCTCTGCACATGGTCACACACACACACAGCGCAGCAGCCAAAAGCCTTACTAGATTTTCCAGCGTCAGCCTATTATTAGAGCACTGACACCAACAAACATACGGCCTATGTGGTACTATGGAGAACAAAGGCAATCTTTCAAGACGTGACTGTCACACTGAGCCAGACAGCACGGGAGCCCTGAGTCAGTCCCCTGACCCAGGACTGTCACCTCTGAGACATGTATGGAGGGATGACAACAGAGAGAGAGGGGGACAGGTCGCTCTCTGTTCCGTTCATCACACTGATGCTTTTCAGCTGAGACAGAATGATTGAGCCAGCCTCGCATGTGATCCTCTTTCAACCTACCACAAAAAAAACTGCACAAACCACAGAAATAGGTTTGTGCGGCGGTGCTTGTCTGCCGTCACTGTGTGCGCAGGAGGGCAGACGAGATGTTTTCATTCAACCTCCTCTCTGTTGTCTCCAGGTGAGAGGCCCCCCAGCAGAGTTACATCTCCTCTCTTACGCAGCAGTCGCCAGCTCCTCCAATCCCCCACCTTCACTCCTTCCGCCTGAGTCTTCTCTCATGCTCCCAGACCCACTATTTACTCCTCGCATTGATCCACGGCTTTATAGCAATAACATTTCTCTGCTGCAGGATGGTGCAGGGAGGTGATAGAAAGGCAACAAAATTATTTAGTGGCAAAAGATCAGTGCAGAAAAGCTAATGTTATGACTCTGAGGTATTAAACCTGTTGTCAATAGTGGTATACATCATGTTTCACCTGCTAGACCAGTCATAGATACACAGTGAATACTCAGTACAGCAAATGGCTATATATAGAAAACAAAAACATCATTATCAATCTGAGCTCTGGCATGAAACAGAGGGGGAGGTACTGTGGATAACAATCTGTACGAGCGTGTATGTGTGATTTGCTGCATATAAATAGGACCTCCCCTCAATCCCCTTACACACGCAGCTGCTTTAACCACAGAGCAGATCAATACAGGGTACTGCTTTTTCCTAATACCCAAAAGAGCCATTTTACTGCCCCTTCTCGATACAACAGTGGTGCCTGTGCCTTTAAGAGGCGGACCGACCGTGTGGCAGACTGAAGCAGACAGTAAGAACAGGCAGTGGGTTCAGGCTGTTTGTCTTCACAATGACTCCAGAGTCCTGCATCACTGCCCGACACACACTGATCACACAGTATACAAGCAGAGCCGGCGTCCCAGTCAGCGAACACAGCTACAAGCAAACGGGGTCAACACTGTTGAATCCCACCACAGTGACTCTGGACAAATGCTGTGACTGTAGCCTCTGAGGGCTTTAGAATGACAGTTAGAGCGCATGAGTGTAGTAGCAGGGCAGAAAATACTACTATGCCACAAATCAAGAGGAAAAGAGACAACCCCCACCCCTCCTCCCCTCCTCTGGTTAGAGTACTAAGAATAGCTCACCAGTCCCTCCACAGCCACTGCTTGCAGAGCATGTCCAAGGATTCTTCCTGCCTCTCAGTGTGTGTGTGTCTGTGTGTATGTGTGTTGGAGACGTGTTTCCTAGGACTCCTCTTCCTGAATCTCTCCTTTGTGCTGCTCTCCTCTCCTGGAGCCTGTGCTGTAGCTGCTCCAGCTCTGCCCTCCTCTCTGGACTCTCCGGTTTGGAGGCAACGCTGCCCCTGCAACGGGGCTGACGGTGAAGGAAGTTCCCCGCTGCTGGAGCTAACACCAAGTCCTGCGTTCAAGGCTGCTCCAACGCGTGTTATGCAAGGCCACCAGACCGCCAGCTCCCTCTCTGCCTGGCTGCTTCTCTCTCTCGCTCTCTGTCTCTCTCCCTTTCCCTCTCTACCTCCCTCCCTCCCTCCTGTTTCTTTCTCTCTCTCAGTACTCCACTGACACAGCTCCTCCCCCAGCCAGCCTCATCAGCCGCATCAGGTATTCATTCAAAAAAACACACTCTACTTGGCTTAGCGCCCAGACTACGCTCACACAGAGAGGGAAGGAGGGGGAGGGAGCAACAGACGGAGGGTGAGGGAGGGAGAGGGAGAGCTGGAGATTCAGAAAGCGTTTGCACAGACAGACGTACTGCATGAATGTGAATAACTGTGGGATATTCACATTGGCATATAAATGCAGAGACACTAACACATATGCACGTACACAAGCCGACAGAGGATTAAATTGTTCAGTGTGTTAGCACGTCAAAGCTGTTTTAATGCACTGCTTCGTTCTTGTTCATTTTTATATGCATTTTCCCTGCAGAGACAAATCTCTTCCTAATCTGCCCCTGTGAGCTGCTCTACAATTACAGTCTCAACCTCTATTCAGCTGCAAAGTGACTCAGAGTAACCTGCCATCCCCTGCCCAGGTCTCCCCAGGCCTCCCCATCTCTTCCCCAGAGATATTTCCCTCAGTGCAGGCAGGCAGCGCTGATAAACACCCCCCCGCCCAGCCACTTGGCACTGGGGGCCTCCTCACCCGAAGGCCTCCTCCTTATCCTGTACAGCACACAGCAGAGAGAGCCAGGCTGCAGACAGGCACTTCACCACCAGGCCAGCCAGCTATCTGCTCCTCTGCAGGCGGGACAAGCAGGGTGTCCCCTCCACCTAAACTGCAGACTGGGGAAAACACAGAGTGCAACCAATCACACAATGCTGCTACTACAACAAGCCTAGTGAATAGCATTATACCCACAAAGGCTCCTGGCTGGGGGGTTCCCAAACTTTCTCACGGGTGCATCCTACAAGAGGTTTAACATGTTTAACTAAAGAAACTGGGCTCAACCACTGTGACTGTCATATACACACATATGGAACCACTTAAGTGATAAGATGTGTTTTCCCAGCTGTTGAACCTGAGAAAAAAAACTTGTGCTATACGTCTTCTTGCCAAGGGGCTAAAGCCTCATCTTCCTACTGTGACGATTATTCCTTCAAAGAAGCTGCCAAGCCAATGTAAACCTCCGGAGCTACACAATCCCGAATGGAAAGAAACATGACAGAACCCCATTGCTAAGCACGAGGGCATCTACAGGAGACTGCGGTTTCCTTGCCTTAGAATGTCTCACTGTACATTGAAGGTCAGAAGTAATGTCAGCCAAGTGAGCTGAAATAAGCTTTCCCGTGAGAATTCATAAATCCAGCTGGAGTTGCATGGAGTAAAAATGTTCACTGCACTGAGCAGATCAAGAGTGAAATTGCACAAAGCACTATTAAAAACTTCCTCTGCAATTCTGCGCAGGGAGTCAGTAACACTTTAGATTACCAGAACAGTACATACTGATATATACATGTGGACACAAGGGAACAAGATTTGAAGTTTGGGAATAAGAAGGTAACAATCTTGCAACTTTACTTTTAACTAATGGATGCCTATACAAATATTACAGGGTACAGTACGACCACTACTGAGCAACAATCTGGAATTGAAAGAGAACTTACAAAGAAACTATCCTTAACAACTGCCTGACCATCCATAAGAGCGGCACACAGGTCACAAACAAGCCTCCATATTGCTGGTAAAGTGAAAGGCAGCTAAACTGTTCCACACTGAGCTGTTTTTTTAAGGGGCGCAGTGGTGATGTTTTGTATAGACAGATATTCATTTGTCCATCGTTAGAGGAGACAGACTGTCACACTCCTGGTTTTCAGTTCAGCTATATTTACTGAGAAACTTCATTATTACTGTATTATTACTGTATTCATTATTACATTAACCCGAACCTACTCAAGCTGTTGAAGTCCTCTGTAAGTACGATGTTGTACCCCATACTTAGGCCTACATTACAACATACGAAGTAACATATAGATTATAGGACTACAGTATGATCCTGACAATGCTCCCAGATCGTTTCCCCCTCATTACCTAACTTAACATTTTGTTCCCTTGTACCTACATGTATCTGTACGTATTGTACTGCTAGTATAAAAAATTACACTGTTAAATCGTAAAGAATTACAATGAGCGCTGCAGGGCATAATCTAAAGTGTTAAGATCTTCCACACAGATCAGGAATATTTTATCTTTGCTTAATGTTTTTTCAGATACAAATGAACACTGGATGCTGATTACTGTGGTCCAACCTGATTGAGGGGTTTTGCTGGCCCAGCTGTCATTTGCTCTTTTACTCTGAGCACACACAACCAAGTGTAACACTCCTCAGCGTGGTGTACACATAATAAAAGGGAGTGCTCCAAACCATAACAAGATCTAGCCTATGTCATCTTACAAACATCAACTACTGAAAGCTGATGATCCTCTGAGTGAGAGTTAGCAGTATAAATGGAGGTAATACTAGTAAAGTAATAACAGACATGGTAAAAGCACTTGCAGCATAGCACTCTCCTTCACTATCTCAACAAATCAGCATTGCATTATACTTACATTCCTCCATTTTTAAACACACAAATGCCTCTACACACTGCCTCTCGGTGCTCTCTCTTACTCATACACTGTAGCCTTCAGCAGAAAACACAATGAAAACTCAAGTGGGCTCCAGTTGCTGCAGGTTATAACACTGCGTGACCTTTACTGCAAAGCAAAACACAAGTTCCAATTTAAGTTCTGGGTGAACTTTTTCAACCGCAACCTCCTCTCAAATCTGAAGAGATGAATCACATTACCTTGAAACTGTTGTGTTCAGTGTCCGGCAAACAATTATCCAAGCATCATTACCCACATTCTGCTCTGCATCCTCACTGTACACTTCACTGATGCTAACTGAGCCTCCTCCATGCAACAGACATGTCCAGACATGTTACACTGATCCTCAAACACACAGGACAGGGAAGCATGTATGATACAAACAGTCGCATATGGGAAATGGCAAGCTGTAACGTTACATGATGTTTGCATTAATTAACTTATTCATGTTTTTCAAGACAATTCCAGGAATACCAATTAGCAAAAACACTACACAGTTTGGGTCACACATTAGCATAGAGTTGGTGAGGGAAACATTAAAACAATGGTGGAACAAATAATGGTTACTCACTTCTGAAATTAAAACAACGCTGCTTAATTTATCAGCAAGCTAACTTTTGCAGTATTAGCTTGCTAGCCATGTAAGCTAGCTACATACCAATAATAACCCATTCTGAAACACAGCTAGCAAGTTGTGTTGACACTTTAAGATGTTTTCTTTCTCATTCTGCCTTCTTCCTCTCTTCTGATCACCTTTCTTTTGTTTAAATTACACAATTAATTAAAAGCTAAACTTAGTCCCTATAAACTAGCATCAAAGATAGAAACAGTGGACATTACCGTTAAGAGTGGACTAAACCATATATACCCTTTTGGGGGGAGGGGGGGGGGCAAAATGGAAATACTGTACTGTAATACTGTTACAAAATGAAATACTATTTACTAACACAGAACAGTAATACTGAAAAGTTTGGGTCAGACATTAACATTGAGTTGTTGAGGGTTTTAAACATTAAAATAGTGGTGGAACAAATAACGGTTACTCACTTCCGAAATTAAAACAACGCTGCTTAATTTGTCAGCAAGCTAACTTTTGCCATATTAGCTTGCTAGCCATGTTAGCTAGCTACGCACCAATAATAACCCATTCTGAAACAGTACTGCCTTTCTCCTCTCTTTTGATAGCCCACGTTTCCCTTCGTTTTAATTATAAAAAATAATTAAAAGTTTAACTAAAGCCTTAACAACAAGCACTAAAATATCTCTACTAGAAACAGCGAAATTACCGTCAAGAGTGGACTAAACCATGTGTGCCCTCTAGAGGGAGGGAGGCCCGCTGAAAGGCTCTGATATAGTTTTGGACATTTAAAATATTATTTACTTACACAGAACAGTAACACAACCCCAGCTCCTAAAAAAATGGAGGCTGTGTAAAACGTAAATATAAACAGGATGCAATGATTTGCAATTTTGTTGGACCTATATTCAATTTAATACAGTCCAAAGACAAGATAAATGATGTTCAAACTGATTAACTTTATTGTTTTCTGTAAATGTACAGAGTTTGGTGCTTGCAACATGTTCCAGAAAAGTAGCAAAGAAGCAACAAAAGGCGAGTTGGGAGATGGGAGAGTTGTGGGATGCTCAAAGAAACACCTGCTTGGAACATTCCACAGGTAAACAGGTTAATTGGTAACAGGTGATAGTACCATGACTGGGTATGAAAGGGGCATCCTCAAAAGGCTCAGTTGATCAAAACAAGGATGACGCTAGGTTCACCACTTTGTGAAAAAACGTGTGGGCAAATAGTCAAACAGTTTAAGAACATTTCTGAAAGCATAACTACAAGGCACCATCTACAATCCATAGTATCATCAAAAGATTCAGAGAATCCAGAGAAATCTCTGCACATAAGGGGCAAGGCTGAAACCAATATTAGACTCAGGAACACTATGGAAAACCGTTCTCGATAAACACAGTTTGTCATGCATCTACAAATGTAAGTTAAGACTCTACCATGCAAAGTGAGAGCCACATATCAACAACATGCAGAAACACAGTCTTCTTTGGACCCGAGCTCATCCGAGATGGACTGACATAAAAAGTGGAAAAGTGTGCTGTGGTATGACAACTCCACATTTCAAATTGTTTTTGGAAATCATGGACATCGTGCTAAAGTGGGAAAGGACCATTCAGATTGTTATCAATGCGAAGTCCAAAGCCAGTATCCATGATGGTATGGAGGTGTGTTGGTGCCCATGGCATCATGCATAACTCCATATCTGTGAAGGAAGCATGAATGCTGAAAGGTACATATAGGGTTTGGAGCAACAAATGCTGCCAGCAGCCAGATGAGGTCTGTGTCAGGGATGCTCCTGCTTATTCCAGCAAGACAATGCCAAGCCACATTCTGTGCGTGTTACAACAGAGTGGCTTCGTAGTAAAATCCCATTTAATATGTGGTGCATTATGAAGCGCAAAATATGACAAGAGAGACCCTGGACTGTCAGGCAAGAGTGGGAGCGAACTTTACTTTCCAGATTTCAACAATTAGTGTCCTCAGTTCCCAAACGTTTACTGAGTGTTGTGAAAAGAAAAGGTGATGTAACACGGTGGTAAACATGCCCCTGTTCAAACTTTTCTGGAACGTGTTGCAGGCATGAAATTCAGAATGAGTGGATATTTACAAAAAAACAATAAAGTTTATCAGTTTGAACATTAAATAGCTTGAATTTGTACTGTATTCAATTGAATATCGGACACAAGGGATTTGCAAATCATTGCATTCTGGTTTTATTTACATTTCAGAATTGGGTTTTTACTTAATTTATAATGTTAATAACATAAAAAGCAGAAAAAATAAACTGTAAAATCAGGCTTTTTGATGGCCTTTCCACAAATATCTTAGAGTTCTAGTTAGTACAACTATTTCACTCACTGTAAAGCCTAAGGAAATATAAAAAAGTAAGTTATGGAGCAAAGTTCAGTGCAGTATGTGAGAGCAGCCAATGGGAAATAGTATGCATTAGTAATAAAGAGAATGGAAAGTAGAGTGTGGGTGGTTGGATTAAAGGGCATCTGGTATCAGAGCAGGAGGTAAATAACCCTGGCTCGGTCCTGTCTGAGAGCAGACCTGTCTCTGCTGTGGCGCGCTCCAGTTTGGAGGGAACAACATGCACACTCCACGCTATGTGGGGAGAATGTGAAAGCGCTTGCTGCCATGGCAACAAGGCAGCTCCACAGTCTCCAGTCCCCATTAAGAAAGATGGGTGGCAACGTGGCTGTAGCTCAATGGTGGTGTAGCATGACACGCTGAAAGAGCCTATTGAAAGCCAGTGAATTCAGCAGTTAATGAAAAGAGCAAGGGGACAGCGAATCCACCAGGCAGGTGATACCGACCTCACCTCTCCGTTTGGGGGCATGCACTTGTGAGCGTTGTGTGAATATTACATCTACTTTACTTCTCTATTTTGATCAGTAGGCACGGTACACTTTGGCCTCAAAATCTATGAGACTGTCATTTAATTCCAGCTGTAATTACAATAGAGCAATTGTTGAGTGCTGCTGAGTTCAAAGTGACCTTGAAGAGAGTCCTCGCATCAGCATTAGACGTAGATGAAACAGATGATGAGTAAGCAAGGGGTTGAATCTCTGCAAACCAACAAATGTTGTCCTGGTTCTTTTTAAAATACGATAAAGAAAACAGTGTCTAATATATTTTAAGGTCATTATAAGGTCAAAGTCCTTCATTCATAGAGTCCAGGAAATGGTTATCTACACATGCCTGTAAAAAACCAGGGGGCTGTGGTGTCATTTATTTCTGTCTACTATATAATTGTGTGTGTCATTTTGCATCAGAAGTTTGGAAATTTTGTTTATTCAGGGTCTGAATGTTTGCCTTATACAAAACAACTGCAATGTGATTCATTGTTGAGGCAGTGGCTGCTTGATATGAGGGAGTACATCAACCTGTTACATCAAACAGATTACTACTATTACCACTTTGTACAGGCATCGCACAAACAAATATACGCAATCAGCCAAAAACATAGACATTTGTCTGTCATCAGGATGGTACATGTATTTATGTAACTAAGGATAACATATTCCAAACAGATGATTTGAAACTCATGCGTCTCAGTCAAATGATTGTGGTTTTACTGTAGGACACCATTAAACTGAGTTCTTTAACTCTGTTACATGCAGATACTGTGCATGTGGTGAAAGCCAAATTCAGCAGAACAAAACAGATTTCATCCTGAGTCCAAGTGCCAAGACTCTTTTCATTCAGCTGAAAATAGCAAGCCACTGCTTACGCACATCTCCAGTCCAGAACATAGTTTAGGCAACTAAAGGATTGGGTGGGAGTGATTTGTGGAGGAGGAATACAGCCACTGAAGGAACTCAGCAGAGTTTGTTCAAACACATGAACCAAATCAATCAGAAAAACACCAAATGGTGTAAGAAAGGAAAAAAAAAATCACTGAGCACAATGCGCAGCCAGGAAGTTACTGCTGATTTTAGTTTCTTAAGATGTTTACAAAGATGTTGGGTGGCTCAACAGAAGTGAGCCAAGAAAACTCTGTTATCTGTCACATTTTATGACGTATGTCCTTACAGATTACAAGTTATCAACATGGTCCATGTTGTTTCTTTCGAAAGTGCCTGAGCTGGGTATTCACGCGAGGAACTTGAGCATTACTGAAATGACCTCAGTGACCTCAGTGAAAGCCTGCCCACTCCTCCTGCTGTGGTGAAGATTCAGTACCACTTTCACACAACAGAGGGCAGTGTATGGACTGCTTCACCTGCAGTTGGATGAACGCTGTACATGGATCTTTAGTGCAAAAATATGTTTAACTCAGCATTATGTTTACTATAAAAGCAAACTAATATTTGCCTGCAGCTACTCCTTTTCACATTTCATACATTATTTCCAAGGGATTCTTCCACGGCCATAATCACCTGTCTAACACTGAAGGGGGGACAATTTTCAATCGACGCCTTCTGTGACCCAACCCTCAAAGGTCTGTGGGAAATTCCCCCCAGGATACATTTTAAAAAATTTAACAGCATATCTCACAATTTTAGAGCATTTTGAAAACAAAACTCTAAGATCAGGGGTTTTCAAAATTTTGATGAATAAGTGCCATTTTCATGGAGCCAGTAAGATTGAGAGCACACAGGAAAAGTGGGTGCACAATTTTTAGGGGAGACTGGGGTTGGTTGGCACACTTTTCCCTCTCTGTGGTATTTCTCTGGCAGAATTTACGTTAGGATATTGTAACCAGCTGTAAATGAAAGGTTACGGCCGCTGCTATAAATAAATATCTTTTAATGCAGTGGTCCCCAACTGGTGGATCATACTCCAAAAGTCCATTCTGAATGGACTCCAAGTCAGTCGTGAAAGAGTGAGGTTTGTAAAAACCACACTTTATGTTGAAGTACAGCAAATTTCCGACACAGAGCATTATTTGAAGTGCTGTTCCCTGCTGTAGAGTGAGTGACGAATGGACAGCTAATTGACAGAAACAGCAAACTAGCTGGACAACATGGCCAAACACAAGTATTATGCTGAATATATTAAACTGTGTGGACCTTGAACTAATGACTAGAGAAATCTGGACCCTGTGGCTGGACAAGTTGGGAACCACTGTTTTAATGTACACAAATATAAAGTTAGGTGATTTGTGATGTCAAATAGTGCCTTGTGCAATGCTATATTTAAAATAATGATAAAAATAAAGCAACCAACAGAAACTATTTGATCATTTGATTAAAATAAGAACCAGAAAATATGAACATTTAATAGAATATCTGCCCATTTTTAAAACCAAACCTTTATAAGCAGGTCATCAGTAGGAACGACTAATTGCTTTTACCATCGACAATTGAAAATAGTAATAGAAAATATTAACATATAAACATTGTTTTTAATCTGTCAAAATAGCTTTAATCTCTTAAAGTACAGTTACAGTTACAACTGTTAATTTTACAGTCGGGTGACACATGTGCCAAGGTGCCAACCAACGCTGCTCACATCTGACCCAACATTGTGATGAAATTATGTTTGCCAGCTACAGTCATTCATCACAGACTCTCAAAACTTATGTCAAAATGTAGCTGAGTCCTTGTCTATTGCCTAGAACTAACACATTTCTATTATTCCTATCCAACACAGTTTTATACAGATCACTTTGTCACATTAAATACTATTTGCAGAAGAGCAGAACAGTCTTGGCAAGGTGATGAAAAACATCAGTGAGTCCAAAATGGTAGAAAAAGATTTCGGTCTCTTTACCCTTCCTCAAAGCATATGTATGTTCATTCCCTTGGTGTCTCAGAGCATATGTAGGCTCTGTTGAAGGTCATGTAGACCGAAAGCTTAACAATAAAGTGAGACACTGCATAGATGTAAGCGTGCGGAAATCTTTTTCTATCACTTTAAATACTATGAAACTGAAATGTGGTCCTCAGCAACAGTTAGTGACTTTCAGATGTTTTAACATAGTAGATGAGTGCAGGTGAAGAAAGAACCAGTAGTAGTAATAATATAATTTTATTCATGATTATGATTACATTTGCTAATGATGTCTTCTAGTTGTAGCAATTTTTACATGCAATTTTTCCCATAAATCACCACATGCCAATAATTTGTAAGGTAGTTTTGACTCTGTGGGGCAGCACAGTCTGTATTTATGATGAAAACATGTTTTTTACATCGTAACATCAGACAATATGTTGGGACAGACATGTTTCATTCCCTCTTGTGTCTCTTTGTTTGTTTCCCTGTCATCTTTAAAAGGTCTTGAGAGTGTTGTGTTGATTATATTGTAAATAATGCAACTGTTGTCAGGCAAATGTATTCATCATCTCCTTAGTCCAAATCAGTGGTGTGAAGTGGAATCGTGGCCTAGTCTCTCTTGACATGAGCGAGACTGCCAGAAGTTGCCCAGCATCTTTTGAGAAGTTACCAGTAGGTAAACATATTTAAGGCCAGTTTCTACCACTCATTTTCTCGTCAAACATATATGTGCAGAAAATGTACATCAGATATTATGTTACCCTGAAGCAACACTGTCAGAGGAGAGAAAAAGCTGGATTTGTCTGCAGTAACTAACGCAGCCTCCATGGTTGTCTTGACAACTCAAGCATCTCGCTGCCTTGAGCAGAAATCTACTGTGTTCAAAAACACAAACGCCCAGAAACCTAATGTTATGTCATAGAAAAATGGTATGCTGTGCCGCGCCCCCTCAACACACATACACACTCACGGTCTCTCTTTATGCCTCTACATCACTCATCCTGGGCTTGTACTCACCTCATATTCACATCTATTTTTATACCCGGAAAATGAACTCCAGCACCAGGCAGCGTACTATTCCGGAAAAAGTTTATTCATATCATACTCACTGCTGTTTATTTACTTGCCTAGAAATGAGTTCATTCATAATTTATTGGTGTTGTAAATGGCAGCACGTCCAAATGGTACAGTGCTGTTGTGATGCCCACAGCCAGTTTAGATTATTGATTGATAGCTCAGTTCAGTTCAGTTTGTTGCACATTAGAACACTTATTTTTGGGTTTTCATCATCTAAAGTTGTGGATGAAAGAGAATCGACACCCTTGCTTGACACAGGTTCAAACCACAAACCCGCTGTTTTTGAATATCCTATCAATCGCAGGAAAGTCTCCAATCACTCCAGTCTGTTCTTTTTTGTTTGGATAATGTCGTGCATCCCCGTTCCGTCAACAATCAACGAGGTGCAGACCTTCCTCTGCATCATTGGTGAAGAGAAAGTACAATGAGAGCTGGATTAAGCAGTGACCCCTCTATCACCATCTGGTATCAGCCCCACCTACAATTTTAAGTAGTGTCTGTGGGGAAAACGCAAAACAGTTATGGTTTAGGTACATGTCTGTATGGGTTTCGTACAGTTCTAAGGGTACTAAAATGAAAGTGTTTGATGGAAATGCAGGTAGTGAAACCCTTTTTTAGAATCAAAGCCCTTTCCATCTTTAATAAATTTTTCAATGGACCATCCTTTGACTTTGATAAAAACTGCACCCTGTTCTGTAATATCTCAAAGAAATATAATAATATAACAGTATAGAAAAAGCGTGCAACCCACTACCCCCATAATAACTTCTGTACAGTCCCTTATAAATAGAAATTAGCCAGCAGTAAGTCAATATTCAACGCATTGCTTTATTAAATTAACATCAGTGTATGTCAATTAAATTGTCAGTCCCCAAAGTCCTCAAAAGAATAACAAACATTCAAACTGTGTGTGCAAATGTGTGTGTATTTATGCACTTAGACATGCGTGTGTTCCCCATGACACCTCGAGTGTTGGAGCAGGCGTTTGCATCGCTCCCCAGTCAACAGGTCTCCTCTTCATCAACAGCCCTCTCCACTCAGGCAGAACCCAGCCAGCATGTAATTACTGACTCCACTTGAGAGGAATACCAACAGGCACAGACACACTGGGAGGAACAACAACAACAACGCTGAGCAGCATTTCAGTTCATAGCACCTTTCCATAACTTCACAACACCTGGAGCCTGATGGTATGTGTGTGTATGTGAGGAGCAAAAGCCAGCTGCCATTTTAGTTCTTCTTCTAATGAATGAGCCGTGACTTTAAGGACACAAATTGTGTCATTCACAGAGAATATTTTAGTCCAGTTGAGCCCAGATTGTTTACCTTGTCCCTCTGCCCTGTACGTGGCCCTGTTCAGAAACAGACACATGGCTGTCAGGGAAAGCTGTGAGCCCTCCATGCTGCCTGTAGATGACTCCCTTGTTAAAAGAGCCAGAGAGGGTGGCAGGAACTCAGGCTGGACACCTCACCAACTCGATGCCGTATGGCATGCCATGTGGCAGCAAGGAACTAGATCTGTCAAGCAACAAAACAACAGACATGGAAAATGGGGAATGGAAAAGACGGTTTTTGCACAGAGTTGAAGTGAGGATACGCTCACCTTCTCTCAGCCCTTTGTGTCTGAGTTCACCCTCTTCATCTGAGGTGATTTATAATTGAACAAAGAACAAAGTAAGCCGTTTGATGGATGGACCTCCCATTTATTTTTACAGTCAGTGGCAATAGCAGTAATCACTTCTCAGCGCTGCCATCATTACTGTCACA
The DNA here is from genome assembly GCF_006386435.1 of Epinephelus moara. Lineage (NCBI taxonomy): Eukaryota > Metazoa > Chordata > Actinopteri > Perciformes > Serranidae > Epinephelus > Epinephelus moara. Next base: position 23,425,410 of record NC_065511.1, on the reverse strand, counting down.
TTAGGATTCCTATTCATAGACACAAGGATGATCCCTGCTGTGATTTAAACACATTATTAGGGTTTTTAATAATAACTGATTGATATTTGTTAATTCACTGCAGGGGCTGTGAGGTTTATTGCAACATTAAGTGGTTTCACACAAAGGTCTGTCGTAAATTATAGTAATAATTGTTCCCTTGAGCTTTTCTGAAATCTTCCTCCTGCACATTCCCTTTGGATACAAGCCAGAGCATGTCGATATAAAAATAGATTACAAACATGCCTCAACTCCAAATAAAGCCACACTCTCACTCATCAGTATACAGCGCAGTAATGGTTGTGGGAAGTGTCTGCCCACACTTTTCTCTTCCTCAGTAAAGCCCTTCACAACCATGAGTTATATTATTCGGTTGCCTACAGTAATGGCACAGTGCATGGCAGCAGCATGCGGAGGGGGGCTTGCTCAGTAATCTGGGAGTACCATCTGCGGCTGTCAGCCGAAGCTGCCACTTAGTGGGTCTAACACAATCACCACGTCACCCCTTTGCCAACAATTGGAGCTTCAACGGTTCTCTCCGAGTACAGGTGACATGCCAGAAAAGTCAAAAGATGGGAGATGTGTCTTGAAATTAGTTGATTCAGGTTGGGCCTCGATTTAATAGAAAATGATTAGTTTTCTGGGCAGATGGTTGAATGTGATTAACTTTCTGTGATGCTAAATCAGGATCAGATTTTAGTTTAAAAATATTTCATGCAGGTGACAGTGCTGAGGGCTTATTCTGCATGATGCATCAACACAGGCAGAGAGATGCCTGTATGACCAATAAATATACACTAGGTGGAGCCAAAGTCCTGTAACTTGGAAGAATGTGATCACTGGGTTTGTAATACATAATCTTTTATAATTTCAGCTTCTCACAACAGAGCAAATAATCAATTAATAATCAGGTTAATTTATTGTGACATATTTAACTGGGAGAAAAAACACCAATGCATTGTATTTTCTTAAAGAAATTAGACTGGAATATCTTCACGAATTCTTACTGTGGAAGTAAAGAGCAATTTAAACAAAATTTTACTGTGGCATACTACATGGAAAACGTACAAATGACCATATCGAGGCCACTTAATTAGTATCAAAAGCTTGTAAAAGACAGACATCTCAAACATGCAGGTAAATAGTGGGGATTTCATTTAATTTTCTTGAATGCAAAAACCTGTTAATCACATAAAATGTGTCATACATTAACTTTTCAATCACACACATGCTGTCAGAGTGAAGGAAGAGCGATTGTGATCAGGTTCACGTTTCCTTTCAATACATTTGAATGTGCCTTAGAATTCAGCAGCTGCAAAAGCCAATCATGATCCATTACTCCTGCAGTGATGAAGGTCAGCGACTTAAAGTTAAAAGGTCTGAGCATCGAAATCTTAAGACAAAGTTTTAAATATAAAGAGATACTGAAGGTTTAATCTCAAGAATGCATGAATAGCAACTTTAATACTTGTGATACGAGACATTCACCCTTAATCTGGAAGATTAGTATTTAAAAAGAGGCAAATGTTGTGTTATTGAAATTCTGGAAAATACCATCATCATCCCTGTCTTCAAAAGGAGACATACATTTGGCACAGGAACAGTTTCTGAAAGCAGCATGTCGAAATACATGCAGAGATACAGTATGTGTCTGAGACAAACCAAACCCGAGTTGTTGGGAACTGAAATAGTTCATACTGATGTGTATCAAACTCGCTGCGACCGTCTTAATGCTCCTGCGTGTTCTGACGATACCTTGAAAGGCTGAAGTCTGAGTTCTGCAGGCATTTAAAGAAACACACACACGGTGCCTGCTCAGCGTTACTGTAGGACTCTCTTCTAGGTCCTTCTACGTCATCTGATCCTAGAGCGCTTCACGACAATTGTACCAGCTACCATATCATACACAGTCCTGTTGTGCTGGAAGAACAGAAGTGTGATGAAGGCCGGGAAAAAGAAGGCAATTGAAAAGTTCTTGTTCAAGGCCCGGACAGTTGATCTGTGGAAGCAGACAGAAACAGTGATTACAGTACATACAGGGGAGACAAACATTCATTATGAAAATTCTGGAAGCTGTCCTTTAAAAAGGAACTACTCACGCAGAGAGGGACACATTAGTTGCTGGCACTACAAGCACCCTGTTAGGCTGAACCAGAACTGATGAGTCACACGTGACAACTCTGAGTCCGACGAGAAACTTCCCTGGAGTGGCTCCTCCTGCTCCCCAAATGCACACAATCTGTAGGGAGAATAGTGTAGCAGCTGTCACTGAACTGCATGGGAGGCCTTTCCATATGGACACAGGTATTTTTGTAAACATGCATTTTGGCCTTCTGTCCACACTCACTAAAAACGAGCCTTGTGTAAAACTCCGTCCAAGGTGAATAAAACTCTTGTCTACAGTGTTGATGTGTAGACAGGGAAAACTGATTTTTTTTTGTCTTTAGACAGCAGTGTGTGTCGTTATGTCCTCTGTGAGGCGTCATAAATGAGGTGGTATTTTGTGCAATGGCAGACCAAAATAGTGCTGCTTCTAACCTTGCAAGCAGGACTTTTTACATGTTTACACATAAATGTACAGTTACTTTTCCACAATATAGAGGACAAGAGGTGTCACTGCTCCAGGTAGCCTTCAGATAATAGCTTTATTTCAGGCTGCTGATTAGCAATCATCATCATCATCTTCTTCTTCACATGGTTATCTCTGCGCCTGTAGGTTTGGTGTACTCTTGACAGCGCTTCACTTGTGTCTTTGCATTTTCATTTGAAGGGAGATTTTTTTATAACCATATGTATACAAGATTTGTTTGAGGTATAAAGAAGGAAAAACCCGGTTTACAAAAATACCTGTGTCCGTGTGAACTTGGCTTTAGTAAGCATAAAACTTACATGTGAGCACTTACCTCATAAAAACACACTAATATCCGGTACACAAGTGCAACAAGCATCATTTTCTGTAGCTCCTCCATCGACGTGTCCTCATCTATTTCCTCCACTATGAAATGCATGGCAAATTTTGAAACATCCCTGAAAAGCAAATACATTTTTATGATGTTATTCCAAAGAGGGCTGCAATGATTAGTTGACTTATTGATGACTAATCGACTATTAAAATAATCGGTGACTATTTTAGTAGTCGACTAATCGGTTTGAATAATTTTTCATAGAAAAGTACTATAAAGTACCTCATAATACTTATTTCAGCTTCTTACATTCAAATATTGGCAGCTTTACACACTCTCCCATGACGGTGAACTAAAGCCCTTTGGCATGAGTACGAAACAAGACATTAGATGACATAATTTTGGGATTTGGGAGAGACAGACCGACATTTTTCAACATTTTAACACATTTTTCAATAAAATGATTAGTCGACTAATCGAAGAAATAATCGACAGATTAGTCGACAAAGAAAATAATCGTTAGTTGCAGCCCTAATTCCAAATAGTGTTAATTCAATTATTGGTTTTGTTTCTTTAAAAGGATGAAAAACACAATCCACTGCTTTCAGAAATTAAAGAAACTCACTTGATTCCACTTAGATGCATAATACTGATGATTATGGTTGCTTTGATGAAAAACAGAATGAAGAAATCCACCATCTCGGCCAGGAGTCTTTGGAGAGGTGAGGGAATGCTGTACTCCCGACCTGGTGAAAAGGAGTCAAAACAAGCAAAGCAAATTCAAGCAGGCACAGTAAACAATATGGTCAAACACACTAATGATACACACCCTACTGTGACTGTTGAATGTGTCATTGCAAAAACTTTTTTCATGTGTGCTGCTGTAACAGTCCACACTCCTCTGGGGAGGTTTTCCAAAAGATTCAGGACCCAGCCTGCATGGATTTATCCTTATTCGGCCATAAGAGCATTTGATTTAATTTGATTTGATTTCACTTCATTATCAGAAAAAAAATCTGAAATTTGTCTTGCATCTCAGGACATTGACTGTTTCACATAAATACAAAACATCCTTAAATACAAATAAACAAAGCAACATCTAACTAAACAACAAAACCATACCACAAATGCTACGAATCACATCAGATTTACATAAAGTGGATGCAGTGCAACAAATTAATCATTCCTATTACATTCAGTGTTGGAATCAGGTACACTGAGCCTAATTAGAAGTCATGACCTAATTTAACAGGTCTGACCAACTGTGGAACAAAAGAGTTCCTCAACCTGCATAATAAAGCCTGTGGATCTCTAAATCTTCTGTGTGAAGGCAAAGGCTGATATTTTTCAAATGAAATGTGAGAGGGATTTGAAGTTTTTAACTATCAGAGACTATATTATTTTAGTATACGCAGGTTGAAAACTTGACTCAAGCATATGACCCACAATCTTTGAGCAAATCTAGCCAGTCTATATTTAAGCTTTTACGTTTTTACCATACACTGATTCCAGACTGCAAAACACTCTGTATTATAGATTGGAATAGCAATAACAGGATATGTTTGTTTGCTCCAAATGACCAAAGTTTCTAAAAGGGGAACACCACCTAAAAGTTCCAATATGGTATTCCCATGGCCTTGAAAAGTTCAATCAGTATTTGTGAACATGACCTACTCTCTCTCAAAGCCAGAAACCAGAGAAGTAAGTCTCAAACTTGTGATGTCATAAAGTATAAAGCTGGAGCTCCTCCATAGACAATAAATGGGAGGCTGATTTTGTGGACCCACAGAATGTCTTTTTTTCACCCAAATGAGCTTTATTGTAATGTAGTGTTTTCACTTCTAAAAAAGAAAATGTACCCACATGCTTAGAACATTGTGCTCTCAGTGTCACCTATAACATCTTTCACAATTCATTGTCTGTGGAGCAGCTCCAGACTTTATACTCCATGACCAGGGGCACAAATATAAATAGCGCAGGCAGTGCGTTTGCACTGGGGCATGTGGGGTGGAGGGGCCTGACTGCCACCTGGAAATGCGCCCGTGTTCAAAGAAGAGTTAAGTTAAGTTAAGTTCAGTTAAATAAAAAATGGTGCGAGTTTCTACATATGCCCTCAAAAAGGCAAACCTACCTAAACCTATTCTACATAAACTATAAAACTTCAATAATTTCCTGTTTTCTTAGGCTTTCGTTTTTGTCATATGCAGATATGTAATGATTTCTGGGTAATATGTATGGTGACATCCAATATCAAGTTCAATCATGTAACCAGACGATTCAATTTACAGTAGCGAGTTTAGGTGCCAAATCTCTTAGGACTGACAAGCTGGGCACATCTGCAAGTGGATAAAACATAAAAGAGGCAGAAAGACACACTGTTGGTAAAATACATATATGCCTATGAGTGTGTGCGTGTGTGTGCTTCATAACCAGTAACTAGCGCACATTAGGGCCCGTCATAATACCTTGCACTGGGGCCCATGGTAATTACCTTAAGCCACTGTCTATGACATAACAAATTTGTGTTTTAGCACTCTAGTTTTGGGAACTGGAACACAGCTGTTCATGGTTACTAATATTTTTGTAACAGATTAATCTTAAATCTGAGTAATAACATGCTTGAATTTTTAAAGTGTGTGTAGCTCCCCTTTAAGAGAGTAAATGCCTTGCTGTACCTTACTACAAATGTAATATGTGCACTCAAGAATAAAGCAGCGTCCACACAGATGCCCAAATATGTGTAGGTGGATATTTGTTCAATCTGGGTGTTGTGGACAGTAACTGGAGTTTAGGTGTGTGCTGGAAGACCAATGGGGCATTTAATGCACGGTGACCATGTCAATAATGTGGTCAAACCATCAGTTGGTATGTTCTCACGTTGAATAAACAAAGGGTGCATACTGAGTCCTGTGCCCTGTGTGATAAATGCTGGCCTGAAGTTAACCTGTAGAAGTACAGTGAACACAGCACAGATGCTCAGGCACCATTATTTGGTTGTTGGGTATCTGGCAACGTTAAGTGGTTGTCTGTAACCCCACATTTTAACAACCTGGAGAATAAACATTCAGTCAAAGTTAGCAGCTTTTACCTGGTCTCTGTGCATTTCCATTCTCCTGCGGCTGCTGCTGCTGCGGCTGAGCGGCCACCGCACCCCCGCCAGCGGCTTCACCTGCCCGGCTGCTTTGGGAGGTGACAGCAGATGGATAAGGCGACAGCGGAAGACCAAACGCACCGGTATACCAGCTGTGGGAGTTGATATCAAGCGGTGTCGTCGAGGTCCCACTGTCCGACTGTAAATAATACGGGTAGGACATGGCTGACGCTGCCATCCAGCTCTGCCAGTTCATATACCCAGTGTAGTACTGCCACATCCACCCCTGCAGCTTCTCGCAGTACTCCGTCGTGGAGCGGCTCTCACCGGCGTCTTTCTTGCCCTCGACATTCTTGTGACTGCCTATTCTTTGGGTAACCTCGTCAACGAGTTGCTTTTCTGTGTTTGCAAAAGGTTTATTCTTTTCCTTATTGACTTCCATGTTTGTGTTTTCTTCGTCAGCCATGTTTGATGATTGCGTCGCGTCACGTACGACGTCTTCCGGATCATTTCATCTGGATGACGACAAGATAACTGTAAAGTAAACATTATAATCGCGGAAACATTACTGTTGTTGACTAAAATGAATCAAATATTCTTTTGCTAAAGACAGACAAACTCTCATAAAAATCTTGTCCATGTCGCGACTAAATATTCTCGCCTATCCCACCCCTTTATTAGGATATAGTGGTACAGTCCAATCATTGCCTGCTATTACAAGTATCAGCCGCAAGGGGGTGGCATTGCTGCGAGATATAAACTGCAGTGAGATTATAACATTTGGGTTCTTCATGTGCACATTATGTAATAATTTACATGAGCAGGTAAAGCAAAACGACATATAATGTTACTTTAGTTAATTTTGCTACATGCAGCTATGATTATTACACCTTTAAATGGTTCTTAAGTGATTAGAAGATTATCTCAAAATTATTGTAGCCTAGTTTTGAAGAAGATTTCAATTATTTATTGCTGCAAACATTTGCTAGAATAAATACTTCACATTGTTGGCTGCTGCTCAGACTCAAGCAGTATAATACATCACTTTAGGTTTAGTTAATGTATCATAGATAAAATAATCGAGTATAACTACAAGTATTTAAAAAAACTGAAATAATGAATGAAATGGGTATAACCACTGGATCCTTTCAACAAAGCAGCTCAGTTGAGCAAGAACAGTTTCTAAGAATTCATCAGCTCATGGTGTGATTGTGTTTAAAAGGGTAAAACCATTTCAAAGGAGGTCCACTTCTTAAAACCTTCACCCAAACACTACCCGAGTAAGCTTAATCCTTAACAATGGGGTATTCAGAAATATAAAATGAGTCTGGGAGAACTCAACGTGCTCTCCATGCCCTCTGTTATATGTAGTTGAACAGAAATTTGCAGAAAACTTCGAGACATATGCAATATACTTAAAACAAAGTACGTGTGCATGTGGCATGGTCTTATATAATGTGGCACTCAAGATAACGAAACAGCTTTTCATTAGCGAGCACTCATTGTTGCCCGACCACCACCCGGGGTCACAGTCATTCACCAAATCCTGGAAATCTTTTGGATAATTTGGGCCTCAACCTACTGCCCCAAAGAACCCTAATTAACACAAATTATGTGCACTTGCTTGAGCTCCACGTCTGTGCATCCAAGACAAGAGAGGCCTGGCACAAATGAGAGGTCAGTGCTCTGACCCCAAGCAGGGATTTGGCCTTCCCACCTCCCATTCACCCACATCTTTGTCATGGGAGGGCTGCCCTGATATGACATGTTGCTTTTCCTTGTTTGAACAATAGGCCTCTGTAAAGCCCCCTGACTGTGTCTAATAGCTTTAAAGATTGGGAGCCATGAGGGGTTTTAAAAATTAAGTAGCTATTGTATCGAATGTTATACCAACATGTTGGAAATACGAAACAGCATTCAAGCTTAAAAAACGTAATTAGCACATTGAAAATAAAGATTGGTGTTTGTATTTGTTGAGACAATAAAGTTCTTGTGTGAAGTTCTGTTTCAGGAATGATCAGCTATATTTCTAGTATTGATAAAAGCTTAACACACTCCAATTTAAATTGAGTTTTGCTCCCTTTGCAAGTGTGTACCAGCATTTAAAATCTGAGGACAATGTATTAAAAAAGGAAGCATGCAAATCACATCATTTGCATATAATGTGCAACCCAACACACAACACTTATTTGGTTATATTCATGCACAACTATTACACAGGTTGAAGTGTCACAGTTCAGACTTTATTGGCATGTTTGGCATCAGTGCATTTGGCATCTTGTAGTGGAACAAAGGTCCATACTGAACATGAGGTTTAATTAAGCTTTCTCATAGGTCCTCACTGCAACCACATCATCCATGATGCATTTCTGTTGAGACAATAGTCAGAATGTTAGATCTCACATTGCAATCCAAGATAAAATGCAGATATAACCATTTAAAGTTAAAAGGATGCATTTGAAAATGAGATCTACATGCAGTTAATTACTCACAGCTGTTAGTTTTCCATCTTGAATCTCTCTTTCTAGTGTCGTCTTCTTTCCATCCCAGCTCTGCTCTTGCACGAGTTTGCCGTTGTCAAAAGTGATGATAGTCTGAAAACAAATTTAAAAAATGTAAAAATGTGTCAGAAGCACTATGTTGAGTCTTTAAAATGAGGCTGACAAAAGGATTACCCACCTTGGTTTTTCGGCCGTCTGCAGTCGTCTCCTCGAACTCCTCGCTCAGCTTGAACTTGATCTCAGTGGTCTTGAAAGTCGTCTCAGACTTCATTGAAACAACTCCAGCATCGTCCACGCTGATCACCAGGTTAGGCTTCGCCATGTTGCCCATTTGGCGGGTGGCGAAGCCCACACCTTCAACACAATGAATAAGATGCTGTTGGGATCATGCTGTCTGCTAACGAATCATTCAACGATGCATTAATCTGATTAATATCAAACATGCACCTACCGAGTGCCTTCATATACTCATCAAAGTTCTCGCTGGAAGTCAGAGTCCAGGTCCCGACAAACTGCTCGACCATGATGGTGATGGTGAGGATGAATCTCAGTCTGCTACACAAACACAAGGAGCGTCAGGATCCTCCGGTGAAGCGCACAGAGAGACTGAGGCTCAGGGGAAATGACATATTTGAAGCCTGGTCGAACACGTGCTTGATTCGGGGCTGACCAATAAAGAGCAGGTGCTGCCGTTGCCATGGAAACGACGGGGATTAGGTGGGCGTGTTTTTTTAAATCAGATTTTCATGATGTGTTTGATGGCAGCGGTGAAAATGGGAGTTTATCCCGGGTCTGCTGACTGCAGCATTTAAGTGCTGCAATAACATGACCTGATAGGATTTTGGTGTGTGTGGTTTTATGTCGCCCCTGCAGGAGGAAGGATGCAGACGGTTTTTTTCCCTTAAATTATACATCATGCTCAATTGTGCAAATATACATTGCCGAATTTACCTTTATATGAAATATGCTTATAAATAACTAGTTTTTACTCTTGATATAATCATGTGATGGGTGATGGTGATGATGTTGACGTTGATGATGATGACAGTGGTGTTAATGTTGATACTGATGGATGCTGTTTATGACCATTGTTGTTACAGATCACTGTTGTTGAGTATTTATATTCTCATGTGTTATTTCATGTCTTTTTAAGTGTGTTTTTTACTTGCTTTGCAACTAATTGCCCTCTAGGGTCAAAATAAAGTTGAAGTTGAAAAAATTGAAAATTGAGCTTTTTTGTATAGGTGAAGTTGACCTATTAAGAGATTTAGAAATAGTTTATATCATAAGCAGCTATAGCTAGAATATCTTTCACTACAATTGTATTTACTGATCATAAATTCCTGTTCTGTGTAAAAAATCTGTGTAAAACTTACCCAGATTTCACATATCACACCATAAACAGCACCACTCCCTCTGAGTGAATGGTGATACTGGATTTGACCAGCAGATGGCGCCTGTGAAAAGCAAATAAAAGTTATTAGCCCAGGAGTGTCAAACTCATTTTAGTGCATGGGCCACATACAGATTTGATCTTAGATGGGCCGGGCCAATAAAACCATCGCACAATAACCTTTAAGTACCATCAGCTCTAATATTTTCCTTTTCAACAGTATGTCTTTCCACATTTAGTCAGTCTTTACATGTGCATTTATCCATACATTTCCTGATACAAATTATTTTGAACTGAAGCTGCTGATTGACAATATTTTGCACAATGTCCAATATCTTTAAACAAGGTTACAGTAGGTATTCACTGTTACACCAGAGAAGTGTATTCTTGTCAAGATGGCAAAGCCTCTGAGGTAGAATTTTACATGAAGTAGGCAACGCCTCTTAGTCCAGTCATCAAGTGGGCCAGATAGCACCCTTTGGTGGGCCGGTTCTAGACCATGGGCCGTATGTTTGAAACCTCTGTCTTAGAGGATCTCTTCATAACTGAGCATGTTTGGCACACTTTATAAAATATGTAAGTGTTGAAATAGATAGATAGATAGATAGATAGATAGATAGATAGATAACTTGGTGCCTTAACAACACTATAAAAACACTACAGCAGAAATCAATCAGGTATCAGTGGATTGTGTCTAAATGTCAGACCGTCTAGCACTGCCTCCCAATGGTTTCAGTGATACATTACACAGTAGGCCTTAAAACACACAGCCTTTGAGTTAAAGTTGCACTGAGAGAAAATAAAACTAAAAACACAAAAAAGTTGATCAACTTTATCTTCTCGTTCTGCTGTTTGAGTAACTCTCCGATCTACTTTAAGGCTTTTCCAGCCATTAATAAAACAATATGTCCTGAACGAGTTGTAAATAAGTACAGACTCAGCTGCTGTATAATAGATGAGATTTCATTTATTTATGTATTTATTTATTTCATCTAAATCCTCTCTATGAACCCTCTCTATCAAACAATAAAACCAAGAGAAACGGGCTATAAATGCCTCTCCTTTTCATGTGGGTTGTCGGCTGAGGTGACGGAGTTCCTGAGTGCCGTTGCTGAGCGTCTCATGGAGATCAAAGTGGGAACGAGTCTTCAGACAGAAATGATTGGCGATGCTCAAAGCAAATCAGATACAGATCAGATGAGCGCCCTGTGACACATATTCTCTGTGGATTAAAATGGATTCAGTTGTTACACCCTTCACTTGTGGCCTCCAACCATGTAATAACTTCACATTTGGGCCAGGGAAATTTGTTTTGTAAAATCACTTTAGACTGCTATGTCACTGCCTGCAACGGTTGTTAAAACATGAAAGCCGACAAATGAAAGACAAAAGCAAAAGTTTCCAGGAATTAGTCAGGTTTTATAAACTGTGCATTCTCTGCTTTACTGTGGTCGAGAAATGATGACATGAATCTTAAGCAAGCATGTAGTTCTTTTATGAGATGAAAAACTCTAAGAACCTTTTTTTATTCTATCATGAGCCTAAAATAGTTCAAACAGAAATAGCAATGCCCTGCTGGTTATGTAATCAGTATGCATAATAATAATAATAATGAAGCTACTGACAGTGATGTAGTTGCAGAGAGATGTCCCCTGAGAGCCCATTTTTATCCTGTTCACTCTAAGAAGAAGAAGAAAAACAGTTTTGCAGCCCCAAATGAGTCCATTTGGCTCCAGGTTCTGCATGTCGTTATAATTCAGTCTCAGTGTTTCCAGCTTTTGATGAGAGATGCTCATTTTTATAAATATTAAACTGTCTAAGAGCACGGGGTGTTACATACATGACAGCCCCTTTGAGGTGGATTCACCCTTTTATCACAGCAGATGTTTGATGTATAATGCAAAATTAGCCATCAATATGAAACCAGAGAAACTGGAATCAATGCATGCCATATAGAAAGGCCGTAATGAGACTGTCACATGGCTGCAATATTTGATTTCATGGTCCAAATGCATTAATTATTCATTAACATCAATGACAGGCAGCAGTGATGTGATAGTCAAAGGGGCTGGGCTGTGATATATCATGGAATGTTGTTTACCAATCCAATAAGCCGATTACTTGTTGTCCTGTCACCCGGGGGGTTTCTGCATACATACAGGTGCCATCCAGCAGGCGCAGTGCCCATCTAATGAACATGAACTCTCACTGGCAGCCACAGAGAAGTCCTTTCCTCCTGGTTTTCATCAACACTTCAGCCCCCATTGATGGGAGAACAGTGGCCACGGACAAAAGCTGTATATACTGTACAAACACAGCTCTGAGCGGCAGCACACTGACTCATTCTTCAGTGTGTGTGAGAACGGAGGGGGACCCCTTTCAGCTCCTTTGTGTTGGTGTCTGTCAACAGTGTAGTTGGAGGCAGAGCCCATTGTGGCGGCCAGTGTTTCGTATTGACACAGGGCCTCGCTCAGCTTGTTCCCAGGGTCCAACCTGAGGACTCATGAATAATGGAGAGAGGATCCTCAGGGCCAAGGGGGAGTTCGCAAGTTGACTGGGCTCGTTATAAACCTGAACTACAGCTTTATACGCCGGCAGGTAAAACTGCGGTCACCACTGATCATGTTGACGGTGAACTTTCGATTTGACACTGAGAGAATGTGGCAGAGGAGTGGTGCTTCATGAAGTGCAAGAAATAAAAAGGGCACAAAACATTTAAAGGTTGAGGGTGTAGGATTCAGGGGAATATATTGGCAGAAATGGAATGTAATATAGTAGGCATATTTTCTTTAGTGTATACCTGAAGACAAGAACTGTTGTGTTTTCGTTACCTTATGCGAGATTTATACTTCTGCGTCGAATCCAAGCCTTACCTACAGTGTAGGGCTCTATAGTTGTGAGCTGAAACCATTTCCTCAGTGGAAATGAAGCTTTTATTTACTTTAATTTCACAGATAGGAAACAAAAAATTGTAAAGACAATAAAGCCCCCACAAAATAGCATTTTAAATCTTGTGTGTGATTTATCCTTTGGGATTTATACTTTGGGAATTATCTCTCCGCTCCTCACTAGGCTAATTTATACAATGTAAAATGCCATAGGCTTGTGCTAATAATGTTAGCATGTAACATTTGTGTGGAAAGGTGTTTAGCATAAGACAGTTGTTTTGTCAGTGAATCTTGTGAGTTGTAGTGGAGTCAAATTTTGTAACATTACCTTTGTTAAATGTTGCTGTTGTCCCTGGCCTCATATGAGTAGGAAAATTCCGCTAGCTGCTAGGCTAATTTATACAATGTAAAATGCCATAGGCTTGTGCTAAAAACATTAGCATGTTGTATTTATGGGGAAAATGTGTCCAGCCAAAGACAAGTGCTTTGTCTGTGAATGCTGTGAAGCCAAGCCAATTTGTGTACTTGTGTTTAAAGACTAGTGTTTTGGAGATGCAACTGCAGAGTGACACAGACAGACCACCGCACAAGTAGGCCTATAAATGCTCACAACAATGTAGGCCACATGCGTAGGCTACGGCATAGGCTCTAATGATGCAAAAGTATAAATCCAGCCTTAGAATGAGCCGTTTATATTTACATACGAGCGGGTCCTTTCCCACAGAGTCTGCCATATTGTTCTACTGTAGCCCAGAACGGACAAACCAAACACTAGCTCTGGACAGCGCCGTTCACGTTTTTGCATTGGTCACCATAGTTAGAAGCCACTCCTCAGTAAGAGTGTCGCAAAAAACACCAATATTTTTATTGTGAAGCTTCGTTAAGTGTTTTAACCAGTTTAAATCACCAGTTTTTGATTTGATGAGGGGGAGACCTCTGGGCATAATTCAGCTCTCGGTAAAACCCTCCTGTACGTCTGGATCTTAGGTTAGCAGAGAAAAAAGGTGAGCACACATTAGCAGGTGCTGGGTAAGCGGCCGTCTCCAACATGCCAAACAGCATTGGGGACTGATTTGTGTTGTGAAACTGCCTTATTTAGTGTTTTTAAAAGCATTAATCACCTGGTCCATTTGTTTTTTTTAGAGGGGGAGAAATAACAACCTATAACACCTGTTCTCAGAGGAAGTAAGTCGTAAGTCTTTTTCACTTCCCCATCTTGTTTGAGTATGTTTTATTGTAGTTCCCCTCTACTACGCTTAAGCCTTTGCCTGAGGTAGGGGATAAATTTCCTCCATGTAGAGATCTAAGCCTTTCAGCAGTGTCTCTCATGCATTGTAGTTGAGACATGCCCATAATCTTTTTGCTTTTTGAACCAAACTCCAAAGGTGATTTAATCATTTTTAGGAGACCTCCTGCTGGCTTGTCCGAGAACCAAAAACAAAGTGTTTAAACCGATGCATCTGAGTCATGATTTTGATTTTGAAACAATTTTCTGTAATAGAAAGGTTTTTCATGCCATCCCTTTCTGTATATGATTTTAACAATAAAAATATGTCTTCACAATGCCAAAAAGTCATGCAGTAAATACAGAACATTTGCAGAGTAAACAAATTAATTTTAAAGGCCTGTTGCACTTGAAAAAAAAAGCTATAATGTAGCTTGTAGGGTTTTTTTTTTAAATGCTGGAAAGATATATTCAAGTTTGATGAGTAAGAGGGACCAGCCAAAATTGGATATGCATAGTTCAGGTTTGGTTCCCAGCAGGTCCCAACCATCTGCTGAGAGGCTCACACGACCTGAGCGACGTGCCCTCTCCTCTTTGCCTTTTTACACGGCTGCTGGATGAGAGGGAACCAGAGGATCGTTCTGTACAGCCAGGATGAAGTGTGTGTGTGTGTGTGTGTGTGTGTGTGTGCGTCTGTGTGTCTGTGTGTGTGTGGCGGAGGTCAGAGAGGTGCCTCTTGCTTGTGTGCTTTGAGCTGTTTCATGCTTCCTGCTTTGATCTTCTCTCTCATCCCTTCATCCCACACGCTCCCTGTGCCTCAGGCTTCTGGTTTGCAGCACACCGACAGTGGGGCTGAAGGGGGATGAAGGCGGGGGGGCGGGATGACTGCCTCTCACAGAGACACTACTTGTTCTGTCGACACAGGGAGAGGTGCAGGGAGAGCTGCCCATGGGGCACAGCCACCGGGTGCAGAGGGCAGTGGGCGGAGGGTTCATTAGGAGCTAAAGTGATGCATACTGTACAGTTCTCTGCTGCTGCTCCTCTTTCATGCTCTCTTAGATCCCCCAGCAGTGGGCTGGAATTCTTGTGTGAAAAACAACTGCCACAGCGCTTAGAGGACGGCCTCCTGACCCCTTACAACATGGGAAAGTGCACCCCTCAGCTGGTAGTTATATAAAGCCCGCCAGAGTCATGAGAATCCCTGATAAATCACTCGGCTTGAGGCCTCTCGTGTCTCTCTGCGTCTCACATGGAACGACTATTTTCTATGGGTCAATGTAATATGCTTTCTGCTAAAGCTTTACACAGGCTGCGTTCAAAGTGTTTTGCCATGTAATCAGTGTGGCAGGAAGTGATAGTTGTGGGACTGCATGACAGTCATCATGTGAATATGTGTCTGAAAAAATCATTTTATCCCCATCCTGTGTCTCCCCTAGAGCCTGAACATCCTCATATAACCCCTCACACACACACACACACACACACACACACACACACACACACACACACTCACAGTCCCCACCATACCCCACCTGCTGAGCCCAGACTGGGAAACACAAAAGCAGAGGCACAGAGCAGAACCCCTAATTGAAGATTAATTGTAAGGGGGGAGTACTTACCTTTATTTAGACATGTGGTAAGTGTTAGGCCGTGACAATTAAGTCAACCATCTCAGCAGATGACTGCACTTAATATTTCATGACACACTTCGAGGGAGGGGGGGGGTTTCAGCCGGTTCTGCCGAGAGATAACCAAGACTTTCATCCCTTTTAAGACGACTACAGGGATCATAAATATCTGTGGTGATTGAGTCATATGGACATAATGATGAATGTGGAGTGAACCAGATAGCAGTAGATGTATGTAACAAGTGCAATACACTATTTTCTTGGGTATTTTTAACAAAAGCCACAAAATACTTGAAAAATAATTGAGGCCAGTGATGCAGTTACAGAGTTTTTTTTTGCACAATTAATCACCTATTTGCACAATAAAACAGCAGAAATACAGCAACAAAAGCTACAGCACGTTGTGCAGGTGAGATTTCAGAAGCAATCTCACTTCAATAAGCATTATAAGTAAATACAAAAGTCATGTAATCAACAAAAGTAAATATATAAGCAAACAGAAAATAGATAAATTAACAAAGTGGAAGTATGTGTGCATTTGAAATAATAAAAACATGTTGCCAGATAAATACAGAACATTTAATTGGTGTCAGCATTTCAAAGTTTTAGTGAAAACTATCTGAAGATATTAAAGGTAAAAATTCCACATGATGAATAGAAAAAAGAGCAAAAAAGATAGAAAAAGGTCACCCAAAGTTTGTTAATTACACAACTGTAGTGTAAAACTAATGTATAGAGACAGATAGAAGCAGCGATGGAATTAACAGTAGGACTTGGTGGGATTCGGATGCATGTTTGTGTGAGTGGGAGAGGGAGAGAAAGAAAGAGTAAAGGGGCTGAGCTAACAGGCTTTCTGCAGATCACTGGCAGTTTGACTGCAGTGGAGAGTAATGGGGCTGGCAGGGCGGAATCAATTACTGGCCACAACAGATTTTCCCACAGGTCGGAGCTTGGGAAAGCAGTACTTTACTGCAGCGCAGACAGCTGGCACAGAGCATCCACTGGGAAAGGGGCCGGCTCGCAAAAAAAGACAGCTTTTTTTTCCTTTTTTTTTTTGATAAACTTGTGACACACCATAAATTGACTCTTTTCTGTTTCTCAGTTCTGTCAAAAATAAAGTCGGATAATGAGATTTGATTTCTAGATTGCATTAGGCAAAGAAAACTGCACATAAACCCCTCAAAAAAACCTTGGCTAAGGTGTTTGAGGCAAGGGCGTAGGTTGTGTTTCAACACATATGAAACAGGGGGTGTTCTTCACCAGGAAACTTTGAGCATCAAACACTTTAAAGTCAAAATAAAAGTCCTCTGTTCATGTCTTTTTTTGGGATCTAAATACTGAGGGGGATATGTCCCTTGTAGACCTATGTTTGAGGTGATGTAAAGGACTATCTTGTACTGTGACACCTTCAGAGACAGACCTATTCTAAAACACAGATTTCCCCTGGCAGTGACCAATCACGTCTTGTAAAGCAGTGCATACACACACACAAAGCAGAGAGAAATGTCTACAGCTTCACTCCACTAATAATTCATATGGCCAGTGCCTGTGAGGTTCCCTTTGCGTGATGTAAACCGGGAGATACATTTCAATTAGAGCCCAAAACACCCCCCTCAACCTTGCCTTACACACTCATACACACACACACGAACACACACTCCATTGATATGCAAACAATGTTTTTCCTGTGGCAACACAATGTGTGGCCTTAAAAGTAGCTCACTCCGCAGTCCTCCTTTCTCTGTGTGGACATCACGTGCCGTCTCCTGTTGCGCTTATTTGGGAAACCAGTCTTGTGATCTGCCTTCCCTCTATTGTGCACTTGCATAAGTTAACTGGTAATGGGCAGCATACTGGTAAACCTTATGAACAATATAATTGTCAGGGGCCATTGTGAAGGAGTGTGCGCCATTGTGGAAAAACTAATGGAATAGATTTATATTTATGCAAGAGTGACTCAGGTCATCCACATTTATTTCAAGAGAGGCTCATGAAGTTGTCCGTATCAGAGTTCAAAGATGTGTTTGAATGTTTTCTAAATGCTGTTCATGCCCTGTAATTGACTCTGAGCCCTGTAATTGGCAGCCGGTAGTGAGATGCCGGTGTCAGTTTTATGACCTGAGGAGCTGTCCTCAAAAAAAAAAAAAGATATTTTTTTAAAGAAAGCTCCTGCTAAACAAAGAAACAAGGAAGTTAACATATCCTCCCTGGCTTTACCTATCCAAAAAGCACAGGGAGAATGGATGCCAACAAAGGCAGGAAGGTAAAGAATGAGAAGGCGGGTGTATTACAATCAAACAGTGGGAATGGGTCTCAGGCCTGGTCTGGTCCCTGCCCAATATAGCGCCTGGGTGCTGAGTGGAACAAGAGGGGACAGACAGGAAGCTGTGGCCCAAAGGATAACATTGTTGCATGGAAGTTGTCTGGGAGACATTTCCCTCAGTCAGACAAGTTATTTAGGACCAACATGGGTGGCATTTTCTCTGCCTTACATAATGCATAGCTCATGCAGCAAAGTTAATACTTTTTTTTTTTACATGCAGCTCTATTTGAATAAAGTATGGCCAAGGCATGATCTCACACATAGAAATGTCCCCCACACGCCCCCCCCCCCCTCAACACACACACAAATGCAAACTTCACTGCAGCAGTTGTTGAATGACAGGTATAAGATGTCAGGATGGTGTGCACACAGGATGCAGGCACGGCTGCGAGCGTCGCTGCTGCCGACAGCCCCAACGGTTGACATAGTAAATCAATCCTGATGGGAGGGTGGGTAGGACGGAGGCGGAGGGGGGGGGTCCAATGGGACTGAGCCGGCCTCTGTCAGACACACTCAGCCACTCAGCCAGCCAGAGAGAGACTGTCGACGGGTGGGAGAACACTCGCCGGGAAGCGCTCACACGGAGATTGAGTTACCACGGAATTAGATCAGGGCTGTGGGAAACAGCACCTCCTAAACACACTCGCACACTCTCGGTCACACACACATAAACACATGCAGACACACCAGCACACACTCAGGCCGCACTCTCGCACACAAAGAGTCACCAAGGGAAACCTGAGGGAAGATTGAGGAAGGCAGCTGGGCACACGCCAGTTTCAAACAAATGCTTGCTTATACCTCTTAGCTTCCTGGCACTGGTTTGAGAGTGGTTTCTTCAAATTGGTGCCGAGTTAGGCCCACGGTCAACAGGCAGACTGGCATGTCCGTGTTATTAAATGTGGAAGATTTAGATGGCAATCATAGGCAAATGAGCTCAGACCAAACACACTTTCTCACATCCAAAATCATCAAAAGCCAACTGGAGTAGAGGCGGAGAAAATGTTGTGATGCCACAGTTGAAAAGTCAAGGTTTTTGGGAAGAAAAATCCTAATTATGTTTAATGGATCACAGGAATGTCAGGGCTAATGTGAGGGACCTTGACAGTCAGGTGTGAGGAGAGTGCTTTGTGTCTGCTTAATGGAGACCACATGAACCTGCCTGTCCTGTAGAGCTGGCTGCACTGTAGAGCCCCATTACTATAATAGCATCATAAACAATACTGAAGTGATCCCAAATATACCTAAGCTGCCTATCAACAGAGAGTCATGGGAAAGCCATGTATGGTTTAGTCTGGGGTGGAAGGCAAGAAGTAGGGTTTGTACTGAAACTAGCTAAGGATTTATGTACGCATCTGTTGCACAAGCACCACACTTTACGCAGTGAAGAGCAACATAGATGCCTACATGAGAAACACCATCCAGACAGGGAGTGTGCAGGCCGCGGGAGTTTTTCACCACAGGATTATGCACATGTTAAGGTCCATAAATCGACCATGTGGGAGTACAGGAGTATATAAATGCATGAAATGGATGAAGGTAGCGAGATTTTTAGTGAAAGTGTGCGCTGACAGGGAGGGGAAGGGGAGTGTTGGGGTTAGTGTGAAGGTTCATCCACACTCTGAATGACTGAAGCTTGCACATTGTATCTGTCACCACTGACACCCCTCTGACATTCTGGGAACAGCGTGTTGGCCCGCAGTTGCTCCCTGGAATCAAGCTCTCATCCACACTTGTCTAGATCCCAACGCACCAAGTTAACAACTGACCTGATGGACAGAGCGGAGAAACAGCTGCTGCTCTACAAGGTACTGGAATGGAAGACAGCAGCAGGGGGGTCACGCTCCCACTGATGGCCTTACCAGACATGTCAGACTCAGGATGCAGGAATTATACCAGCCTCGAGTGCTGTCGTTTCCCAGACCTGACATTTGGCTGCTGTTTTTATATGGTATTTCATGTACTTTGTATGTCTATCTAAATGATGGCAGGGTTACGTTAAAGTAGCAATACCACACTATAAAAACAGTTCATTACAACTAAATGTCCTTGAAAAATATACTTGAGGAAATGTACAGAAGCACTGGCAAGAAAGTGTCAAAAATAATAGCAGTCATAATCCAGAATGGTGTCTGAAAAAGAAATATTATTATAGAATTGGATCATTGTTATTCATGAACCGACATGTGAGCAGTATTTAAGTGTTCTAAAAAAAAAACAGACTCCATTACTAAGTTTGTTTTAGCAAAAATGTATGTGTTTGGGAAGTACTTAGCTTATGACTGGATAAATGAGACTTTAGCCGTATTCACACAAGACTAGTATTACCTTGGGACTTCTAGTTGTAATAATTGAGGAGGTCGTATGCGATCTTTATCCTGTGCAAATCTGCCACGTCCTACTTTGTCCATATTTCACCAAACACAGAGTGTCGTGCGACATTATTAGTCCCATGCAAATCAGCATCGCTTTCGATTTCAGGTTGCATTTAGGGCTGCCCCTGACTAAGAGTTTTTCTAGTCGGCCAATAGTCATCATTTAGGGCCATTAGTTGACTAGTCACCCTCATATTTACAATATTAATTTGATTATGAAAATTACATATTTTGGGCGAGGCAACACAATGGTTTGAGTTGAAGGTGTGAGAAAGAATAGTATCAGTAACATTGTTAACACTGTGCTACATTACAGAGAAATACAAAACCGTACTAATGAACCTTCATTAATATAGGCCTATATTTTATCTACAAGTGCACGTCACACACTGAGCGAGCCGCCTGTTAATGACGCTGTGGGCTAATGGGCATGTAGCTACTTCCATGTTTCAGATGATACGTCATGTTTGTAGTCGACCAATGAAGATGAGTTTACATATCACCTTGGGTTCGTCCTTCACCTTCTCAAAATGATCCCACACTTTGGATTTCCTGCCCGACATGTTATTAACTAGCCTGTGTAATAACCGCAGGTACCAGCCCTGGAAATTAACATGACTCCTGTCTGACTGCTGAGCATGGCCACTTCCTGTGTCTGTCCTTTCAAATTAAATTCCCACATGGTCCAGTCATATAGGTTTTGATTTATTTTGACAAGGTGTAGCTCCTAAGAGAGTTCCGGGCTGTTGTTTTTTGTTGTTGTTGTTGTTTTTTCTGCGACTAAGCGACCAATGAAATCTTGCCGATGAATGATCTTTCTGGTTGACTAACGTTTGATCGACTATTAGGGGGCGGCCCTAATTGTATTTAGGTTATCTGTTTTCCACATGCATCGTTTCTGCCTCATTCTGGTTACGGAGGCTACATTGGCAATGATAAACAAAAGGCTGTGCGCATCATATTCAGGGGGTAATGTCAGTAAATTCAGGTAAACACATATTTGAAGTGCCCAGATATACTAGTCCTGTGTGAAAAGGTCATTTGATTATACTGCACAAGCTGTGTGAGAGTTCAATGTAGTTTTGCTGTTGCTAAACGTGGTCCCCAATCAACCAATAAATCCATATGTTTGTTCTCCATGGAGGCGTGCAAGAAAAACAAGGTTTTCTTCACAAATTCAAGGTAGCAGGACACGAACAACTGATTTACAAATGGTTATTTCTGGGTTAAGTATTCCTCAAAATTAACATGAACTTATTAAACCATGAATAATAAAGTTGGTGAGTTTTTTATTTAGATCATTCATTCATTCAAACATTTGCTTGTATTTATATATAAATATCTGTGTATATATATAGGCAGAAATATCTGTATCTCCTGTCTCTCCGTCCCTGATTCATACTAGATAAACAGTCAGAAGGGATCAGTTACACAGTGGAACATAAACATTGAAAGCTCCCATGTTTTATATAGTTTACCCCCTGACCCAGGCGCATTAGTTGGGTCAAAATTTTCACACCTTCGTCAGACCACCCCTGCTCCCCATCCAGAGTGAGGCACTTGTGCTTTGCCACTTGTGCCCAAGTAGGTTTGTATGTTTTTTTTTAAATGCAGCTCATAAGCAAAACATTCATCTATGGTTGCATGTAGCTCAAGCTTCTAAAAACACGTCTGTCTCTCTTTCCCACTACACGGCAGAGCGAGGTTCACTGTTTTCACCCACTGAGGATGAATGATTTCCTGGGAAGGTCTGTGTGCGCCAGTCAGTTGACCTGTTTGCAGGGACTGGGGAGGAGGTGGGGGTGGAGGGGTGGAGGGGTGGAGGGGTGGGTTTCCTAGGAGAGCCTGGCAACGCTAACTGACTAATGTTGGGCCTCCCGGCTGATCAATGCTGTTTTGGAACCACACAGCTGACAGCAGACAATGAACAACACACTCTGCTAATAGGCCGTGTGTCCTCCACAACACCAAAGAAGAAGAGGGCTCCTGCTATAATGGGGCCTGTTGCTCATGAACTGGGGTCTCAGCAGGGAGACCGGGGACCTGAGGCCAGGAGTCCATGGGCCAGTCTGAGCTGTCGGGCGGCAGACTCAGTACTCTCTATTGAAAGTATCGATTTTGCAGCTCCTGTAGACAAAAAGTGTTACCCGAAATAAAGACCGCAATTCCGATGAGCACCTCTTCTTGATCTGGCTAGTGCAGCCAGTAAATTTGGAAGTGAGTGAAAGAAAAACACAACTTAATTTTATTTTTTTATTTTTTAGACATAGCTGTTGGCAGGATGTGTAGGGATGAGGTAATGTTTTGAGGCTAATGTTGGCTATTTAAGATTAATAACTGTAATTTGAAGTTTGAGAAACAAAGTAAACATAAGCCTACACTATACAGAGCTATTTTGTTTAAGAAAGCTAAGGCTATTAACAGTCCCTTGTTATGTTATGTCTTCATAATCATAAGCCAACAGCAAGATATAGCTTCACAGCAAGGTCAAAACAAAATGTTACACTATTAGCCAGTTAGCTAGCTTTGTTTTAGCCTCCAATGTAAATTCATATATTACTGTAAAACCACATCTCGCACTGTATTTCAAAAATGATGGACCAAAGTTGACTCATGTATTGCCTGTGCTCTATTACTGTAGGCCTACCTTTTAACATTTTTTGTTCTTCAGTCAATTCTTTCCTTTTTCTTTTTGCTGATCCTGCCCCAGTATCATCCATAACCATAAAGTATAACATCAAAAATCAAATTCTCTAAAACAAAATCTCCTCCTGCGTCCTTTTAACAGGCTAACGTACTTATCTCTGCAACACTTTGTCTGGGAAAATGTAAACATGGGCTGTTCCAGTATGCCCGCTGTAAATCGTGTCATCTGAATTTACTTCTGATTCCCTGTCAGACGCAGGGACAGGCCTTAAGAATAACTACAAAATAGCCAGTCTTCTTGCTGATGCTCTCATTTGCAGCAGTGCCCCCACGAACAGAAATAATTGGAGGCCGATGTTGTTGTCTTTATGAGGCCATGGTGTTCATTTCTTTAAGGTAGGTTAAGCAGTAGAATGCAGTGGTATCTTCGGAAACTAGACAACCTAAGGCGTTTGTCAGTACCAGCCATTTTGACATAGCTTGTCGGGAAGGGGCCTAAGTAACGCTTCAAAGTTAGGTTAAATTTTTGTGAGGAAAATTTTCAGAGGGATCCGTTGAACTTAAAGATATCTGAATGGAAACGGGTTCCACGGGTACCAACAAGTCTCTGTAAACTTCAGAAGGCCTGTTCCTCGTCAGTGTTTTGTTTCGTAGGCTCAACTTCAAATTTAAGCTGTATTTTTGTCTTTTTAAGGAAAAGGGCAAACAGCCTATTTAAAGAACAGGGAATCGCCTATCATGAACAGATACATAACATTAAAACAGGATTGTTGTCGAACTCAAAATATTAACTGTACCTGTACTGGTCTATGCCAGGGGTCGGCAACCTTTACTACTAGAAGAGCCATTATTAGCCAAAATATGAAAAAAGTATATGTCTGAGGCGGCAAAAATTTGAATAAAGGTAACAGCCTATTAAGTCTAAATTAGCCCATCAACATTATAAATAGGTCTAAATGAGCATTCATTAATATGATTTACCACAAGGTAGCTTATTTATTACTTTAACTTTGCAGCGTTGGTGGTGAAAGCAAATGAATCTGTTCATACATTATTAAATCCTCTATTTTCCTCCAAGACTATTCCTCTTTTGGATTCGGAATCCATAGCTAGCCTTGCCAGAGAGACTCCAGGTTAGCCACCGCTACTGAGGTTCAGCAAAATTTAGAGGAAAAAGCTCCAGGTTTTAGATGTATGACACATATTTTAGTTGATGAAACGTTAAAACATTTTTTAATTTGATGTATAGGCTACACATTTTTACAGTTATAGAATGAAATAATCACTTTATGCTAACAACAATGAATGAAAATCTGAATGTTAGAAAATAACCAACTCATTTCCAGATAATTTTATGTCAAAGCCACAGGGAGCCACTGAAGAGGGTCTAAAGAGCTGCATGCGGCTCTGGAGCCACAGGTTGCCTATCCTTGGTCTATGCACATCAGATAATTAGTAATATTAACTGTAAAGCGTATCATTAACTCCCCATATTGACGTAGTTTTCAGCTACCACAACAGCCTAAGTGAATTCCTGAAATTCAGTTACGGCTTTTGGTTTTGGTGTGCCACCCTAAGATTTTCAGTGGCCTTATCTGGCAGCCCTTATGGAAAATATCTGGGGACACCACTGCTCATTTGCCTTTAATGTAATATACATAAATATATATTTAATATAATGCTTTATGTTGATTGAAATCATTGCAGAAATGAGTTTCAGCACCTCTATTAGCTTTCCTCTGAGACTTTGGGTTTGTTAATGGATTTAGATTTATTTATATATTTGTGTGTCATTCAAATACCAGCTCGGTTTTAACAGGCTCGAGTCATTTCAAGCCCCGCCCACATCATCACGCAGACCCCGCCTCCCTCTGCGCGGTGTGAAAATGATCAGGGCAGAGAGAGGCACGTCTGACGTTTAAACTGTTGCACAGACTCTGTGCTGTCAGTGCACCACCGGAGCTGTGTCTGAGAGGAGGACTTTTCATCACTGTAGCTTTGGAAGCAAAATGAAGCGCAGCCACAATTACAGCTCATCAGACAGCGACCTGGACGATAATGTTGAGGTGGAGAAGGATAGCTGCGACGAAAATGGGTATGTTAACTTTTTAAAATAATTATTATGTCATGTTTAATGG
Source organism: Epinephelus moara (assembly GCF_006386435.1). Classification (NCBI taxonomy): domain Eukaryota; kingdom Metazoa; phylum Chordata; class Actinopteri; order Perciformes; family Serranidae; genus Epinephelus; species Epinephelus moara. Next base: position 23,400,281 of record NC_065511.1, on the reverse strand, counting down.
GTGACTTGTATGTTTCATTTCACTAGGTGCAACATTTCAACTTTATTGCATGTGTATTTTAATTTGATGTTTTGCCTTGGTCGATAAACCTCATATTTTTTGTTTCAATGAAAATAAATGTATTGCTGTTTCATCTTTCAGTCAGCTTGATTCCCACGGCTCGATGTCACCCTCCACAACCACCCAAGTTCAAGCCAGAAAAAGGCGCAGAGGGGTAAGTGAACTCATCATCTCTGGTGCCAAGTTGCGTTTGATAGATCCCACTGTTTCCCTCCCACCTGTGACCTAAATTACACTCTTTATTTTACCAATTTACAGATTATTGAGAAACGGAGACGTGACCGGATCAATAATAGTTTGTCAGAGTTGAGAAGATTGGTGCCAAGTGCTTTTGAGAAACAGGTAATTTGGTCACTTTTCCTTATAGGCAAGCACATATTTTTCCTTAAATGTTTTTTCTATTTGGGAACTATTTAGAAGTATCTTTAAATAATTTCTTATTTTTTTTTACAGGGATCAGCTAAATTGGAAAAAGCTGAAATTTTGCAAATGACTGTGGACCATTTGAAGATGCTCCATGCATCTGGAGGCAAAGGTAACATAACTCTTTTTGGCTTTTGATAACTAATAAATGAGTTCATGTTGTAATTCCCTAATTTAAAAGATAATTATACTCTTGATCATCTGTCTGACCCCTCTGCTTCCTCTCCTGACAGGTTATTTTGAGGCCCACGCTCTTGCTAAGGATTACCGCAGCCTGGGCTTCAGGGAGTGCCTGGCAGAGACAGCTCGCTACCTGAGCATCATAGAGGGTCGGGACGGTACAGACCCCCTTCGTATACGTTTGGTGTCCCACCTCAGCAACTACGCGTCTCAGAGGGAGGTGCACACTGGACTGGAACACTTAGCCTGGGGCTCTGCCTACGGAACTGCCCCTGCCCATCTCCCCCACCCCCTCCTCCTACAACACCCCCAGGGCAGGACTCCTGCATCCAGAAGCAACAGTAGCCCACCCTCCTCCTCCTCTTCCTCTGCTTCCTCTACATCTTCTTCCCCCTCCGCTGAGGCATCTGGGACGTCCAGACTCGGTGTAATGCCCCCCACAGAGACCCTCAGGGTGCCTCCAAACGGTTCGCTGCCCCTCAGTCTGTCTGTGCCAACCTCCAAGCTTTCGCCACCAGTCCTTTCATCCCTCTCCTCGCTGTCGGCCTTCCCCCTCTCCTTCGGTGCTTTCCCTCTGGTGTCCCCGGCGGCCCTCAGCACAGTGAGCCCCTCCTCCACCCTGTCAAAGCCTTACAGGCCGTGGGGCACGGAGATTGGGGCCTTCTGAAGCTAACAACTGGACTGAAGGCAACAGCTGAGCTGTGCCCACCACCACAGACTGGGCAGCACAATCTGCCTCTGTTTTTATAACAATAAAACACAGGGGAACAAAGCAAACTGATTTTATTTTATTAAAGATAAATGGGAGTGTGTCATTTCTCTAAAGAAAGGGTTTCTAAATGATTTTATGTTATTCATTGACTAATTTAGTTAACATGCACTGTCTCCAGGCTGAGGACTGATATGATGATGCGACATATGGGCCATAAATAGATTTACTGCAAGCACAAATGTAGAGGTTATATTTTGTACACAACATACTGAAACTTCTACATTTGTCGAGCATGGACGTCTGTATTTAACATAATGTAGAGTTACTTAAATCAGTCTGCTTCTTTAGTGGTATGAGAACTCATGGAAATGAATATGCATATTATATGTGCCATTGTTGGTAAACTAACCACTTGAGAATTGGAAAATTGCATTCTTGTATCTATTTGTAATATTTTTGTACCAATAAATTGAGTTAAAAGTATAAAACATGGATTTAAATCAAAGTCTTTGTTTCTGTTGCATTTGCTCCTTTAACTCTGCAGAATGTTTTGTTGTCATTATATATAATCAGCAGCTATTTTCTACAGTCATGCCACATTTATACCAGCAGCCTAACTGCCCTCCAAGTGATTAATACCTTTTCTTCCCAGATGACATATAATCTGCAGGTGTATTTTTGTTACAGTCCCATAGAAGTTAATCATGAGATAATAAGGTCCCGGTTATTGACTGAAAGGCAATGCCTTCACTGTGTGCCAGGTAAGTAACCAAATCTGAGAGCATTGTTGCCCTTATGAATACCCAGGAAATCATTAAGAGCCAGAGGAAATCCTTTACAATGTTGCCCTGACCTCACCAGCCTGGGTTGGTCTGAAACGGAGACAATAGTGTGAACAGGATGGGGACACTGGAGGAAAGCGGTTAAAAAGTAACAACAATACACAAGACAGCTGGACCAATAAATCACTGTTCAGCTCCACGGTGTTGTTTCTGACAGATTTTTTTAGGGGTTCACACTTTTTATAATGACTTACTTTTATCCATCCATGCAGCAACTCAGGCTTCCAGGAGAGGCAGTCTTTGATTTGTTCCATGAGAGCTCAGCCCGCGTGCTATTAAAGAGGAACTACGCCTACTTGCAAAATCCATATATGTTTTTTTTGTGTCTAAGACAGTCCAAAAATATTAGTAAACATGACCAACTCTGCAAGATCCAGAAACTAGAGTGCAAAAACTCATATTTGTGATGTTATAGGGTGCAAAGTCTGGAGCTGCTCCATAGACAATGAATTGGGAAAGATGTGATGAATGACACTGAGAGCAGCCAGGGGAATGTTCTGACTATATGGGTACATTTTGTGTTTCAGAGCCAAGAGCACTATAATAGCATTACCATTCATTGTCTATGAAGCAGCTCCAGACTTTATACCCTATGACATCACAAATACTAGAATTCTTTACTTTTACTTACCGTTGAAATATCAGTCAGTTTAAAGCACGATACAGAAAGATGTTGGTGTTGATTGTCAGACATCCAGGTCATGGTAATCGTAAGTGCTAGCCCATATCATAGGCAACTGGAAGTTTCTTGAAGGTGTTTTACCTCTCATCTAAGAGGTTTCTTCAGCTCTCGGTTCTTTCGAATTCCCGTACCAGTCGAAAGGTATTTTTCCCAAATTGTTAAGCAAAATGTCGGTGAAGATTCTGAGTCATCCAGGCCATGGTATTCTAAGTGCTATATCATAGGCAACTGGACTTGCTTGAGTTTCTTGATGACATTATGGCTCTTGGATGAGAGGTGAAACATCTTCAAGAAACTCAAGCAAATCCAGTTCCCTATGATATAGCACTTAAGATCATGATACATAAAACTATTTGTATTTGATGCTCTGAGGGATGATGATTGACACAAAAATGAGGCTGTTTCAGATCAATTCCAGATCAGGATTCACATGAGAAGATGAAACTTAAATCATCTTTTTTATTGTAGAGTCAATCTGAGGTTTGCTTGTTCGTTTGTTTTTTGTTTTGTTTTTGTCATTATATGTCCTCGATGTTTGCATTCCGCTTTTTATGAACTTCTGCCCTACTTTTGGATCGGTGTGAGCTCCAGCTTTGCTTTTTTTAAAATCTGCCACTGCCACCTAGTGGACAAACTTTGTCCTACACATGTCTGGTGGATAATCATGGATTCATTTTAGATGTTTATTAGTCTAACCCTTGAAGAATAAGCCTGACTATATTTCAAATAATGCAACAAATTGAGAGCAAATTCAATTAATGTTTGTACTCTCTCTTGTAGCCAGAAACCAGAGAAGTAAGTCTCAGACTTGTGATGTCATGGTGTATAAAGTCTGGAGCAGCTCCATAGACAATGGATGGGAGACTGGTTTTATGGACCCATAAATACTCATAGTGTGACTGTTCCCCTGGGTGTGTCATCTATAGCATCTTTACCAGTTCATTGTCTGTGGAGCAGCTCCAGACTTTAACCCTATGACATCACAAATTTGAGTTTTAGCACTCTTGTTTTGGCATTTGTGAGAGAGTTGTTGATGTTTACAAATATTTTGGGACTGTAGGACTGACATGTATGCATTCTGAAAATGGGAGAACGCATTAGACTGAAACATGAATGAAAAATCAACTAGGGGACGACGGTGATTCTCAGGATGTGTAGATAACTGGTTCTTTTATTTGGCAGTTTACATTTTCCCTCCTCTTGTAGCACACAAAAGTATTAGATGGTGCATGCCATGTTCACAGAACCTCAAACCTTTATTCAGCAAAGCTTTCACAGAGAAATATATGAAGGGAGTAACACAAGCAGCAGAGGATGCAGGCAGATATCAGTGGTACTGTATATTAAAAAGAGACTAGTTCAGTGTGCTGAATGTAAAGCATCCTGCATCCGTTCTCCATCTAACCCCCTAAAGAGAGCAGAGGTTAGTGATGCCTTGTGGTAAATTCGCGTTCACACACACCCACACAGACATACGTTATGTTCACACTATCAATATCAAGGTGGGAGCAACGGCACATTCCACTGTCCAACACATAGTACCAGCATGGTGTCATAACATTCAAGAGCGTAATGCCCAAATACTGTGTATGTAACAGAGCTATTGATTTTGGCCAAAGATGGATTGATTGAGACATGGCGTTGTCAGGATAAGTGGGAATCTGTGAGTGTATAAACAGATGCTCCCGGTGGGCAAAGACATTCTCAATAACAATAAAGCACCTATCAAGTTCATTATCAAGCTCATGTCAGAGGAGGTGGACACTTTATGGATCTGTGGCGTACTGTTAGGTTCAAAGCGTGCGTGTCAAGAGAATGAGTGGGTGTGCGTGCGGAAGATACTGTTGGGATACGTCGATATCTCGAGGAGGAGCCTGCAGTGTAGGTACACCAACCGTCATTCTTCACAAAGACACAGAAACATCATCATCATCATCGTCATGACATCATCAGGAAACATTGCAAATGTCAGTCTACAGCCAACTCACAACACCAACAGCTTTCACAAGAAAATGGTTGTAGAGTCAAATTTCAAAAACTGAAACGTTAATCAATCACAAACCAAATGTTTGAAATTGTACAGTGCAGTACAGTACAGTCTTTGTATTGTACTTCACCTACCATCATAGATAGATAGATAGATAGATAGATAGATAGATAGATAGATAGATAGATAGATAGATAGATAGACTTTAAGAAAAAGTATTTACAAAATAAAAGCCATATTCCCACATTTTCTCTAAGGTCAACAAATCCATTCAACTCTCAAGATGGGTGTAAGTGATGTTTGTATCCACTGATAATACTGATAGAAGTGAGTACTGGTGGTGCGGCGTGTTGTGATGTGGTGCTGAGGTCCTCAAACCTCTCGGCCTCCAGGGTTGGGTGTCTGTTCTGAGGGGGGGGTGAGGGCGGGGTGAGGGAGGGGAGGCGGGGCTGGATGGAGGGATGTTGATGGACCATGGAAGTCAGGACTTGTGTGAGGCTCATGCTGTCAGCTCTTCCCTCAGCTCTTCCCTCAGCTCTTTGTTCTTGCGCACCACAGCTGCACGTCTCTCCTGAAAACACCCCAACAACAGAGAATGATAAGTCATCTGGGCCTCCTATCAGAGAGATCTAGATTTTGAAAACAGATGTTTATGTTTAGCTATTTAGATCAGCTAAGGCATTTCACTTTGAATCCAGATCCAGATGCAAACTTTTCAAGATGACCAAATCCAGATAACCGGTGCTCTATGCGACTACACATCACAATGTCGGCAGTCTGCCAACAAACACTCCACAGGTATCACGTATCGCCGCATGTGCCACAGAAGAGAACGAAACAGAGATCTTTGAGATAATAACTTCTATTATTTCGGGGATTATTTAATGGGGACAACATTCTTTTTCTTTTTTTTATTTTACTGTATAGAGAGGCTTAATATGTTGCCCAATGTCTATTTTATTTATTTAAAAAGACTGTTCAGAAAAATCAAGTGCCAAATATAAATAAATATAGGCCTATATATATTTGACTTATTTCAAAGTTAAACTACATTTTGTTTCTGAAATCCACCCTGAATCCACCCTTCTGCTGGGATCAGGATAATCCTGAATTTTTGGATCAAAGGTATCACAATCCTATTAGAAAGTTCTGAACAAAATGTGCTGAAGGTTTTACCCCAATGCATTACTCTATGTGATCTAATTTGATTTCAGAGTCCATTTTGTTTTTCGTTTGAAAAATCCATTTTCAAAATTTGATCTGATCCACTAGCCAAAATGCAATCAGATTACTTCTGAACAACTGGGCGCTGGTGGTGCCACGCCCAAACTTAATCATACTCAGTTTAAAGATGCAGTGGCGTCACCGAAAGGTGGCCAGGGGGGCCACCGCCACGGCCACCCTGACACTGTCTCTGGCTTCCCTCCTGGCCCCCATTTGGAAGTCACATATGCATAATATGAGAGGCAACAGTGTGGTGATTGTTTGTTTTTTAACTTGAAAAGGCTTGTAGCCAGTAACTGTTTTGTTGCTTACAATGAATGTACTCCTTCAGATTAGCTGTATATCTATCTTTTAAAGGAAAAGGACAACCATTTTATATGAAGAACAATGAATTGCTTAACACATTTATATCACATTAAAACAGGATTGTTGTGGAACTTAGAATTTTAACTCTACTGTCATTAGATCATTAGCAATATTTACTGTAACATTAGAAAACCAAGTAATATCAATATGCAGTTCTTTAAATCTCACACTGACATAGTTTTCAACTAGCTTAAATACTTAAACAGCATAATAGAATTCCTAAAATTCAATTATGGCTTTTGGTTTTGGTGTGTCACCTCAAGATTTTCCGTGACCCCATCTGGCCACCCCTAATTTCTGCGGGCACCACTGTGAAGTTGGAAACAAAGAAAATGTTTTGTCATTTCTCACCTTCTCCTGTAAACGCTCAATCATAGCTGCCAGATAGGCTTCACGGTTCTCCTTGATCTGCTCCATCTTCATCTGGAGCTTCTCCTCGGCCATCTTGCTGAAGTTGCTGTTCTCTTCCATGGCCTTTAGCAACACGTCCCTCTCGTGGTCTCGCTTTTCTGCCAAAGCCCTCAGCACCTGGGCCTCCTGATACTGAAAACGCGCGACAAAGAAATAATAGACTGATTAATTCTAAATTATTCAAAATCTAAAATGTGTTTTGTTTTCCATTATAAACACCTAAAGTCATTTCAAACAGGTGAAATACTCACCCTCCTCCGGTCCTCAGCAGCCTCCAGTTTCTTCTCAATGTCCTCTAAGGAGATGTCCCTCTTAGGGGGCGAGGGGAGGTTGTGGGCTACATCTGACACCGGAGATGGCGTCTTGAGGATCACCTCAAAGGCCTGGCCAGAGGCTCGCTTGTTTATGGGTTTCACCTCCATGTCTGTAAATCACACAATTATGTTCATGACACCAGCAAAATCGATGTCCAATAACACGATAAATCACTCTGACAATATGTCATTATTATGAACGTCTGTATTTACAGGGCAGATAAAGCATCCATCTGTTTGATCCAAAAGAAAATCAATGTTCAGGTTGATCCATACCTTCAAACTCACACATGAGCTTGTTGTTGCGTGGCTCGTTGTAGAAGCAGGAGCAGATGAGGGAGAGGACGGACAGCTCCTTCATCTTCTCTTTGTATGCTGTGGGAATATAAACACACCATGCTGTGAAGTCTCTCCCATGAAAACAGTGAAACAGATCTCATAAGGTTTCCTCACCATCATATATCACCAATTTGGAAATATACTTGAGATATTATTAAGATATCACAAGAACAGAAAGGGAAATTTCCTCAATAAAACAATTAGCATTAGATGACCAGTGCGCCTAAATGTACCCAAAAGCCCTATTTGATTGGATGAAAGTATTCTCTAAGTATTTGTGACTCATTTCAATCAAGAAATCAGAGTGCCTTTTCATAAGATAAGATCTGGTCAAGTTTTTCAATTTCCTGTTGACCCCTCAGCTGTTTGCCCTGTGGCATGATCACAATAATACGCAGCATCTGTCTACATTATTGAGTGCTGCTGTCATAGCTGTCAAACACAGCTGATAAATGATTTTGACTTTTTTTTTAATAGATCTGGGGTAAGATGTGCTTTCATCACTGTCTAACTGACTATTTTTAATCTCATCTGCAAATTCTGTCCCTTTCTCCATCCTCTCTCTGCTCATGTATTTGTCAAAGTGCCCACCTGGCTGTCCAGAGAGGACTACAGATTGTCAGTGCTGCTAAGCCTTCTGCTGCAAAGGCCAGTGTGAGAAGCGGCCCCTTGCTGCAGGGCTGGCCTGCCTCCCACCCTGCCATGCACCTGTCTCCTCCACTGCCGCTCTGCCACCACGCACGCCACAATAAAGCAAGTGCACATCCTGCTGTATTTTATGATCTAATTTGCTTATATTGAAGCACCACTAATGTTTTAGATACATACACAGAGGCTGAACAGCACCATGAAAACAAATATGCTAAATGCCTGGCCTACAACAATAACTGTCCATCAGAGGAGATGACTAATGCAGGCCACAGTCTTATCTCTACAATTCAGTGTGCTTACTCCTACCACTAATTTATATTTGCTCATATGCCAATGGGGTATTTTTACAGAATAAATGGCAGCACATCTGTCACAGCTGGTGATGCATCCCAGGCAAGACATAAGGGGAGCTATAGGCACGAAGAAAAGGAGCAATCCCAAATAAATGATCGCGTTTATGAGACGTTTAAGGTACACAATCACGTTTTAAATTAATCAGATTCGGCTATGCAGGTGTAATAATAGCAAAGTAATGTAAAAGTCAGACGGATGAAGCCCTCTCTGCTTTGCTGTCGGTTAAATGGTCGGCAGCACAGCATCTTGGGTGGGGTCCGTCTGCATTATGCTGCATGTTGGGGCCGCTGTGCCATGAACCGCAGGTGCGGCGTTGTAAATAAAGCTGTCGGGGGCCAATCCGTGATATCTAATTATAATCTGTCACACAATATATGATCAAAGCAAATGAGGACTAACACATTAACGCAGATGAGGATAATGAAGGAGACATTTCAGTAACCTAATGACGGAGGATGCTCAGATTCTTTTTACCAGGCTCCTGTGCGGAGACAATAGACTCACAGCCGACTGAGAAATATAAAGATAAGTGATCATTGTTGCGGTCATTACAAAAAAGAGAAAATTCCTAAGAGGAGCCATTACAGAAGCACGACTACCTAGACAATACCGGGCCGACATGAGCTCTACACAGAACAGGTCTGACACAGGTCCATCAATCCATCCACACATCCATCCACGCACCCTTTTAAACATGATCAGTCTCAACACGCTTACCGCTTGCTGTTTTGGCCATGGCTGATGTATTTGTCCTCAGAGGATGCTGTAGCTCTGTTCAGGTGAACGGTGATGCTGCTTAAGGCACTGAGTCAGCGAATAGTCCGGGGTAGGATCGGATGGCAAACAGGAGGTGGGCACGCACGGGAGCGCGCAGGCAGACCCTCCTCTTGTCCTCTGACGCGCCAGAGCGGCTTTTTCAGCATCCTATGTGACCATATAGCCTACTTAAAGCTGGCGATTCAAGCGCAGACACACAGGGAAGTCGATAATTATGTTCTCCAGACCGGACACTTAAAGACTTGTGTTTCACAGGATGCACATATATGAGAGAAGCTGATCCAGCACTGCAGCAAACATGTTTATGCCACTTAAAAAAACAAAGGATCATCTTATCTTGCAATTTGTGATCAAATGCGGACTCATTTTCAGAGCCAGTGTGTGGTGAATTGTGACTATTTCGCCTACTTGATATTAGAAATGAGGCTTGCTGTTAGTCAGACCGTCCAATTTAAACTTTGACGTCATCTTACGTCAGTGTTGGCCTGCAAAGACTAAAAGAGTAGGGTTATAACTTTGACTAATATCTTCCAAAATAACCGGTGTATCAAAATAGATATTTGTAAGAATTCAAGTTGAACACAGTAACTGAAGTTCTTTACAGCCGTGTTGTTTACTGTTATTAAAGTATCCAAAGCAAAATTACTCAAGAGGTACACAGGCTGATCTAAAGACTAGGTGTGGGACTCACCAGAGGATCTATGATACGATATTATCACGATACTTAAGTCACACTATATTATCGTGATTTTAAATATGTTGCAAAATGTTTAGTATTGCCCTGTGATAGTCTAGCACCTGTCCAGGGTGTACCCCGCCTCTCGCCCAGTGTCAGCTGGGATAGGCTCCAGCCCCACTGCGGTCCCTAACAGCGTATAAGCGGTTATGAAATATGAATGAGTGATTGAATCAATGTTCAGTATTGCACTAAAATATGTTGCGATATATTGCGATAAATTACCTTTCTTCAACTGTAAATTATGTGGCCTGAATAAGCAATTGATTGTATTATTTTAGTTGGCTACCCAAAGTTTAATTTGTATTTGTAATATTCATAAATTGTGTAATTTAAAAAATCAATACGATATTGCCATACAAAAATATCTCGATACTATACTGTATCGATTTTTCCCCCACCTCTACTAAAGACAGGCAGATGTTCTCGAGCAGGCATAAGTTTAAAGCAAAGTATGATATCTGTGTTTATCAGCCACACTCATACCTCAAAAGGGATCCTCCCCAAGACTTTCCTGTTATTTTTAGAGTGGTCTGCAGTGGTCAGGATGTTGCTCATACTGCAACAAACCTCCTGCTTCACACATAGCGCTTCTTGCACTGAGAAATAGCTGTAGGATGTGAACCTGTGCCACTCTGATGAGCCAGAACACAAAACAAACAACTTCACACTGCATGAGGATTTAGTGGTTTTAATACATTCAGTCTATTTCACCCTTTTACCCTTAAACTTAGTGACATTTTGTTGTTTTGTTGTTTTTAGGTTCTGAATGAAACTTGTAGAAACATTAGAGAGGCCTAATTGTAAGAAAAACAATGCAACATAAATACTGCATAAAACACACTCCAGATGATATTTATGTTTTTAATACCATACGCCATTCATCATCACCAGTTTCCATGAAATATTTCTAGACAATGAGATGATTTTGTTACAGCACCGTTGTAAACATAGACTCCCTAAAAGTCATCAAGTTCAGGTTTTATTGAAAAGAAACTTCACATGTTGTAAAAAACAAAGGCAGCCTTAAACATGACGTATTTCCTTTAGGTTTTGGCCTCTTGTCCACATGCAAACAGTTTTAGGTCACTAAAAGAGAGATTTATTAAAACGCCTTATATGATGTAATGATGTAGGTAATCTCCTCTGTAATCTCCAAACATTTTTTTGTGAGCATTGCTTGGTCCAAAGACTACCTCACACTTAAACTATTGCTGTACCACTTCCCTGACGAACAGAGGTGTCTGCTCCACCTTATATTACTCGGTTGGCCTCAACATTTGAGGTTTAAAGCCCATCAGAAATTGTGGTTTTGAATCAGGCCTGGTCAAACCAGCAAATGATGGGACACTTTTCAGGGTGGGATTGTCGTCAGTTAGGAATGAAAGACAGACATTTGCATGTCCAGAGCATCACTTGTGTCTTCAAGTGAGCTCCTCCATCCTTATATCAAGGGAAATAAACTGTGATAAGATCTCTAAGACCTAAGTTAAATACAAAAGTGAAATAGTCCAGGCGGGTTTATAAGGACAGTGTCAAAGAATAAAAGTCATTGCAATATTTCAAATTTTAATCTAGAGGTATTAAAGGTATGGCTATTTGTGAGCAGGAAAGAATGTTTAAAAAATGTTTAAAGCTGAGTTATTGCATAGCACCATGTTTTCAGGAGAGGATACCCAGAATTTTATGTGTGCTTGCACTTAGCTACATACTGCTTTGGCCTTCAGCTGCTTCTTGATGTAGTGAGCAACCAGAATCTGAGGATGTTTTTGGTAACCGCTAAGAACTTCATGAGAGCTGCTGAGCTGATCCCCCTTCAGCCGATCCAGTAATGCCACACAAACCACAGCCGCTTTACAAAGAAACAAAGAAACATTCTCTCGTTAAAGAAACTCAACGAGGTGTGAGGACAACTTGAAGTGTTTCGACACACTGAAGTCAACTATAATATAATGCTGGTGTTATATTTTCTTACCTCGTAGACCGCTCAGCTTGCACATAGCAGCAAAAACTGAAGACTCAATTTCAATATTGCAGATTCCTGCTTCACTGGCTTTTTTGAGGTAGTCCTTTTTGTCCTCCTCAGTGTAGGAGCAGAAAGCTCCATCCAAACGAGCTTGTCCTGAGTGATTGATCAGACAGAGCAGAAAGACAGAAGAAATGGTTAAAGATGAACATTACAACTGAGGTACTGTGCATAGTAGGCACATTGNCCAAACGAGCTTGTCCTGAGTGATTGATCAGACAGAGCAGAAAGACAGAAAAAAGATGAACATTATAACTTAAGTACTTATATGTACAAGTACATACATGTGGGTGAAAAATATGATGAACACATCCATGCATCAGAAGTCATACCTTCATAGAAATCCAGTGTACACATGGTGTTGCCAATCACCGTCTCAAACTGGTTCAGTTCCTTGCCACACTGCAGCAGCTCCTCAGCCAAGCTTTGGTCCAGATCAGTATCATGCACCACTGTCTTTCCCAGGATCACCTGCTCAAACTTGGGCTGGAAGGTGGCATCCATGGACTGCTTGGTGACGACAACTGTGCCAGGCTCAAGCCCTGGAAACCAA